>NC_065445.1:110368952-110686028 GCF_917563875.1 Diabrotica virgifera virgifera | reverse complement strand
GTCCAAACTTGATTACGGTAGCATACTCTATATGTCTGCATGCAAGTCTCTCTTAAATTCTCTTAACGTCGTTCAGAACATATCTCTTCGTATTTGTCTTGGTGCTTTTAGATCTAGCCCATCTGAAAGCATTCATGTCGAAGCCTATGAACCTCCACTGACTGATAGGAGACAAAGACTCCTTCTGAATTATTTTGCAAAGGTCTCTGCCAACCCCTCAAATCCAGCTGCCAATCTTGTTGCCAGACACACAGTAATATATCTAACAGAAAAACCTAGGTCTGTGTACCCAATTGACCGCAAATTACACCAGTTAATTAACAACATAGATTTTTCAAATATGATCCCGATCTGTATCCCTCATACCCCGCCTTGGACCAGAAAGCAGCCTAGTTTTAACATTAGTCTATGTAGATACGACAAAAAGGAAACACCCAGCCTTATGATTAGACAAGAGTTCCATAAAATGATCGACAAGGAAAAGTTTGATACAACCTTATACACAGACGCCAGTAAAGATGAACATGGTACAAGCTGTGCAGTAACTACTACAAATGAAACAATAGCGTCATTCCGCCTCCCTACAATCTGCAGTATACATACAGCGGAATTATATGGAATAAATAAAACTCTAGAAGTCACACCAAAAAGCAGCAAACGTATAGCCATATGCATCGACTCACTGTCATCGATTCACTCACTAAAATCCTTAAGATCACAACACCCAATAGTCAATAAGGTACACACTCACTGTCATCAGCTGTTAACTTCGGGCACCTCAGTATCCATAATCTGGGTTCCTTCGCACGTAGGTGTTACTGGTAACGAGAAAGCGGACCAAGCAGCGAAAAAAGCTAATTACCCTAATAATCCAGTCGAAAGAATACAGCTCCATCAGGACCTAAAATATCTCTTCAAGCAAGCAGTTTTGGAAAATTGGCAAGATCAATGGAGTAAAAGCACATCAAAATTACATCAAATACAACCTATAATTCGACCATCGCAAATTCCCATACAAAAAAGAAGAGACAAAGCCATAATCAGACGAATAAGAATAGGTCACACTCGTCTCACGCACGGTTGCCTCATGAGTTCTGGAAATCCACCAGTCTGTGAACGTTGCAACAACACGCGGCTTTCCATACAACATATCCTACTTGAATGTAGTACTTTCAGCTCCACCCGACGACGGCATAACATTAGTGGTACCCTTAGTGATATACTTAGTTCACCTGGTTCAATAAACTCTCTGATTACTTTTCTGAGAGACTCTAAATTGTATAATTTAATATAAAATATTTATAAATTTTGTAAAAGTACCAAAACTTGTAGCTTAACCAAATATTGTAACCAATTATTGTAACTGTTTTTGTTCCCGTGTCAATGACCTTAGTTGTCGAGACACGTAAATTTAAATAAAAAAAAAGTATTTTATGTAGGTAATGTTATTGTGATATATTTACTTGTTAGTAGGTTAGTGTTAAAAATGTCTATATATTTTTATATTGTAAAAAGGAGATTTTCCGTTAAATAAACAAATAAATAAATCTTATAGTTAAATTAAGATATAAAAAATCTATTTTTGTCTCCCCTGAAAAACGTGTTTTTTTGAGTTGAGACACTGAAATATTAATAAAAATTTCATTATTCATTTCAGTACTGTTTATTTTGCCGTATATTGTACTAAATATCTTTCTCATTTTTTTCGTCTTGTTTTTCTCTGAAATATATATACTTAGTCAAAATAATGCACAAACAACTAAAAATAGTTTATAACCATATTGGTCTTATTTTTTTACCAACTGTTCTAGGGGAACTACGGAGCCAGTACATTGCCTAAGCATCCACAACAACGAGTTGATTTCCGGTACCACTGGAAATCGTATCGGAGTGCACACTTCAATCACTTTTGAAGCGTCGTTTTCAAACAATAAACTAAGAGGTGACTCGTTCAGAGGCCTTCTCACCTCCATGGACTACCTGCCTCTGAACCGGTTACTTCTCTTAGGAGCTGATACGGGAAATATTAATTTATTGTGTTGAGAAATTAGGAAATGGGTTATTTATATTTAAAGAATTTAGGTATGTTAATAAGAGTATTTTAAATAAATAATTTTTAAATTTTATAAGATTTTTTCTTCACATTAGAAACATTATTTATTTTAATTTAACATGCCCTATTCATTTTCTTCACAATTATTTTGATTATACGCGAACAAAACACGGGACTAACACTTTAAAATGTCTTATTTTGAAGTAGAGAACCTTTAGTAATTCTATGTTCAATGTATTCTTTAAAAGTTATGTATAGTGGGATACAGCATGTTTAGTTTAAATTGATATACGACCTATAAATGGCAATACTGCGTGCCGTCGAGTACCAGACGATCTCCACTTCCCACGCCAATGCACCTGATTCTCGCCGATTTTCAGGTGTATCCTAGTGTAAAAGTACGAAATTCATATATTTTTATTGGGAATTTCTAAAATAACAAGTACTGTACCAATTGTTTTGAAAATTTGCATGAGCATTTATTATAAAAATAAGTATATGTAAAACAATTTTCATAAAAAATATATTGAAATGTGCCATCTACTGGCACCGTGAAAATAAAAACATGGCCCCACTGCTGCAGCGATTGGGACTAATAGAGATCCTGAAACATAAAATTTCAAAGTGATTATTGAAACATAAGTTATTTCCTATACCATCAACTAGGATTTTTAAAAAATATTAAAATTTGGAAAAATGACGAAGTGTTTAAAATTAGCTAAAACATTTTCAGTTTCAAAACCGCCAAATTGACATTTTTTATCCGATCCGAAAACCCCTAGTTGATGGTATAGAAAGTAACTTAATATTTTAATAATAACTTTGAATTTTTATGTTTCAGGATCTCCATTAGTCACAATCATTGCAGCAGTGGAGCTATGTTTTTATTTTCACGGTGCCACTAGATGGCGCATAAATCGTTTAATTTTCAATATTTTTTATGAAAATTGTGTTCTGTACTTCTTTTATAATAAATGCTCATGCAAATTTTCAAAACAATAGGGATGTTCACTAATTTTTAAATATAGTTAAATTCAATAGATTACAAGGTATATAAAAAGGTAACAATCATAAAACTGTTTAAAAATGTATATTTTTTAAGATAAATGAGTTCATAATGTTGATTTTCTTGGAGGCTAGAAAAACGGTACCCTGCAGCGAGGCTACGGTCTGTGACGTCAGCAGTCGTAACGTCTTTGATCGACGACTAGTTTTGTATACTTATTTACTCAGTGTATTTGAATGTGCGCAGTTTTTTACGTATTTAATTATTAAAAATAAAGCCAAATAAGTGGTGTTTTGTTCCTGGGTGTGTAAATACATCAAAAAACAGTTCTGACAAGATTTTTATTACCGTTCCAGCCAATTTAAAACAGAAAAAGAAATGGTTTGTTGCAGCTAGAACTTAAAATAACTAACTTAAAGAACTAACTTAGTTAGTTCTTTAAGTTAAGAACAAATAATAAAAAAAAACATTATAGAAGTTTTCCAGAGACTTTCGGCCCTTGGTAATAATGTTCTTTCTGCATTTACATTTTTCAAAAATACTTATTAGTTTTCTCAGGATTCGAAAAAAATGAATGAATTTAAATAGCATTGGACCAAGATTTTGCACCTACCCCCTTAAAGAGTAAATGAAAAAGTTTCGGGACCTCAAATTTGTATTCCTTAAACTGGGATATTCCTAAAAACGGGATTCTAATAATACATACAGTAAAAGTAAACCTTGAAATAACTACATGTGGATGTAGGTATGACTTTATATTATATTAAAATCATTAATAATTTAGTGAAAAGATTGGTTGAAATGAAAATGTATAATACCCAAATTCAAAAATATTTTTCACCTTGGAACAGTTGTCAACTCGAAATACGAAACCACCGAAATAAGATCTAGAGTTGAAAAGGACATAGCAACATTTAACAACATCCATGAGAAATATTTTCACCCATTGCGACATAATATCTCTCCCACTAAAAATGCGGCTGCTAAAATGTTATTATTTCCGGTCTTGCTATATGGCGCAGAGGCCTGGACAATAATGGAAACATTAATGAAAAAGCTAGAGGCATTCGAGATGTGGGTGTACCCACGTATCCTCAAAATATCCTGGGCGACCCACACCAACGTACAGGTATTGCGTCGAATGGGAAAACAAAAAGAAATCTCTTTTACAATTAAGAAACGAAATCTTAAATATTTCGGTCATATCATGAGGCATGATAAATATCGTATACTCCAACTGATAACGCAAGGTAAAATAGAGAGCAAACGCGGACCCGGAAGAAAAGACACTCATGACTTAAAAACTTACGCCAATGATTTGGACCAAAATCGATCGAGTTATTCAGAAACGCCTCAAATGAAATTAAAATTGCAATGATGATAGCCAACGTCTACAACGGACAAGGCACATGAAGAAGAATAAAAATATTTTTAATACACCTAACCAAGGTAAAGTAATAACCAGCTAATGTATGCATACAATATGCATGCGTACAATGCATGCATACAACTTTCTCTATTTTTTTTGTGGAGTATTAAGCATTTATTTTTTTAGCTTAAAGAAGACATGGAAAATTATATGGAATATACACTCAGTAAAGCTGTGGTAGATTTATTTTTTTACAAGATGCCAATAAATCATACACCATTGTTACATCTACACCACAGTCGGTAGTTTATACGAATCGGCTTTCTGAAAACCTTCTTCCGTTTTATTTGTTCATTTTTGTAAAACCCAAAATATGTCCTTACAAACAGTCTATCCACTTTAAACTAAACAAATTCACTATAAAACTCCACTTTAACCCTGATAAAACAAGAAGAGAACAAAATAAAATGACCTGAAACGTCAAACAGGTAAACAGTAACACTATGAGAATGGCGCGCTCTTGGGGTATGCAACTAGTGACGTCAGGCCAATAGAGAAGCGTTCTTGAAATTTAAAATAATGCTAGATTTCTAATAAAGATTTTTTATAGAAAGGCTTTTTCAATTTTGTTGAAATTTTGGACAATTATTCCTAGGGTGTTTCTTAATCGTTTTACATGTTTGAAATGACTTTTTAATTTTTTGTGAACATCCCTATTGGTACAGTACTCTTTATTTTAGAAATTCCAAAAAAAAAGTATGAATTTCAGACTTTTACTCTAGGATAGCCCTTAACTCCGTCCTCCGGCGATTAAACAACGATAGTGGTATAAGCAATGTTGCCGATTTTAGCGCTTCCTTCAGTCGCCTATATCTAATCGAAAACTAAACGTGTTGTATAAGCGTGTATATTAGGTGCGTTCGCGGGTACAGTTGACAAATTGTCGCCGACAATTTCTAACCTCACTTGATATAAATAATACCGTTAATAGATAAATATACAAGGTATATTTATTTTTAATTAATATTATCAACTAATTATTAAATTATACTAAGTAAATATACCTTGTATCTATTAACGATATTATTTATATTATTTTAAAGTGCGCATGCGTGTTCTGACAATTTAATCCAATTTTCTGACAATTTCAGGTACCCGCGAACGCAACTATTATAGCGTGTTTTTTCTATTGACATTTTTTTTTCTTCATCCCATCTGCACCCCTTAACGTTCCAGCTCTTTATATGTAAGTTTGTATATTCGTGTTAAGTTCATAATTACTGCATACATAATTCATATTTACTCCAATGACCCTTAGTTTCTGTTCTACAGAGTTTTGCTAAATCATCTGTTAATGTGAACAAAAATAAAGAACCTATCATTCCTCTATTTTTGGTTATGAAATCTCTAGATGGTTTATCATTTTTTCTCTTATCACATTACATCCGAAGCAGATATTAGGCTTTCCTGTTTATCCTAGGTTTTTAAATATCTATATATTCAGGGAAGTGGACCCATACGAGGTTGCACTGTGGAAAGGTCTACAAAGCCAAAATCTGCAATTGATCACATTATTTGTACGTACAGAGAAACTTTTTATTGCACATATTATCGGTAACTACTCTGGGTTCTGATACTTTACATTTTATTTTCTCGGAGGCATGGTCAAAGGCTTTTATTATGCAAATGAAACATACTGGATATTATTTTGCATGGGCTTAAACTACAATTGAAAGTAATTAGAATTACATTTTACATTTGCTTTGACGTCTCGATTTCCTGTTATGAACGAAAAATGGGATTTTACAGTTTATAATAATTCAAAATTTTCTATCCGACAAGTATGTACTTCCAGGTGCGTGTTGGGGAAGCCTATTCACTAGATAAATCAGTAACGAGCGGAGTTCCACAAGGATCAGTACTTGGACCACTACTCTTTTGTATCTACACCAGTGATCTTTCACTCGTTGTATCCAGTAAGGTTTCCATTTACACTGATAATTACTAACTAATAGGGAGCAAACGACAACAAGGTCCAGGATGAACTTTTTACCAAACAGAATACATATTTAATATCTGGAATAACTTAGATCAAGACACCATATCGGCAACTATTTTTTATTAGTGTTAACATTTTTAAAAATACTTGAACTTAATTAATTGTTCTTTATTTTCTTTACAGGAAATCGGTGAACATATTTCGGAGAAAATTTCGGTGTACATATTTATATAAGTTGTGAGTTTTTTTCCAAGTTTTCTACAGTATTTCCCTTAATAGAACTTCCGCACTGTTACTATCACAAGAAATAATAACTAACAAGACAAACATCTCTGTTACTACATCTCACACTTCTTCTTCTGCGGCACTACAGCCCAAATTTATTTTTTGCCTTCACCCTTGTTTGTCTGTGGCTGCTCTTCTCCATACACGGACTTCTAAAAGGGCTTGTGCGTCGCTGTTTACTGTGTCTTCCCAGCGCATTCTTGGCTTTCCAACCGGTCTCTTTCCCTGCATTCTAGCGTTCAGTGCTCTTTTTGGTAGCCTATCATCTCCCATTCTTATCACATGTCCGGACCATGGCAATCGTTGTATTCTAATAATGAAGTTTCTATTTGAAATTATATTGAAGTTAATAACATGGGTGTTTCCTTATAAAGTTAACTCACAGGTTCTAGTATTCTCCTCAGTACTTCTTTCAGGACTCGTGCTTCACTGCCATAGCATGCTATTGGTCGAAGTAAGATTTTAATGATTCTCATCTTTTATTTCGGTGGACGGTTTTAGACCGAAATACATGAGAAGGCAAAATAAACTCTGTTTGCCTGCGTTATTCTCTTCCGTATTTCTCCATCTTCTGATTCGTCGGCATATATTTCTACTCCCAGGTATGTAAACTTTCCAACCGTTTCAATTTCATCTTCATGTATAATGTTTTGTGGGACTATATTCGTGTCTGTATCATTATTTTTGTTTTTTTTGTGTTAATTTCCAGACCTAGCCTTTTCGTGTGGCGTTTTAACTCGTATGTTTCCTGTGCTTCTGTTGATGTTCTGCTCATATCATCGGCATAAGCGGCCAGTTGAACCGTTCTGTTGGTCAGTAGTTTTCCTTGTCCAGTTTGCATTTGCCTAACCGCATACTCCAGTAACAGATTAAACAATGTTGGGGACAGCCCATTGTGGTATATCACCCTGTACAAAAGATGTTTGATTGAAAGTAAAGCATATCATAAACTGTCCGCCCTTGACCAAGGCCGACGCGTGAGGTTGCAAAAATCATTCTAATATATAAGTAAACGCCCGATGATATCATCATCATTATTATTTGTAGGAGTAATGTAAATGTAGGTCGTTACTGTGATATGTAAACAATTTATTATGGTTAATCGTTGACGGAGTTAAAAGTAAATATAACGTATTTGAACCAAGAAGAGAGTTTTAATTAATTGGGACCTAGAAGGCAGTAACCACACACTTATTTACGACATGGCGTTCCTGTAAACTAATTGGAGAATCTTCTGTAAGGAACAAAGATGGCGGCACCAGCTTGGAAACGAAGACGGCGAAAACTGACCAGGACCCAGGAAGAATATAGGACCCCAACCCAGTGAAAAGACAAAGTGATAAAATGTAAGTAAGAAATTTAGTCTATCTTTATTGAAAATGCTTCCTTCGTTTTTATATACATATTATTATTGAACATTCAATATTTATCTTTGCTGATTTTTGAATAATTTATGAAGTATCGATTTTTTTTAAGAATATCTATGAATTTTGAAACATGAATTGGTTTTTGAATTGAATATTTTTATCAAAGTTTATTATATATGCTATTATTGAATTTTGAATTTTTATTGAATTTATTTGAAAAATCTCTATCCGATTTCGATTTTTAGTACGGGTATTTTTAAATATTATATGGAATATCGAATTTTGAGATTTGGACCGATTTTGAATATTTTTATCTAACTTTTGCATATGCTGTTTTTGAATTTTTATTGAATTTTTGTCGAATATGTATACTATTATTGAATTTTTATTAGCCAGTTGTTTTATTATTGATATTTATTAAGTATATTTAGTACATTTTCATCGATTTTGTGTTAAATTTTGTATGATATGAATCTGAATTAATAATTTTTGTGTGATAAATGATATATTTTTTTGAATAATGATTAGTGATGACATACGATAAACATTGCTATAAGCAAGATATATATTTTTAACGAACCGACCTGATGCGTCGAGATAAGGAATTTGGAGAAGAACTATATAGATAAGAAGAAGAACTAACAATATTATAAGCTAAATATTATGAGGCAACTTGAGACAATAAGAAACCCACGGCTCTTGTCAAATTAGGAAGGTACTAAGTGATTTATAGAAGCTTGAACGCTTATTAGAGACCCACTCTGTGTTTTGAAGGGTACCTATTTTATTCATGATTATTCGTGAATAAACAACGGCCTCAAAGAAAGGGATTGAGGTTGTGATATTTTTAGAAGAATTTGAACCGCATAAAATACCTATTTCGTGTTTTGAGTTAACTATACCACCTAAATGGTGCGTACAAATCAGGGCGAAAATTCGGGTTAATATTGGCGGAGAACTAAGACATCCGAGTGAAACCTCTTTTATTAAGGTAAAACGAAGGTATCGGAGCTGATTATGATGTTATATGAAATGATATATAAGATAAATGATATATGATTGTTATATGAAATATGTATATGAAGATGAATTATGTACACTGTATAAGTGTTATTATGTGGAGAAAAATGAAGAAATATATAGATGTAGTACCAGACAAGAAGAATAGAAAAAAAAGAGAATTTTTAGTAAAATATGTGGGAAAAATGAAAGAAACATAAAAATTGCAAGAAAAGAAGCAAAATTAAGAAGATACTAAGCAAATAAGTAGCTAATCATTGAATTATGTCTAAGAATTAAAGTTGTAAATTTTTTTTCTCTAAAGTAATGTTAATTATAAATAACTTATTTTTAAATGTAGATAATGAATTCAGGTTAAATTTTCGCGGAAAATGGAAGTGTTTGAATTAAGGATAGACAATATCTTACAATAGTGTTAGTAGATAGTAAGCAAAGGGACACAAAAAGTGAAGTTCTTAGAGAGATTAAATCTTTATTATAGGTACAAGAGAGTTATTAGAAGTTTTTTAGAGACATATTAGAAGTTTTTTAGAGAGATTACATTTTATATTGTTCTGAAGCTATTTCCTTGTGGCATTTTTTTTTAGAATAAGTGAACATCAATCTTATATTAAAAATAGAGAATTTGAGAGATCTCAAATATGTCAACACGCATGGGATAATGAACATAGAGTTCAGTGGAGAGATTCAAGTATAGTCCTGAAAGAATCAGATAGTAAAAAGAGAAAAATCAAAGAAGCGGCTCTAATTATGCTAAATGAAACCAATTGTGTCGCAAATTCCTCGGTAGAATGCAGTAGGATGTGGTTACCCATACTGAAAGAGGAAGTCAATAGAAAGAAAATACCAAGATTAGTAAGTCAATAATATCGAGCTAGTACATATTTTATATTTTAGTATTACTTATATATCTAGTATTATTAATATTATTTATAATTTAAACATGTTACAAGTCAGAATTTGGTATTATTTTTTGAGAGTAAATTAATGTAAGACCAAATACTTACGATGTCGGGATAGTATCACAGGGTTTTTCCTGGTTTTCCCTTGTGATTTACTATGAAGTCTCTAACGCGAGAATTTTACTGTCGTTGCATTTGGTTGTCTTTTTAAAGACATATCACATGCTATAATTTTTTATGACGGATATTCTTGAGTTGGGGTTAATTTCATGTAATCGAATGAACTATCTTTCAGTAAGTCGTCCCAGGAACGCAACTCATAAATATTGGCAATATCATTTTAAAGTCTTCTACTTTAAAATGTATAATATATGTCTGAATTGCCAATATAAATGAGTGAGATTAAATAAATTATTAGAAGAATTTTTTTGCTTAGCAACAACACTTTAGTTTATTTTAGTAATATTTTGTATTTTGACAACGGCACCCGATTTGGGCGTCGAAACGTTAATAAAATTATTTTTTTCATTTTAATTGTGGTTTATTTCCCATATAAATAATTAATCATTACATTTTATTATAGGTACAATATTTTAAAGTTAGTAAGGCGTATATAAATAAATCAAAATAAGACTGAAATAATAAGATGAAATAGTAAAGTAACGTTAAATTCTTTTTTTATATACCACTTAATAGAAGTTTAGGTAATATTTAGCTTAGCTTAGGAAGTATTAAATTCGAGATTTTATTACAATTAGATTAGTTACGGCTTATAGGCACTAAAAGACTATTTAAAAGTTAGGATCAATTTCATTCACTGTGGACACTGTTTTGATGAAGTGAATTAGTGAACGAAAAAAAAAGGACGAAAAGACACGACGTGAAAGTACGTGAACTAGTGATAGGTTATAAAATACCAGTTTAGTATAGGGAAAATATGAACTTTTGTGTAGAATAGGATTTTTTTAACTATATAAGTAATATAAGGTCTATCTCCTAAAAGGCGATGATGGACAATCAATCTCATTTTAAAAATATGTAATTTTAACAAAACGGGGAGGTGTGGTATTATAATATCACCCTGTACAGAAGATGTTTGATTGAAAGTAAAGCATATCATAAATTGTCCGCCCTTGACCAAGGCCGACGCGTGAGGTTGCAAAGTTCATTCTAATATATAAGTAAACGCCCGATGATATCATCATCATTATTATTTGTAGGAGTAATGTAAAGGTAGGTCGTTACTGTGATATGTAAACAATTTATTATGGTTAATCGTTGATGGAGTTAAAAGTAAATATAACGTATTTGAACCAAGAAGAGAGTTTTAATTAATTGGGACCTAGAAGGCAGTAACCACACACTTATTTACGACACCATCTCCCAGCTTCAGTCCCTGCAATATTTTGAAAAAGTCTATCCGGTGGTTTTGTATTCGTACACATGCTCGAGTTTCATTAATTGTGGCTTTAATAAGTCTAATTAGCTTGTGCGGTATATATTGCCAATTCCGACTATATAGCCTGTTCCCTTTGACTCAGTCGTATGCCTGTTTGAACTCTACAAACACGTTGTGAACATCAATGGCATACATCTTACACTAGGTAATAATAATAGTCTCCCATAATACTGCTACCGCGGCTTTGGGATTATAGCAGGGTAGTCTGCTACCTCTTGGGCCTACGGTATACAAGATAACAGAGCCAGTGCTACACTTCAACCGCTTATTATTACCCCTGGTTTTACCCAAGGTTCTCATTTTATTCATGCTAAATCGACCTGGGGTCTGCAGATATTTAGAAATATTTGGATGTTCTAGTCTGGGATTCGATCCGTGACCTTCTACGTGGAAGTCAGACACTCTACCGCCTGAACTTTCCAGCATTCATTACACTAAGGTAGTTTTAATAAATTCAATATGAAATTATTAGTGCACCTCAAACTCTCTAACGACTTTAAGACTATATTTCTAAAACCAAACAAATCCTATGCCAAAAGGACACAAGGAAAGCTCTAGGAAGGAAAAATTTAAGGTTTCACTACATTAAAACAACTGTTTGTAATAGAAACTAGGAGGTTTAATAAACCTTAAATAAAAAAACACGAACAATAAAACGGAAAAATTATTCGCAAACAATTTGTCTTAAATTATATTACTTCACAAAAAATAATTACAATTAGCGAGTGTCATTCCCATTCTGTCGTTCCTGGGGGTTTTGGTGTTAAATCGTAAAGCACTCTAGAAATACCCGGTATTTGCACCACTTCCTGTACCATTTTTTGAACCACCTGCAAAAAATATATATTTTAGAAACAATTTTTTAATGTGGTTCTAGGGGAGGAAATAAAACACTAAAATCGCCTATAACTTTTTTAAAGTAAGACAGATCGTTATGAAACCTTTCGTTTCTGATGTATCCAATTACAGACCGGTATCTTTGTTATCCAATTTTTCAAAGGTTTCGAAGTAACTGTATATAATCGTATATACCCTTCTGTTAGGGGATGGATATCACCTTATCAACATGGCTTTATAGATAAACGCTCTACTGTATCAAACTTAGCTGTAATAACTCAATATATTTCAGATGTTTTGGATGTACAAGGTCAAGTAGATGTAATATATACTGATTTTTCCAAGGCGTTTGACAAAGTTGATCACAAATACCTTCTCTTTAAATTATCAAATTTAGGATTTTCTGGAAACATTTTAAAGTTACTTGAAAGCTATTTAATAGGTAGGAACCAATTTGTATCATATAATGGTTTCACATCAGAATTAATCTTTACTACATCCGGCGTTCCGCAGGGATCAACTTTAGGTCCATTGTTGTTCCTATTATACAGAGTGTCCCGAAAAGATTGGTCATAAATTGTACCACCAATTCTGGGGTCAAAGCACACAAAAAAAGTTACAGCCCTTTGAAGTTACAAAATGATAATCGATTTTTTTTTCATATATCGAAGAGATTTTTTTTTATTGAAAACGGACATGTGGCATCCTTATGGCAGCAACATCTTAAAAAAAAAATTAAAGTGAAATTTGTGCACCCCATAAAACTTTTACGGGGTTTTGTTCCTTTAAACCCCCCCAAACTTTTGTGTACGTTCCAATTAAATTATTATTGTGGCACCATTAGTTAAACACAATGTTTTTAAACCCTTTTTGCCTCTTAGTACTTTTTTGATAAGCCAGTGTTTATCGAGATATTTTAAATATTTGTCGAATCCACCACATATTTTATAGGATAAGTATGATTATAGACACCTGTTAATAATCTGAAAATTTGTTTATAACTTAGGTACATTTTTAGGTATACAGTGGAACCTCGATTATCCGTCAGGGCACCGGACCCAGGGTATGACGGATAATCCAAAAGACGGTTAACAGAACATTAACAAAACTTAATTGATCAAACGACTAGGTGACACAATCAATGTTCGAATTTGAATAAAATTTAATTATGGTGACACACAGATATTGACTGTAATAATTATTGTGCTGTGCATTTTTATTTTCAGCTTGCCATTCTAAAAATAGAATTTTAAAAGCAGGGTATCATTTATCACCTATTTAAATTGAAATTTAATCCAGAGTTCTGAATAAGAACAAAAATTATTTACATAAAAAAATGCGGTGGTGGCATAACTGCACGTGTACATTTCAAGGAATTTCGTTTGGCTTATCGCAATGTTCAAACAAAATGAATTGATGACTAAATTTTTACTTATGTAGTTAATATTACTTATGTAGGTATGGACCCTGACGGTTAACAGAGGTGACGGTTAATAGAGAGACGGATAATCGAGGTTCCACTGTATTTTGAAAAAGAAGCCACATCTCGATAAAAGGTGACATCAAAAAAAGACTAAGAGACAAAAAAGTTTTAAAAATACTGTGTTTAACTAATGGTACCACAATAACAGTTTAATTGAAACGTACACAAACATTTGGGGGGTTTAAAGGAACAAAATCCCCACAAAATTTTTATGTAAATATATTAAAAAAGAAGCCGCATCTCGATAAAAAGTGGCTCGAAAAAATACTAAGAGGCAAAAAAGTTTTAAAAACGTTTTGTTAACTAATGGTACCACAATAATGAATTAATTGGAAGGTACACAAAAAATTGGTTTGGTTTAAGGGAACAAAACCCATAAAATTTTATGGCGTGGACAAATTTTACTATAATTTTGTTTTAAGATGTTCCTGCCATAAGAATGATACATGTCAAATTTGAATAAAAAATCTCTAATAGTTTTCGATATATTGAAAAAAATCGATTTTCAGTTTGTAACTTCAAAGGGCTGTAACTTTTTTATGAGCACATTTGTACTAAGGTAAGTTAGGTTCAACCTAACTATTTTTGACCCCAGAATGTGTGGTATAATTTATGACTAGTGTGAACAACTAGCCCGAAAAATCCGGGACATGGCCCGAATTACGAAGTCGTGTCCCGGCGTCCCGGACAAGGCTTCCGGGCCATCCGAATTTTCAACGTTTTGGTAAAATTCCGTATTGAAATTTTTAATACATCATTCTTCTAAGAATTCACATCAAATTGAATTGGTGGGACCAAAAAAAGTCGACCATTTCTAGACTGTTATACTAAGCGAACGGCTACACGGGCGAGAAATTGACGCTAGCAGTAGCCGTAAAACTAACTTAAGGTTCCGCGGAACGGACTAGGAATAGCCGAACTGTACCGACTACAGGACTTGTGCGTAGTCGGTTCAGTTCGGCTATTCCTATTCCGTTCCGTGGAACCTTAAGTTCATTTTACGGCTACTGCTAGCGTCAATTTCTCGCCCGTGAAGCCGTTCGCTAATACCACATCCAAAACGCATGCATTTTATATCGTCGTATTATTATAGTTCTACGAAAACTCTAACTCTGGACTTTTTCCGGATTCTGTATTTTAATTATCGTCTTCTGAAAAGACGATTTAAAAACATGAATATCAAATATGTAATGATAATCATATTTTAACCCAAGGTTCAATTTACATGAAAATCCAACATTCGTTGATTTTCTAATTTTTCGTTTTTTTGAGAACGATTTCCGGCTTGAAAGTCGAAACATCAAAAACAAAAAAAGTCAAAAAACAAAAACGTAATTATCATTACAACCCATTCCATCAAAAAAATGTTTGTCAACATAAAAATATTAAATAATCAATAAAAGGATGATATTAAAGTTTTATATTTAAAAAAAATGGCCCGATTTTCATTGAAAAGTCCCTAATTTTAGGTAGTTTTTTCAGTCTTGTCCCGAATTCGACTAAATTGAAGTTGGTCACACTATTTATGACCAATCTTTCCGGGACACCCTGTATATCAACGATTTATTTTTAGATATCAATAACAGAAAATTATGTTTTGCGGATAATCTTAAAATATACTGTGAAATTAAAACAATTGCTAACTGTATAGATTTGCAGAACGATCTAAATTATGTAGATACTTGGTGTATAAAAAACAAACTTTTTCTTAATGTCAATAAATGTAAAGTAGTAAGATATTCTAGAACGGAAAATAAGGTTGATTTTAATTATGTAATTCAGGGGTCAGAACTGGAAAAATGTAAGAGCATTAAAGATTTAGGAGTTATATTTGATTCAAAATTAACCTTTAACCACCATATTGACCAGAAAGTATCTCATGCTATGAAAATGTACGGTGTTATCAGAAACTGTAGAAATTTTAGCGATTAAACTGCTGTATCTATCGTTAGTGCGAACAAAACTAGAATATTGTAGCTTCATTTGGTATCCTATTTATAAATGTTATGCAACAGATTGAAAAGGTACAACGGAAACTTTTAAAATATTTAGCATTTAAGGTTGATGGAGTATATCCTGCCTATGGTTATGATTACGATTTGTTATGTAACAGGTTTGATATTTTTTTTGAAAAATGGCTTTGGCAGAGCCAATTAGCCAGGTTTGATATTGTAAGTTAGTTAAGAAGAGTTCTATTTTCGGTTTCATTTTTATTTAAGTTGTTACACTGATATAGTTGTATCGACTGCAGTGATATATCAGACGAAATTAGATTTAATGTGCCACGACTAACTTTCAGGTCAACTATCGTGTTTACTTGTTCACGCGCGAGAACAAACATGTTATTACTAAGTCACCGATTTATGTTATGTGTGATAACTATAAAAAAATATGCAACCATTGTGATATTTTTTCATGCTCAATTAATCATCTAGTTGATACCGCATTGGTTTATGGAGTACCTTAAATTGTTAATTTTTTTTATTTAGTTTTTTTATTTCTTATTTACATAGTGATTTCTTTAATTAAATTGTTCTCACTCTTTATTTTCAACATACTGATTGTATACTAACTAAAAAATGTATTCCAAATTTTTACCCCAGAAATGGGAAACTGTTGGGTAATAAAGCTATTATTTATTATTTATTTATTTATTTCGATTTTTCGATTTTATTTATTTATTTCGATTCGGGAGAGCTTCAAGAAAATTCTTGACCACTTAGCCTGAAGGACAAATAAAAATTGCAGTTTGGTAGGCGGAAAATGCATTGTGTTGTGATCCAGACTTTGTCACGATCCCTTGTTTATGGAAATTCACACCTCGACCAATAACACCCCGATGAAGAAAAATAGGAACGAGTCTCCTGGAAAGATTGTACTACGACCTACATCCCGTTTCTTTAAAAAACGTCCTGCAATACCATTATTTTTACTTTACAATTTTACTCTGGAGACATTCATTGTTAATTGTGCTTTTTATCGTATTTTTGTGGTCTCCAGAAGGGTTACTGTATCACATATTGTGATATTTAACACTTTAACTCCCAGGGCATAATTTGAAAAACTTTATGCCGACCCATTATACTTTTTTGATATAAAGACATGAAGATTAATATTAAGAACAATTTAAACACATTTTTGTTAAAACAGGAACATGATTTTTCAAAAAAATAAGTGTGGTCATATGTGGTACACATGGGCTGGCAAGAAATACTTGACTAATTTTATTTCGAACAACCCATATGCACCTTATATTTTATGTCCGACGGTGCATAGATTCAATAATAAGTCAAAAATGAATAACCATTTTCAATTTCGTTGCAAAACGAAAATACAGCTGCACTATATTCTAGTCCAATCACAGAGTGCAGCAAGCACCTCTACCGGTTTCGAAACTTATTAGTCTCTCATCAGGAGGCACATATGCTGCCCTCTCTGATCCAACCAAAACAAACCACGGCGTGCACTCCCGGATTGCAACGAACGAAATGGCATAGATGCCCTAGCGGCAACTGCTAGCAAAAGACTAAGTTTTCACTCTAATGGCATATAAAACAACATAATGTTACTCTACATCCTACCAGACTGAAAGCAATGGGAACCTTCTCTGGTTACACCTCCGAGGCTTCTACAATTTGCAAGCCATACGGATGCCGAGACTAAGGAAGATGAGGGAATTTTACTATATTCACGTCCAATCTGCTCAGCGCGGTAAAGTTCCAACGAGAATGGTTCCCTTCGTACTCCTATCAGAGTAAACATGTAAATCAAAAATGATTATTCATTGGAGCCAAAGTGTTAAAAGTTGAACATCACTTTGATGTACAATTATGGATTGTTTTTGAAATTACTGTTATATACAGTTCACGTTGATCGATTAAATTACATTACATACCTCAACAGGGATTTGTTTTCCTGGTATAGCTGGTACGCCAGTCATGAAGTCCTGGGTACAGAAAGGACGCAAAACCACTGATCTTTGACACGAAGGAATTCTTAACGCTTGATCCCTATCGAAATGCAAAGGAATAAGCACAATCGGCATTTGACTAATTGATCCTGAGTATCCGCTATTATGTAGTATCTGAAAAAGAAAATGCATAGTGATTTACGTGGAAAAATATAATTTAGCTTTAGATTTTGTATAGTAATCGTTGGACTGAAAAGTTCGTAGGCTAACATAGAAACAATTTTTTTTGATAAAATTTGATTTTATTATTCAATAGTTAGTTACCTTCGAGAGCGATACAACGATTACATACAATTTCTCAATTTTACTATTACCATTTTTATAATACAATTTGTCTTTTGCCTTAAAATAAGCGCCAATTTCGGCGATTACCTCTTTACTGGTGCTAAATTTCTTTCCAGCGAGCATTCTCTTGAGGTCAGCGAACAGGTGGAAAGCAATTCGAAGCCAAATTAGTGAAATTTTGCCATCGTTTTCATTGATTTGTGACACGGTGCGTTGTCTTGATGAAATAGCATTTTCCTCTTCAAACGGGGCCGTCTTTTCGCGATTTCGTCCTTCAAACGCTCCAATAACGCAATGCAACAGTCGCTGTTAATGGTTTTTCCCTTTTCAAGATAGTCGATGAATATTATACCATGCGAAATCCAAACTACTGATGCCATAACCTTGCCAGCCGACTGTTACGTCTTTCCATGCGTTGGAGTCGGTTCATCACGTGCAGTCTACTCGGCTGACTGTCTACTGAACTCCGGTGTGAAATGATGGAGTCATGTTTAATTCATTGTAACATATCGACGTGAAAATTCGGTTTTGTTACGATTGAACAGCTTCAAACACTTCAAACACAGAATCATCAATTCGTTGTTGTTTTCGATTGATTGTGAGCTCTCGCGGCACCCACTTTACACAGAGCTTTCGCATGCCCAAACGTTCATTTGACATCGTTAACGAGTCTCAGCTATCTCGAACTTCACTTTACGGTCATCCAAAATTATTTTGTGGACTTTTTTGACGTTTTCGTCAGTAACAGCCTCTTTGTTTAGTCATGTTTAGTCATAAACGACTATGTTTAGTCAAAGGGGAGAACTTTTATTAATAATTAATGAATATAAATAATATTCAAAGGCCCATGTCTCCAAAGATGGAAAAGTTAGATGGCGATGCATCAAAAAAAGGTGTCAACAAAAAGTGTACACAAAGGAAGGTGATGAAAATTACGTTATTCTTGAAAAAGCATCGGTGGAGTTTAATCATGCTCCAGATATCCACGTTGACCGGCAAATTTTTAGTAATTCTACAAAGAGGAAAACTGTAGAAGATATATGTGAACGACCTTTAAAGATTGTCCACAAGGAATTGAGGAAGGAAAATTTCAGCAATTTACCGCTGACGACGAAAGACATTTCTTGCGTTCGAAGAAATATCTATGCTTCAAGACGAAAATCCACACCATCATTGCTCAAGTCACAGGAAGAAGTTCTACAAGTGTTAGTGAACTTAAATTTAAAAACAAATATAGGTGAAAACTTTTTATTATCTACGAAAAATAATTCCGCAATTTTTAGTTGTTTCACAAATCTTTACTTTTTGTGTAATGTAGATTCTTTGTATGTAGATGGAACTTTTCAATACTGTTCTAAATATTTTTGTCAGATGTTTACTATATTTACTATATTTATACATGGCTACAAAAATGGTTTTTATGTTCCTCTAGTATTTTGTTTGTTACCAAATAAATCACAGCAATCGTACAAAAGTACTTTTGATACGTTAATAACAATATGTACAGATTTGAATTTAAATTTCAAACCGAAGCGAACAATTTCTGATTTTGAAATAGCAATTCAAAATGCAGCCAAGTTAGTGTGGCCCGACATTATTATTTTTTGTTGCAAATTTCATTTAACACAAAATTGGTACCGAAAAATTCAAAATTTAGGTTTGTCCTCGGAATATAAAAATCAAACTGTTATTGGAAAATATTTAAAATTGTTTTTCGGCATTCCTTATTTAGATCCAAATGATGTTGGTGACTTTTTTTCTGATGCACTTTTTAATATTATGCCAGAAGATGACAGAGTTTTGCAATTTTGTGATTACATAGTTGATAATTATTTAACGGAAGATTCATAGGTCTGGATCCCGCGTATGAAAAAAAGTTGATTAATAGCAAGCTGAAAATTTGTTAATAGCTTAAGGGTGTCTAGTCGGATAAACTTTGATATATGGGAACACTGTAACAGGGGCAGTTTTAATTGTGGAACAGGTTAAAAATTCGGAACGGTCAGAACACGAAAATGGCACATTTATTTTGTACGACAGAACAGACATAAACTCTCCGAACAGAGATTAAACTCTCATGCAAAAATCAGACTGCTATTTATCACCTGTCATAATTCCTGTCATTTGACATATTCTACATGTTCCATTCATTAAAACGCCAATTTGGTGATAAATAGCAGTCTGATTTTTGCATGAGAGTTTAATCTCTGTTCGGAGAGTTGTCTGTTCTGTCGGACAAAACACATGTGCCGTTTTCGTGGTCTGACCGTTCCAAATTTTTAACCTGTTCCACAGTTAAAACTTCCCCTGTTCCAGTGTTCCCATATATTAATGTTTGTCCGACTAGACACCCTTAAGCTAATAACAAATTTTCAGCTTGCTATTAATCAACTTTTTTTTCATACGCGGGATCCAGACCTATCAACATTTCCACCTTACATGTGGACTTTAAATTCATCCTCTCTTATATTTAATACAAACGCACGTGAATCATTTCACTCGAAATTTAACGAATGTTTTTATAAATCACATCCTGACATATTTAAATTTACAGACATTTTGTTAAATTTTCAAGCAGACGTAATTAGTATATGTGAAAATTAGAACTGCACATATATTCGAAAAAAAACTTGATAAAACGGCAAAAAGAAAAGTTGATTTTATTGAAAATAGGCTAAATGAACATTACGTTAATCAAAACATTACTAAATTACTTCATTAACCTTCGGATGACCAAGCGGGGGAAATTGTGACCCCAGCGTATGTTTTTCTTTAATAAATTCAAAAGTATTTTCAATTTTTAACTCATTATTTTTTTATTTGACTTTAATATCTTTCTAGATATCCTCGTATTTTGAAATAAAAAAAATTCCCTATATTTTACGAATAAAAAATATATTCTGAAGTTGATCTTTAGTAAAATACCGTCTATTATGTGTAATTCCAAGTAGTTTTACGCTAATAACGTCGACTTTGCAAAGTAACAAGACACTTACTCAACATACACACTACACATGACACTAATACTCATGTTGTGACTAGCTGAATGACATAAAGTCCATGCTAAAAAAAAAATTTAAAAAAAAACTTCATTTTTTTGTTAATTGTCATTTTTTACCTGGGGTCATTTCCCCCCCCCCCCTTAGTCATCCGTGTAACAAAAAAAGGTTGGTCATCGGAAGGTTAAGTCAGTTTGCAATTATTATGCAGCTAACTTTTAGAGCCAAACCACACGGACCACGCTGCAGCGCTACTCTGTGGATCCACAGAGTGGCTGACGATGATTTACCGTGGGCTCTTATGTAGAGTGGCCGGCTCACCCCACACGAGCGAGTGTAGTCGGCCACAGTCGCTCGCATAAGAACCCACGGTAAACTACTTTTGTGGATCCACAGCATAGCGCTGCAGCGTGGTCCGTGTGGTTTGAGGGTAAAAATCTAAAATATAGTGTTCACTCTTACTTATTTTAATCACTAACCAGACATTAGAATTAAGCATTGTTATTGTTTAACTGTAGTTTTTGTTATTGTATATAAGTTAAGGTAGATTTATAAATAAACTTTATTCGATTATATTGTTATAGTTTCATTATTTAATCATTAAAAATTCTCGCTCGTGCTTTGGGAATTAGGTTCCTTTTTGAATACAATAAAGTAAAATAAAAGCTATATATTATGTTCACAAAAATATTATCTAAGTACCTAGTTAGCGTGGGGCAGTTCGTAGTTACTTTTAATCCTACTATAAAACTGAACCCATTAAAATCTAGGTAGCGTGGGGGAGTTCGTAGTCGCCCGTTTATCAAGCCAAGTCTTGGCTTTAACAGCATTTTTTCGCCAAAAAGCAATGATTATTAAGACTAGAAATTATCAATTTTTTAAACTAACACAACTTGCTTCACTCAAAATGCTATTCTTTTTCTCATGATCATCTTTCAGTGCGTCACAGTTTTTCGATTTCTCTCTAACGCATTAAATTGTATGTGACAGAAAAAAAGGCACGTCTGGGAATACTTCGGTAATTATTCTAGTTCGGTGATTATTCTAGTTGTCGATAGATGGCGCCATAATCAAAAAAGAATTATTTATTAAATAAAATAATAATATTATCAATATAATCTGTACAATTTATAAGACTATACAAATGAAAGAAAATACCATTTTATAAATGCAATAGACACAATTGATTTGGTTTTATTCCAAATTGAAAATAAAATTTGACAACTGTCAGATTTAACTAAAATGTCACGTTAGAATAAATGTCATAAATATGTATTATCACGGACTTACCTTTTTTTCTATAATTTGTGACGCACTGAAAAATGTTCATGAAAAGGAGAATATATCTCATAAACTCACAGTTCGACAGCTGTCAAATTTATACACGCATCTTTTGAAGGTTAGGGCTGGCTATAAATCATATTATGGATTTACCAGTAGTGTCAGCCTACGACCTTTTCATCCTATCTTATAAGAATAAAATTAAACTTACCGTAGTTGCGACATCATCACATTGCCTTAAAGTACCCAAAACGTGAGTAGTGAGATAAGTAAGTGTGATATCTGGCAGTGGCTCCTTCACGATACCCCCAAATATGTAACATACCCTATTTACATTTCGGCATATTCTTGGTATTAGAGAGGATAAGAAAGCCAGATCTTCCCAATCGGGTTCCTTGTCGGCGGATATACCTACTACATAGTTATAAGACCGACAATCCCCTTGAACTCCAACGCTACGAATGGGAAGAAGGGTTGCTGCTAATTTTTGTTTACTAGAAATTTGACTTAAGATATCCCTAAAATTGATAATAAAAAGTAAATATTTGTTAAAAAATAAATTATTAAAAATAAATAATTCGGAAAACTCCTGAAGTAAAAACTACACTCACCGGCACAAAATTCCGCCACCCAAAATTTTTATTAAGTTCGACAATTTATAACTTTATTATTTGTACTCCGATTTTCAAGATCCTTACATCAGTTTATAGGTACATGTTTTGGTGTCGTTTGTTATTATTTCGGTAACAAAAATTTTTTGATTAGATGGCATTATACGGGGGTGAATGGAAGCATTGTATTTTCTCCTAACTTTAAAAAATTCTGTGGAAAAATTGGAGGGCTGTGTAACGGTCCACCCGTTATAATATCATTTTTAGCTCTTTCATTATTTTTTATAATTATTTTCTCTTGACCTCCCAATTAATTTCTGTAACTTTCTCGTAAAGAACTACTTACGTGACGTCATACCTCGGTGATGGAACGTACTATGTACGCCACCTATCGAGAATTATTTCGTGTTCTGAGAGAGTTTGACGTTTACCATAGGGAGAAGCACATTTTGCTCCTCACTTGACTCGTGGAGCCGAAATAGTGAAGTACCAGTACCCAAAATGGCGGAGAATATCTCCATAAATTAATTAAGTTTGTCTACAGTTCTGTTTGTCGTTATATAAATAATATTATAGTACCCAGCTGTGTCGTGAACCAGGGAAGATGGCAGTCCACTAGGAGTTTATTCCCGGTAATTATTTACTTTTTATATAGTCAGGTTTTTTATGACCGCTTAAGTATATCGGTTTTGTGAAATATGGGATTCTCATTGTTGGATTCAAATCAATTTCTATTTGGATTTTATATAGATTAATCAATCTTTATTTAAGATTCCGTCCACGAAAATTCTATATTCTTTTTCTAATATTTTGTTAACATAACCAAACATATGAATTTCTAAATTAATGTTGGAAATAATCCAATTTGCACGCCCAAAATCTTTAAGTAATACTCATTCAGAGAAAATATACACCTTAACTTTTAGCTATTTATCTATAGGTATCTTTGATATCTGTATATTTTATTGCAACACCTAATAAGTATCTTATAATTATTTTAAAGAAATCATATTTATTCCTTACTGTAATTTGAAAATATCACATATTTCGCTCTGAAGGTCAAATTTGGTCAAGTACTATCCAATAATGAAAGTTTTTCTTGTATGTTAATGGCCCTTTTTTACATTAAAATCTATACTAAAAACCACTTCTTAGTTTCTCTTTTTTTTCTCCTTTGACTTTTTCCTAGACTTTGACATTGAAACTAAGACTGGGAAATATTTGTTTTAGCCTTTTGGGGAAATAATATAAAACGAACATGATAAATCATAGACCCTCACCCACCTGAGAGGAACCTATTCCGGCTACATAGTCAGTCACCTGGGAGCAAGCGAAGCGTTCCAGCTTCATTTTCTGTCTACACCTGTGCTTACAGGAAGCATGGTTTGGCACTATCCTCGTGCTCATTTTCTGGGAACCTTTTGGTTATACATTTGAGGAATGGGTTTGTTTGGGAACACTCAGTTTGGTGATTTGAGTAACTTTTGTGTTCTATATTTCGGACTTTTGGTAATGCACTATGTTTATTAATATTTTTTCAGATTTAGCTGCCTGTATTTTTTATATAACATATTTGTTTATTAATGTATTAGGTTCCCAAACTTATTTACGATCATATGGTACGTTACATTGTGCACAAGGTAATCAGTCCCAGAAAATTAGGTTTTTATACTTTATTATTGGTTTGATATTTATTTTGTAATATTAATTGCTTGTTCCCAAATATTTTATTGTTCATTTACTTATCTTCATTCAGTCGGTAAATTCAAGTAGGTTTCATATTATATTTCTTCGCTTCAATTTTATTCATTAATTTTTGCTTAATCCATTATAGTATTTTCTCGTAATCAGGCTTGTGCCTATTTATTTGTATTATTTTCATCTTCGTCGGTTTCAATTTAGTGGTACGTAGCAAGCGTACTATAACCATTTGGTATAAGTCTCATGTGAGTTGTACCCTATGTATAAGTAAGAGGTATATAATTTTGTACATACATATAACAGGACTGTTATTATATGATATATCATATTTAGCGTTAACTTAACTTTTGTATAACTTGTCATGTTAGAGTCACATTCTATGCATTGTTTAACTCAGAGATTGTCAACAATCTAGTAGTTATTTTTAATAAATATTTATTTATTTTGTATATCAGTTATTTCTTATTATTCCTTTATATTCACATTTACTCATATATTTAATATTGGACAGCAGTGTAAGATACCTGGGAGAATGATCGAAGATCATTTTCATGGCGCCCATGATTTGTTAGTTTATTTATTTTGTTCGTCTTTAGCAATTATTCATCTTCATTCATTTTCAGTACATTATTCTTATTTTATTATTTCATCTTTTAGTCATCATTACTATCTACTTAAAGCCACTGTTCTTCGACAGGCATGCAAACGAGCTGTATCCATCCTTGAGTGTCAAGTTGTTCTCTTGCATCTCTTGCTAGCCAATTCTATTCAGTTGCCTCTGTCTCTACATCCTTCCACTTTCCTCCACCAATACTACTGAAAAGTAGTATTTTTCCTACTGCGGCTTCTCCACGTAGAAGCCACTTCACTCTCTTCTTTACATCCCATCTATTTTCATTTTGTCCGACTAGTTATCATATTCCCTTTTTCTACTTCTGTTGGAGTTTATCCCCCTCTTTACATTCACTCCAACAGAAGTACTTCTTATTTGTTTCAGCTGATTTTGTTACATACTCCTTTGTATTATCCTGGAGATATTCCTAAGATTTTTATTTTTGAATTATCCGAATATATCTTTTCTTGTAAGAGCTGTACATTTTTTTGTAAATAAAAACACTGATTGACTCATACACATAAATATCTTAAATAGAAGTTGGATTGATAAGATTAGAATGGCCCGCATGCAGCCCAGATCTCAATCATATTGAGCATTTACGGGATGAATTCAAAATAGCTATTCGCCGTCTGCTAGGCCTCCAGAGAATTTGGTACAGTTATGGCACTGATAGAGGAATATCGGGCTATTCCCCAGGCAAGGGTGACACATTTTTATTCGATGCCAAACAGATTGCAAGCAGTCGGTGCTGCGAGAGGTGGACATACCCGCTATTGAATTGTTTTGTTTTGTTGTTAATTTTGTTTTGTTTTGTTAATTTTAGTGCGTTTGATATTTTTAATTAAGTAAACCTTCAAAGCAGTGTTTTTATTTACAGCTTTTATAAGAAAAGAGATATTCGGATAATTCAAAAAACAAAATCTTAGGGATACCTCCAGGATAATATAAAAGGAGTATGTAACACAATCAGCCCTCCAATTTTTCCACAAAATTCTTCAAAGCTAGGAGAAAATACGTTTCCATTCAGTCCCGTATAATGCCATCTAAGCAAAAATTGTTTGTTACCGGAATAATAACAAACGACATGAAAACACGTACCTACAAACTGATGCAAGAATCAAAAACTTTGGAAGACGGACTTTTGTGCCGGTGAGTGTATGTTGGGCACACATGGATGTCAAAAAAAATTTTGCGTAATTAGCCCATACATATGTTCCCGGTCAAACCCGATTTCAGGATAAACTAGTTTGGCCTAGGCTTTCAGTGTTTTTTATAAAAACAATAATATTATACCTCAATAATTATAAAAATTATTATTTAGTTTTCTATGGAGTACTTTGGTAACACTTGCAAAGTATCATTGCCTTTTTGCAATTACATCTGTTTGTGAAATACTTTTTGTTGCAGCTGCATTTGATATTTTTTTTTCAGATTAGAATTCGACATTTGCCTCTCAAACTTTTTGAGAGGTAGTAGATAGGCTCAAAATATCGTTAAGAGTTGCAGATACGAGAGATTCGGTTGGATCAGGACAATGTTTTGTCACCAAAGCAGTCAATGAAAAAATAAATCATAATTTGTATAGTTGAAGTATAATTATTGCTTTTATAAAAAAAACATGATTATTTTTTATAATGTGATTGTTTGTATTGCCTATTGTCAGTTAGTTTTAACAACGACCAATTTTATTTTAATTAAAAATGTTTATTTTCCTGTTACCTAGTTTTTTGTTCAGTTTATATAATTATTTTGGTTTTGTAGGTATACTATAATGTTTATACTATACCCTAATAGTTTGGCCTCGGACAAACTAGTTTGGCCTAGGCCAAAGTAGTTAATTCTATCGCGTTCAGGTTAAACTAGTTTGGCCTAGGCCAAACTAGTTTATCCTAACACGTTCAGGACAAACTAGTTTGGCCTAGGCCAAACTAGTTTATCCTAAAATCGGGTTTGGCCGGTAACATACACCCTGGTAAAAAAAATCCTGACACTTGCATTTTATATTTTTTAAATTTTGTCGGCGTATAGTGTTTTTACTGGCGAGGATGTAGACGTTAATAATAGAAATCGTTTATTTAAAACACTAAAAAAGTAATGCTAATGAAAATAAGTAACCCAAGTGAAAGTAACAAGTAACGCAAAAAAATTAACAGTGTTCGAAAAATTAAACAAAAGAAAAAATAAAATTATAATTGCCACAGTTGGCCGTTCTTTAGATTTAGTATCGGGGATCCTCTACATCTGCGGAGGATTTCTATACGCCTAGGCATACTTGCAAGTTGCTGAATCCGTTCTTGAGTTATATGCTTCCATTCTTCATTCAACTCTATTTTCAGCTCTTGAATCGTTTCTGGCAATGGTTTCCTCTTTTTAATCTTTTTCCCTAAAATGCCCCATGCCCATAAATGTTCTAATTCTAATGAATTCATGTCAGGACTACAAGCGGACTAATCCAAAACGGGAATTGCGACAGTTTTTAGGTAGTCCATGACGATTCGCGCAGTATGTGGACGCGCATTATTCTGCATAAATAAGATATATCCCAACGAAACAACATTGTCCTCCAGACACTATCGTATGTATATGTCTGCTGTTTCTTGCTCGATGAAAATTAATTGGATGCCCGTAGAAAGAAATACCCGCCCATACCATAATACCTTCGCCACCAAACTGCATTCTGGGTGAAATACAGCAAGGTGCAAATCGTTCTCCGGGTCTCCTCCATACACTTTCGCGCCCGTCTGGGAGATCGTAAGCAAAAACGGGACTCGTCAGAAAACATTACAACACTCCATTGCTGATAAGTCCAGTCTCTCTGATCATTCGTAAATCTAATCCAGTTAGCTCGATGAGCTGCTACTGTGTCTTGTATGAGAACGTAAACCACTTTCCTGCACGATTCTTCTTACAGTTCGTGCAGAAATATGAGTTCCTCGAGCTTTTAACAAACGGCTAGCGAGAAAATTTGATGTTAAAGACCGGTTCCGCAATGCGGATAAAAAAACGTTCATCACGCTGATATCTGTATCTTTTTCTGCACGATCCTGGTCTTCTAGTGTATTTTCCAGTCTGATGACACTTCGTAAGAGAATCACGGACGGTACTTTTGGCAATATTCAAATGATTTTCAATATAATGTATACTGAGACGATCTTCATGGAATGCCACAACCTGTGTATTATTTTCGGGAGTCATACTAACACGATTTGAAAACAGTAAACAGTGATCTGAATTTATCAGAATAACCGTGAAACTTATCGAAAATGCAATAAAAAATGCAAAAAATCTGAAGCGATCATTTAAAAACATAACAAGAGCCGTTTTATTGTTATGAATGAACGTTTTTTATTATTAATGTTTACGTTCTCCTCATTAATACCACTATACAATGACAAAATTAAAAAAAAAAAACAAACAAAATGCAAGTGTCCGGATTTTTTTTAACCAAGGGCCAGATTCTAATTCATTTCTAGGTCGCAATTTAATTTCGACTCCGCCATGAGGGTCGCAATTTATAGCGATTTAGCATTTTGATACTGCTCAGAATTTGGGTTGGTCCTCCGGTTTATTGGATTTATTGGTTATGCAACCACCGCGACGTTTGTTGGTAGTCTGGGTAAATTATCAAAAAAATGTCATTTTTGGGAAAAGTTACTTACCAGCTATTTTATTGCTAAAATCGAATCTTAAGATTGCACAATATTAGTAATATGGGGTATGACAAGTCCGCAGAAAGTGTGTTATTTTATTTATAAACAAATTAGCACTCCTAAATCTTCTTTTTTTTTTCAATTAGTGCTCTGTAACTCCTAAAATATTTCCTTTAAATCAAAAACACTCAAATAAAAATTCACCGTAATTTAGTTCTGCAAAGTTACTTTTTTTCCGATTTTCTTCAACAAAAATTTTCCTCGGAAAATCCGAGTTTTCTCAAAAAAATCTGCAATTTCCAATTAAAATTTTAGGGAAGTAATTATTTATCACTAATTAAATCAATTGGTGACATGAAAGATTTTTTATAGTACATTATATATCAGGAGGCCGGCGTCAATCTAACCAATGGTTTAGCAATAATTAAAATGTTAATTAAAAATTTCGGTCGAAATAATAACCAGAAAGATTATGATACACCCGAATAACTATGATTTTCGTATAAAAAAGCACTATACCTATTCAACGTACTTTACAGAATTGAAATTGGACTATTTGAGCGGTCTCAGGAATGTTATAAGAAACAATTGAAACAAGTTGAAAAGGGCACGGCTTCTGTGCCCTTTTCGAAGAAAAAAACTTGAAATGCGAAGAGTGGTTCCAGGTATAACCAGTCAAATTTGACCGGCATTTGCGACAGAGTTATAAACAACAGGATTTCAATGTTTGAACCATTACCTTTTTATTTCGGTCCTCTTTGTACATACAAATTTTCATATCTTCAAGACACTCATAAGAAAAAGATTTATATGTCACCAAGTTATTTAATTATTGATAAATAATTACTTCCCTAAAAGTTTAGTTGAAAATTAAAGATTTTGTTTGGAAAACCCGAATTTTCCGAGGAAAATTTCCGCCGAAGGAAATCGCTAAGTGCAGAATTAAATTACAGTGAATTTTTATGTGAGTGTTTTTGATTGTTAAAATCTTTCGAGTTACAGAGCAATAATTGAAAGAAAGATTTCGGAGCGCTAATTCGTTTATAAACCAAATAGCACACTTTCTGCGGACTTTGCATAGCTATATGTATTACTAATATATGAAATCTTAAGATTTGATTCCAGCATGTCCAGCAATAAAATAGCTGGTACATAATTTTCCTTGTTTTATATTAATTTTCCCAGTTTATTACCTTACATCTTTCATTGAGTTGATAATTCACGTTGTGGACATTCTCAATATTAGTATATTTCTAATTTAATACTATTATATCTAATTCCTCCAAAACCAGCAAATTTCCATAAAACCCAGGCATATTAATACCTTTTGCTTTAGTTTTCCTTGCAAGAAACAAACAAAACACATCTCCTAAACTAAACCTAACCTCGCTTTCAGCCATTCATTCATGTCCGTGTCACAATAATTTCGACTCGAAATTATAATTTCAACCACTTTTGAGGAGTCGAAATTAATTGCGACCTAACGAAATTTCATGACGTCCTTTAGTTAGTTCAACTGAAATCCACAGGGATCGCAAAGTCGCATTTCAACGTCGCCATATTGATTGCGACCTGTTTTGAGTCGAAATTTGAATTAGAATCAGGGCCCAGGGGTGTATTTCAATTACTTTTCTAATTCAGAAGTGTCACAACATAATTTTATACTTATGGTTCTTTTTGTATTCATATTGTTTTGGTAGCACAAGTTCTTTTGAAAAGAAATCGTAAAACTAATTATTAAGACTTTTGTAATTTTATGTAACGAATAATTAATGACGAAGAAGACATAGAAATTTAAAAAAAATTTGAGTTATCGGAATGAAGTACTAGAATAAAAAGTTATTAAGATCCTTATAAATAAATATGATTGATTCGACCAATTTCATGTGCTTGCCTAATTTTATTAATGATCACTACTCCTAATATCTCCCGAATTAAAAAATATATATGGTCTTACCTTTCTTCATCGCTAATAAATCCTTCTACTCTATTTAATAACGCGTGTCTCTTCTGCAACATTTGATGAAATTCAACTATAATTTTCACTAAAACTTGAGTTTCTGAGAAATCGTTTTCCATGTATGGTTCATCGGCGCATAAAACTCTTATAGCTAAACCAGGACCGGGAAAAGGATGCCTCATTACTATCTCGGGAGGTAAACCCAAATCCCTACCGATGGACCTAACTTCGTCTTTATGGAAATCTTTGAGAGGTTCTACCACTCTTCCTACAAAATACAAGTTTAGAAATGAAAAACACAAAATGGCTTTTCTTGGAATGTTTGAATTAAACTATATATTTTATAGTTTCAAAAGTTATGCATCATCCTTCGCATCACCATTTTTACACTTTTATAAATCCTTAATAGGCATTCACAATAAAATCACAATATTTAATAGGCCATTTTCATACAACATACCCCTTTTTGATTTTATTTTATTTAAATAACCATTTAATTGATATGGTCTTGCCAAGGTGTGAACGTTTTAAAAATTTATTCTGATAAAATTTGTGATAACGTGATTCGTAATTTAATTTCTGAGTTGGATCATGCAACACATCCAACGTTATCGCTTTAGTTGAAGAAGGCTATTCACATCGGTTCGTGGCGGAAAGAGTGGGTGTTTCTTAGAGGGATGTCTCACGGATATGGAATAGGTACCTGGAGTCAAATTCGATACAGAATAGAGCTCGAGTAACCAATGAGCAACAGAATAGATATATCATTCGGAAAAGTGCTATGTCTGCACCAGCCTTCCAAAGAGACTTCAGCCGTACTACAAGAGCCAGAGTATTGTTGACTACAACAAGAAAAATTTTTAGAGTCAGGTTTGAGGAGTCGTCGACCAATAAGAGTTCCACAGCTGCAATCTAGACATGATTTGCGCTGCGTCCAGGTGGTTCAAAAATACACACAGCTCCCTTAACAGTTTTGAAATTTTGTGCTTTTTTTTAGACACGACCACAATCTGTTTAAACAGTGATAGCCAGCGAATCCGTGTTTGGCGAGAGCCAACAAGAGCTGCACAACCAGCACATACCCGTTCCGTACTTCCTTTTGCTGGTGGCAGTGTTTTGGGCAGGTATTATGACAGCTGGCCGCACGGAATTGGTATTTATTGACGGGACTCTTAACACTACAAATACGCTAGTCAATGAGAGCAAGAACAGGATACTACCTCCGAATTCTATCCTACTGCATGGATTTTAATGAAATTTTGGGAATAGCCTCTACTTATCTCCCTAGTCAAAGTCTACCCTATGCCATTGTGCCCTTTTATCTTGGGGGTGGTTCCCACCCCTTCTCGGGGGGTGGAAAATTTTTTGGTCAAAATAACCACGGAAGCGTTTAGAGAACCTAATTGTAAGCTAAAACTGTTCTATAATTTTTTTTGAAAACTCACTACTTTTGAGTTAGTCGTGGTTGAAAATTGGCCATTTGCATTGCAACATAGTATCTTAGTATCATAGAACGGTTTTTTGCGGATACCTTAAAAACTATGCATCTAACTAAAAAAACTATATAAAACATTTTTATAGCTTATAAATAAACAAAGAAACTCGTTCCATCATAAATCTTTTAGCTATAATACAAAAAGAGATATGGTAGGTGAAAAGAGTTTGATTTTTTAGTGCATGCTCAAATTGGTGTATTCAACTTGAAATAACAGAGAAACGATCGATTTTAGATGTATAATACCTTTTGTAGTGCTTGAAATGACCTTTAAAATGAGATATATTAAAGGTACATTACGTTAAAACTAAGCGAGATATGCTGCAAAGAATATTGATAACTAATGTATTTCAAGAAAAAATGAGAATTCATTTTAACCCCCATCCACCAGAATTTAAATGCATCGTTTTCCTTCTACAATACCTTTTATAATAGTGTTATTACTATATTCAAAATGTTGGACGGGTTTAAAATTAATGGTTTAAAAAAATAAGATAAATTATAGAGGACATTTTTAAATTTTCTTAAAAATCTTCCTTTTGAACTTCCATGTAACTTGAAAATAAAAGATATACAGTGTTGAAAAAAAAAGAACGTGTGTGTACTTTGTACACACCCTTTGTACAACCCCTTAAAGTTTGTCGCACTTATTTAGAAACACCCTGTATTGATGAAGAACCTGGCTGGTTGTCAAAGTACCTAACTTTTTCATTATCCAACATAAGTGAATGAGTCAAAAAGCAGAATGTTAAGAAAGGCTGAGCCTAAAATTTAGCTTTAATTTCAGTATTTTTTAAATGCTAGAATATTCTACAGGGTGTTACGAACTTTCAGGAAAAAACACAGTATTATTGTTACACCCGGTATACAATGACAGTTACCTGTTCAGCAACTCTATTACCACATCCATATTCTTAGAGAATAAGGCTATAACATATTTAAAAAATCACCAAAATCGGACAACAGGTTTAGGAGATTCGAGTCCTCAAAAATTACCCATTTTTAAGGTGTCCCGATTTTTTTGGCCAGGAGTGTATGAACCCCATTGACTACCCATGGAATGTGGTCCCCAGAACTGTTCATGTCCGGAGGAATCCTCCTAGAACCCATCTTTAACTTACAATTGAAGGGCTTAATGTGAAACAATGACAAGCCTCAAAAAGGTAAAAGTGAGATATTTGACTTTGAATGTTAAAAATAATATTAAAAAATCCAGTAACAACTTTTATTGTTTTAGTTTAGATACTTCTATGTATCATGCCCTATGGAACTATAGTTGACAACAATATTAATCAAATTACTTGAAACTCGAAAAAAACGGCCTTTATTTAAAAAAAATGGGATTGTTACATTATTACATTAATAATAAATACCAAAATTTTAGATATATGTAAATTCAGAATTTTCTATTATTCACTGAGTTGGGGGTGGTTTCAACCCTATAGGTGTTAAACAGTGTTTATTTCTTTGTCTCCATCAACTTGTTGGAATTTTTGACGGGTGTGTTTGGTTTTGTCCTTTTTATTGACGGACCTTGTTCATTATCCTATAACCAAATGCAATAATATAACAAGCCACGTCACAAGCCACTACATTAATCTTGAATGGTAATAATGTGACAAGCCACACTTAGGAAAAAAATCCATATCGCTGTATTTTCATTATTTGAGTCACTTCTAGATTGTACATAGGGTCACGGTCACTGTCATCCAATGTCAAGTTCAGAACTCAATAATTATCCGAAACGTTTCTGCCCATGTTCGCCATTTTGATGTGGCTTGTCATTATGTTGAGTAGATACTAGGGACAAACTAGGCCTATGCAATAGTGTCACCATAGATTTATCGGGCCATCAATTAATGAAGGGCTGAGATAATTTGTTAGTGGCTTGTTATAATATTACTTTAATCAATAATAACACTAACTATTTTTGAACTCATGTATGACTTGTCATTGTTTCACATTAAGCCCTTCAATTACTCGTAGAAAAAAGGGGAGAATCTGCCACAGAAAAGTATTAAATACATTTTAATTACCAAGAAATATTTTTGTTAGTTTTAAATTTTGTATTTATTAAAAAAAATAGTATTCCTTTTTAATACAAAAAATATCTGTCAACGTTATTATATTTATTTATAAATGGTCTCTTATAGTAGTTTCTGAAAATAGTTATTATATCGATTATTTTTTAATGATTTTAATTTGCAATCGTAGTAAGATTTTTCATCACGTGTTTAATTCTGTCCAATCAGATTATTATTATAGTGACTATTTTTTATTGATTTTAACTTCCAATCGTGTAGTAAGATTTTTCATCACGTGTTTAATTCTGTCCTATTAGATTATTATTATAGTCTGTTCGCTAAACTCAGACGCAACTTTCTAGATATTTTAGTCGGTAATGTTCCCAATTTTAGTAAAATTGTCAAAAAATAATTACTAAATAGTTAATAATCACTAATGAGTTAGTAATTTTGCCAATTTTTGCAAAATTGGCAAAAAACAAAAAAATTATCGTCTAAAATATTTAACCAGTTCCGTCTGAGTTTAGCGAACCGACTATATAGTGGGAATTTTCTACCTACATTATTATAGTGGGAATAATTTTTAGGTAGATTGTTTTTGTTTAATTACAACGAATTTCCTAGTTTTGACAAGTCACATTTAAGAAAATGAACCATAACAAACTTTTAATTCTGCATCTAATGACAAATTGTCGCGAGGACAACACAAATCGGCAATTTTAAGCGCTCGATTGAAATTCGGTATGATTATTTCATGAATAAAAATGTATTTATAAATAATTTTAACTAATATTTTATTGATATCTTCGTCCGAATATTTGCTAAACGGTGCTGTTCACTTTGATAAGTTGAAAAATGTGTGTCACATTAATTAGGATAAATGTCACTGAATGTTTTTATACAAAGACTGGAATTTGCATGTACAGGGTTATTCACTATATTTTGACCCCCCTGTAAACTGCTTCATTTACAGAATTAGAAAAAAAAAATGTTAAATACAAAAGTTATTCGATTTTTAAATTATGATTTTTTGACATATATATCATACTAGTGACGTCATTTATCTGAGCGTGATGACGTAATCGACTATTTTTTTAAATGAGAATAGGGGTCGTGTGCTAGCTCATTTGAAAGGTTATTCAATTCTCTATTCAGTAATATAAACATTAAGATAATTATTTATACAGGGTGTCCAAAAAAAATTTTTTTTATTAAATTAATTAACACAAAAAGAAGAGTGTATATAATTTATTTAATTCAAAATACATTCTACTGCTGTCAGAAAACATAAATAAATGTTAATTGAACAAATAAACATTACTTTTCACTTAAATTCAATGTTCAAGCTGCCACCCATCAGCCTCTTGGCAGTTTAAACTTTGAATTTAAGCAAAAAGCAATGTTTATTTGTGCAATAAGCTTTTATTTCTGTTTTCTAACAGCAGTAGAAGATATTTTGAAATAAATAAATTACATACATTCTTCTTTTCGTGTCAATTAATTTAATTAAAATTTTTTTTGACACCCTGTATAAATAATTATCTTAATGTTTATATTACTGAATAGAGAATTGAGTACCCTTTCAAGTGAGCTATCACACGACCCCTATTTTCATTTTAAAAAAATAGTCGATTACGTCATCACGCTCAGATGGATGACGTCACTAGTATGATATATCTGTCAAAAAATCATAATTTAAAAATCGAATAACTTTTGCATTTAATATTTTTTTCTAATTCTGTAAATAAAGCAGTCTACAGGGGGGTCAAAATATAGTGAATAACCCTGTACATAAGTATTAAAAAATGACCTGTCGAATATCACACGATAGTAAGAATAAATAAGAAAATAATGTTCCAATTTTTTTCTCAAACTCGTTTCCATTCGGCAAGATTCACTCTAGCCCTCCAAGCTCTCGTGTATATTGCCAGGCAACAAGTTTTCGAAAAATTGTCGCATTATTGTCAATTTATCTCTTGCGATATTAATGTTGGAAATTTTGTACTTACATTATTTTAGTGGGATAATTTTTTTGGTATTTTATTTCTGTTTAATCACAACGAGTTTTATAGTTTTGACAACTGTCACATTTAAGTAAATGAACCAAAATAAACTTTTAGTTCTGCATCTAACGTCAAATTGTCACGAGGACATCGGTAATTTTAAGAGGTCGAGTTTAGTTCGGTAAGATTATTTCATGAATAAAACTGTATTTTTATAAATAATTTTAACTAATATTTTATTGATATCTTCGTCTGAATATTTGCTAAACTGTGCTGTTCACTTTGACAAGTTGAAAAACATTAGATGTGATAAATGTCACTGAATGTTTATATTGGTACAAAGACTTGAATTTTGTATGTAAGTAGTATGTAAAAAATAAACTTACAAATATCACACGATAGTAAGAATAAATAAGAAAATAATGCTCCAATTTGTTTGTCAAACTTGTTTCCATTTGGCAATAGTCACTCAAGTCATGCGAGCTCTCGTGCCTATTGCCCGGCAACAAGTTTTCAAAAAATTGTCGCATTATTTTCAATTTATTCTCACTCTCTTGTGATATTAATATTGAAAATTTTGGGCTATACATATACATAACATTTGAAACTATGTGTATATAAAATAGCATTGGAAGAAAATAGTGCATGTCAGTGTGAAGTGTTGTGTTATAGCTTACAATGTAATGTATTAGTTACCTTCGTTTCTAAGTTTTCTAATAAGTTCAGAATCATTGTGATGTGTCTTTATCGTATCGGCTTTCGATGAAACTAACTTAGAAGCCGATTCTATTAGATCCGGCCTTAGAGTACCTTGAGCTAAGAAAACCTCATCAGCTTTGAGATTAAGATCGGCGACTATTTCGTCGGCGATTTTGACGAAAATGTCGCCGATGATTTTTCGTTTTTCTTCGGGATTCGTCGTGTGGCACAGCATTTTCGTTATCATTGTTCTACTGCTTTCTTGTTTGTCTACTGGGATTATCGTTGTACCTTCCATAAAAGTCGAAGCTGCTTTGATTACCTGAAAAGGATTATCACCTTAGTGTTAATAACTAAAAGAATATACAGACTGTTTAGTTTTAAATTAGATATACACCCTTTGAATGACAACACTGCGCAATAAACGTAAACATTAGCAAGTTGTATTAGTTGCCGATGGCGGAGTATCAATTTCACCAGCAAAATAGATAATAGCCATTTCGTTTAGTTTTTGAATATTCTTGGACAATATTTATGTACTTGCATAATCGCTTAAATTATTCACTTTAATTAATAGGATTATTTTTTCACTAACTATGTATTCAGTAATTCCAATAATTTATATACTATGCAATAAAATATAATCCAGAAAAAAGAAAAATAAATAAAGTGCTTTTAATAGCATATAGGCCAGGAACCGAAGCTTTTCACCTCGCAATTTTTACAGAATGGATCGATTTGCTTGAAAATTTGAGAATAAGTAGTGGATAGTCCAAGGATCAAAATCTATATGATTCCGAAAGGCGCTTTTACCATGGGGGTGGTTGTCACTCCATCTTGGGGGTGGAAATTTTTTATTATATTTTGACCACAAAAGTTGATAAAAACATTCATTCTAAGCAAAAAATGTCCTATACATTTTTTTGATAAAATTAACAGTTTTCGATTTATTCGCCATCGAAAGTGTTAGTTTTGTATAGAAAAAATCAATGTTTTTCGATATACTTACTCATTTACGATTCACTCAATTTTTGCCGCAGCAAAAATTTTTTCAAACCAAGTTCTTGGGAATTAAATATCCTACAATTTTATATTTAAACGTTTTTTTCCTATCTTTGGATGTTAATCTTTCTATTCTGAAGAAAATGTACTTTTTTACGAAACTACAAAAATTAGTTATTCGCTTTTAACTTCAGTTTTTTTAAAAACTAATCATTCTATGCCAGCCAAACTTCTAGAATCTATTAATAATACATAAATAAATAAGAATGAATAAGGCCAATGACTAAAAACACCGCTAACTTACATTATTATGCTTCCAATTGGATGTCTCCTTTTTTTTTCAAGAAAATATATTGATTTTTTAACCGTAACTTTTTTATTTTTTATCTTAGAAAGTTTGGTAAAAAATAATTTTGTAGGTTTTTATAATATCTATGAGTCTGTTAGTATTAAATCTTTTTAAAATCCTCAGTCGCAAAAAGAGGCGACTTTGAAAGGGTTGGTAAAGGTGGTTTTTGCATGTTATTACAAGTTTTAATTGTCAATAGCTCACTCAATTTTTGCCGTAGAAAAAATTTTTGCAAACCAGTTTCTTGGGAATTAAATAAGCTACAATTTCATATTTAAACATTTTTTCGTATCTCTGATGCTAATCTTGCTATTCTGAAGAAAAGGCCATTTTTTCCAAATTACAAAAATTCTTTATCATTTTTTTTAACTAATCATTCTAAACCGGTCAAACTTCTAGAACCTATTAATAATACATAAATAAAAAAGACCAAATAAGGCCAAAGACCAACATATAATACAGTATAGCTCGATTACTATTGGTCTTAAAGAAAATTTAAAAAAAGGGTTTTGTTTATTTTTTTAAAAGGTACATTTTTGTTAAGTAAAATTGTTTTGATGAAACGAAAACTTTTTGAGTTATTAGAAGAAAAACTACCAATTTTATCAAAAAAATGTATGGAACGTTTTTACCAACTTTTGTGATTGAAATATAAGAAAAAATTTTCACTCCCGAGATGGGGTGGCAGCCACCCCCATGGTAAAAGCGCCTTTTGGCATGATATAGATTTTGATCCTTGGACTATCCACTACTTATTCTCAAATTATCAAGCAAATCGATCCATTTTGTAAAAATTGCGAGGTATTTTCCTATTTTAAGCTTCATTACTTGGACTAATATTGTTACTATCGGAACGAGTAGATAAACTTTTGAACATCTTTAACAAATTAAAATACAATTCAGGCCTATAGAATCAAAACCTGCTAGATCCATGTTTTGAAATTTTGCCAGGAGGCTAAAAAACATTAAAAATGTAAATTTTCCAAAAAGTATCCGGCATTTCTCAATCAAAGGGGCATCAATAAATATCATAAAATTGCACACTAATTTGTCATTTTTCTGCATGCCCCTTACATCTTTAGAAAAGACCCCGCAGAAACCTTATGGGAAATGGCTCTCTGTCAAATGCTCTGAAACTTTGGGTTCTGGTAGTCTTTGATGTGTAGAACAAACGACTCAATGGGCGCGTTGTTCCAAAAAATCGTGGTTTTAAAATATAAGCCTCTGAAGTTATAGGTACTATGAGGACGTTTGAGTTGGAATAAATTCATTTTTTCGAGAATGGGCGACTCTGGAGATAAATTGCGAATCAGGTCGATTGTTATTTTTAAATTATAATTTTTTAGCATATATCATACTAGTGACGTCATCCATCTGGGCGTGATGACGCAATCGATGATTTTTTTAAATAAGAATAGGGGTCGTGTGATAGCTCATTTGAAAGGTTATACAATTCTCTATTCCCTAATATAAACATTAACATAATTATTTATACAGGGTCCCAAAATTTTTTTTGAATTAAATTAATTGAGACAAAAAGAAGAATGTATATAATTTTTATTAAATTCGAAATACATTTTACTGCGGTCAGAAAACAGAAAAAAATGTTAATTTGAAAAATAAACATTGCTTTTCGCTTAAACTAAATGTTCATACTGCTAAGAGGCAGGTGGGTGGCAGCTTTAATATTGAATTTAAGCGAAAAACAATATTTATTTATTAAACAAACATTTTTTTCTGTTTTCGGACAACAGTAAAATGTATTTTGAATTAAATAAATTATGTACATTCTTCTTTTTGTCTCAATTAATTAAATTAAAAAAAATTTTTGGGCACCCTCTATAAATAATTATGTTAATGTTTATATTAGTGAATAGAGAATTGAATAACCTTTCAAATGAGCTATCACACGACCCCTATTCTTATTTAAAAAAATCATCGATTGCGTCATCACGCCTAGATGGATGACGTCACTAGTATAATATATATGCCAAAAAATTAAAATTTAAAAATAAAAATCGACCTGATTCGTAATTTATCTCCAGAGTCGTCCATTCTCGAGAAAATCAATTTATTCCAACTCAAACGTCCTCACAGTACCTATAACTTCAGAGGCTTATATCTTAAAACCATGATTTTTCGAGCTACGCGCCCATTAAGTCTTTTGTTCTACACATCAAGGCCTACCAGAACCCAAAGTTTCAGAGCATTTGACAGAGAGCCATTTCCCATAAGGTTTCTGGGGGGTTCTTTGTACTTTTAGTTTGGATTTGGCAGAACGAAAAATTTAGGATTTAGCAGGTTTTGATTCTGATGGGTTAAATTATAGTATATAGCAATGTTGCCGATTTTAGCACTCCTTCAGTCTCTTATATCTAATCAAAAACTAAACGGTCTGTATCTGGTCGTGTGATAAGTAACCTATATCTCCATTAAGGCGCTGCGATCACAAAAAAGTTTTAAAATAGTTGTAGAAATTCTGACCTTTTTTAGGCATACATATCAAAATTTAGCACAGAAAAGAAAATGAAGATAAATAAATTATATTTTTGTATTTTCGTTATTTTGAAGATTATTACGTTTGAAAATGTTTTTTTTGGTATATTAATTTTTTGTGTGTGTAAATAAAAATAAGAGTTTTTCATCGTTTATTACTATTATTTTATAAAATAATTGATTCACTTTTAAAGTATTTAAACTCATAATACTTTCTATCAAGTAAACTTGGTTTAAACCAAAAACCTGTTTTTTATGTTTGGAAAAACCTTGGTTTTGCCAACCCTGTCCGAGTGTATCATCGGTACCAAGATACTAATGATTATGTCCGCAGCCAAGGAGGAGGTCGAAAACAACGGAGAGAGATGATCGATCTCTTGTATCTAGCACTGAGAAATCGACATTTGACGGATGCTAATCTCACAGAAGAGCTTAGAGAGATCCGAGGTGTAGTTACCAGCGTTTGAACATTCAGAAGGAGACTGAAGGCAGCCAACCTGTCACCAAAAAGTACAGCTGCGGGTCTCAAGCTAACTGCAGCCTAGAAGCAAAGGCGATTATAATTTGCTCGCTAACATCTGGATTGGGACGACTATCAATGGAGTCAGGTATTATTCTCCGACGAAAGTAAGATGTGCCTATACGGTACGGCAACAACAAGAGTAGTCGAGTCTATAGAAGACCAGAAGAGCGATTTGCTCTATGTTGTATGAGTAACGGTGTCATATGGAGGTGGTTCTTGTATGTTTTGGGCAGTCATTTCCATGGATGGGAAAACGAAATTGGTTTTCGTGTCTGGTGCAGGCCGTGGAGGAGGTTTAATGGCGGATTTTTACATCAGAGACATTTTGGAGGAACATATGGTTCCATACGCGGAATTTATTGGTGATGACTCTATTTTAATGCACGATGCCGTACCGCACGAGTCACCACCAACTATCTGACTGAAATTTACATAACTACAATAAATTGGCCTGCGTTGAGCCCGGACTTAAATGCAATAGAGCATGTTTAGAATGTACTTAAATGAAGGATCCGAGGACAGAAATCATGTACCAGGAAGCATAATGGAATTGAGAGCTGCACTTAATGACAAATGGGAACCAATGCCTAAAGAATTTATTAGAAGTCATCTGATCCATGCGAAATCGATTGGAAAGTGTAAGTAGGAGTAGGGTTGGTAATATCAAATACTGTTCGTATTGCATATTGTTTTTATAATTCGTCCTCCAAATATGTAATGCAATAGCAGTTTTTGTAAGTTCAATAATAACGTAATTATTGTTTGTACATTACATATTCGTATTTTCATACTCCTTACATTGAAACAGCAGGTATAATCTCAAATTTCGCTTTTGGGTCGATTGTTTGCTCTCAAATGTAGTATGTATGTTATACAGGGTGTTTCATTGGGAAAGTAACATACGTTAATTGTAGAAAGAGGACACTTAGGCGGTTTCAAAAATACCATACTTAATGGGTCTTACTTCATTAATAACAAAGATACTGAGTGTTTTACCTATTTTCCCTTTTCCTATCTGGTTCATAACTTTTTAACCACACTGTATATTTATTTTATATTTGGCACGCAAATATTATTTAAGATGTACAATCAATTTATTTATTTAAAATTGTAAAAAATACAGGTCCGCATTAAGATATATTATATAACAATATAATAATAATGTACAGTAAATTTTTTTAAAATATATTTTGCATTTGAAAAGATGATGAAAAAGTAAATTTAGTGGTATACTTTGAATTTGAATTCTGAAATTATGTGAATTACGAAAGCTCGAAGTAGAAAAAAAATGAAATACGACTTACAACTTGTTAACCACACTGTATATTTATTTTATATTAAACACTGAATATTCTTTAAGTTGTCCAATCATTTAATTTATTTACAATTATAAAAAATCCAGGGCCGGATTGAAAAATATTGGAAAAATGTTCCGATCCAAAAAACACCCTGTGCATTAAATTTTTTTAAAAGGGATTTTGCATTTGAAAAGATGATGAAAAACTAAATTTATTGGTATACTTTGAATTTTCGGCAAAATGATTTTTCGCGTAAAATTTTGAATTTAAATTCTGAAATTATGTGAATTGCGAGAGCTCGAAGTAAAAAAAATTAAAATGTGACTTAATTTTAATTAATACCATTATTTAATCTAAATTGGTAAAATGTTAACATTGCAGTGTTTTTTTATTATGGCGACAAATAATTCATAACAAATATTCACCTTTGATTAATGAATAAATAATAAAAAGTCCACAAAAAATACATAACTTTAATCAACGAACTATCATAAAAATTAAAAAAACACAAGAAAAAATTTTGCTGAAAATAACTTTTGGATATTTAAAATCCAAAGTTTATAACGAGGAAATAAATAGTAGGGAAGAACTTCTTGACCCGATTCGAGACGCCTTCAGACAAATAACAAAAAGAACAAGACTTTGCCTTCAACAAGGTGGTGGCCATTTTGAACAATTATTACTATAGTTTTAATAAGTTATTTTTTGGAAAAAATTTTCTGTTTTTTTTTAATTTTTAAGATAGTTCGTTGATTAAAGTTATGTATTTTTTGTGGACTCTTTATTATTTATTCATTAATCAAAGGTGAATATTTGTTATGAATTATTTGTCGCCATAATAAAAAAACACTGCAATGTTAACATTTTACCAATTTAGATTAAATAATGGTATTAACTAAAATTAAGTCAAATTTTAATTTTTTTACTTCGAGCTCTCGCAATTCACATAATTTCAGAATTCAAATTCAAAATTTTACCAGAAAAATTATTTTGCCGAAAATTCAAAGTATACCGCTAAATTCAGTTTTTCATCCTATTTTTAAATGCAAAATTCATTTAAAAAAAATTAATGTAAAGGGTGTTGTTTTTGGGTCGGAACATTTTTCCAATATTTTTTAATGCGACCCTGGATTTTTTATAATTGTAAATAAATTAATTGATTGGTGACCTTAAATAATATTCGGTGTTAAATATACAGTGTGTTTAACAAGTTGTAAGTCGTATTTAAATTTTTTTTCTACTTCGAGCTCTCGCAATTCACATAATTTCAGAATTCAAATTCAAAATTTTACCAGAAAAATCATTTTGCCGAAAATTCAAAGTATACCGCTAAATTCAGTTTTTCATCCTATTTTTAAATGCAAAATTCATTTAAAAAAAATTAATGTACAGGGTGTTGTTTTTGGGTCGGAACATTTTTCCAATATTTTTTAATCCGGCCCTGGATTTTTTATAATTGTAAATAAATTAATTGATTGGTGACCTTAAATAATATTCGGTGTTAAATATACAGTGTGTTTAACAAGTTGTAAGTCGTATTTCAATTTTTTTTTCTACTTCGAGCTCTCGCAATTCACATAATTTCAGAATTCAAATTCAAAATTTTACCAGAAAAATCATTTTGCCGAAAATTCAAAGTATACCACTAAATTCAGTTTTTCATCCCATTTTTAAATGCAAAATCCATTTAAAAAAAATTAATGTACAGGGTGTTGTTTTTGGGTCGGAACATTTTTCCAATATTTTTTAATCCGGACCTGGATTTTTTATAATTGTAAATAAATTAATTGATTGGTGACCTTAAATAATATTCGGTGTTAAATATACAGTGTGTTTAACAAGTTGTAAGTCGTATTTCAATTTTTTTTCTACTTCGAGCTCTCGCAATTCACATAATTTCAGAATTCAAATTCAAAATTTTACCAGAAAAATCATTTTGCCGAAAATTCAAAGTATACCGCTAAATTCAGTTTTTCATCCTATTTTTAAATGCAAAATTCATTTAAAAAAAATTAATGTACAGGGTGTTGTTTTTGGGTCGGAACATTTTTCCAATATTTTTTAATCCGGCCCTGGATTTTTTATAATTATAAATAAATTAATTGATTGGTGACCTTAAATAATATTCGGTGTTAAATATACAGTGTGTTTAACAAGTTGTAAGTCGTATTTCAATTTTTTTTTCTACTTCGAGCTCTCGTAATTCACATAATTTCAGAATTCAAATTCAAAATTTTACCAGAAAAATCATTTTGCCGAAAATTCAAAGTATACCACTAAATTCAGTTTTTCATCCCATTTTTAAATGCAAAATCCATTTAAAAAAAATTAATGTACAGGGTGTTGTTTTTGGGTCGGAACATTTTTCCAATATTTTTTAATCCGGACCTGGATTTTTTACAATTGTAAATAAATTAATTAGTTGTACACCTTAAAGAATATTTGCGTGTCAAATATAAAATAAATATGCAGTGTGGTTAAAAAGTTATGAACCAAATAAGAAAATGGTAAAATAGATAAAACACCCAGTATCTTTGTTATTAATGAAGTAAGACTCATTAAGATGGTATTTTTGAGATCGCCTAAGTGTCCTCCTTCTAGAGTTAACGTATGTTACTTTCCCAATGAAACGACCTGTATTAAAAGATGATCTTTGGTGAAGTTAGACTAAGAAAGAATAACGAAATAACTTCGTAGAGAGGACAATTGCGAGATTATTAACCTCTCTAGATTTGGCGGATATTGGAAGAAGGCTTCGCTATTCACTTATCACATGTTTTGAGAATCTATAATGAAATAACTTGACTACTGAAATTTATTATCTTTTAAATTAAAAACAAAATAATACTGATCATTTAAATGGCTATATCTAATAAACATGAATTGAGGTCCTCAGAGCAACTATGGCCTAAGCCACAAATTGAGAATTTTTAGACTAATATATTAATAAAAGCAGGAACATTAAATCTTCGGATTAACAGAAGCCTACACAATCTACCCCTATATTTGACTAGATGGCGCTACGTCATTTGTAGCGCAATCCCATAAACATAATGGAAATATGAATGCAAAAGTTGCATTTATCTCAAAAATTCGTTTTTGGGCTTATGCCACTGCTGCTCTGATAGCATCAATTATAAATGTATAAGATCAACTTAACTTACTTTTACATCGAGTCCTATTTTAAGTAAGGAGTTGTGAACTTTGCTACTTTCGTTTTTCCGCATAAAACCATTATCTATGTGTATAGCTATAATCTGAGCGGGATTTAAGGCTTTGTGCAATAAAGCGGCGCACACGGTACTATCAACTCCTCCGCTAAGCAATAAGAGTACTTTATTGTTACCTGTAACACAAAATAATAATTAGAAAATAATAATCCATCTGTATGAACCAGGTATGAACTATACAGGAATTTAACTAAAAATACTACTTATAGTTGTTCCATTTTATCTTTGCCCAAACGTGAATCGTTTTCAAACTAGTTAAATCAAATCATTAATTGAAACATACGTCGATGTGTACACTTGAGTTCAGGGTTCTTTACCCGTGCGTGATTAATACCTGGCGAGATAAAACACATACTTTTTATCTAGAATTCATTCTCTTCCACGCATGAAACTAAAGACAAACCAGCTACCGCCCGTTTTTAAGTAAAAACATGTTTTCATTTTATGAACGCTCTAGACCCAGTACATCGAAAAGAGATTGGTACAAAAAAAGACGTTTGGGCATTTTTTCAGAGTTTAAGTACAATAATTTGTGACATTTTGGTTTGTTTACTTTTGTGGCTGTCAGTCTGCTGAATTTTTGCTGTTTTTTTGTCGAATTTTTTGCATTTTGAAGTTTTTTATATGGGGTGTCCCAAAAGTAGCGGAACAGTCGAATATTTCTCGAAATAAACATATCGAAAAACAGAAAAATATGTATTTAATATTTTTCAAAAACCTGTCGAATGACACCAAACACGACCCCACTCCACAACCTGGAGGTGGGGTGGGGGTAACTCTAAAATTTTAAATAGCAACCCCCATTTTTTTTATTGCAGGTTTGAATTCGTGATGAAAAATTAAGCAACATTTATTCGAAACAATTTTTAGAATTTAGAAAATAGTCTTTTTCCAAGCGCCATCTATCAACAATTCTAAAAATGTTTCAAATAAATGTTGCCCAATTTTTCATGATTAATCCAAATCTGCAATAAAAAATATAGGTTACCGTTTAACATTTTAAAGTTAACCCTCACCCCACCTGTAGGGGGTGAGATGGAGGATCATGTTTGGTGTTATTCGAGTCGAAAGTTTTTTAAAAATATTAAACACGTGTTTTTTGGTTTTTCATTTGAAAGTGTATTTGTCGAGATATTAGAGCGTTTTTATAATTTACCTATTACAATAAATTGTTTTTTCCGATTATAGTGACATCTATCCACAATTCGAAAAAATGTCTCAAATAAAAGTTGCTTACTTTTACGTAAGGAATCAAAATTTGCAATAAAAACTGAGGGTTTCTATTTAAGATTTTAAAGTTACCCCCACCCCACCTCCAGGGGGTGGAGTGGGGGATCGCGTTTTTTATTTTACTATTTTATTTCAATGTCACACCGGCAACTTACAATACAATACAATATTAGCCCGGGAGGTAGTGTCAAATTTAACCGGAGCATTTTAGCATGGCTGTTTTCTTTTTATTTAGTTAGGTGTTCCAAAGCTTATTAACAAATGATGTGTCAGCTGGCCCAAAACCGGGGATTTTAGGCAAGAAAAGGTGAAATATGAAACTTGATGAAAAAACACTACAACTTATATGTCAAATATTTATCTCCGTCTTACGTGTATAATGGCCTAGAATACCTAGCTAATGGCTTTCACCCAGGCGACTCGGGTTCGATTCCTGGCGTTGGAAATTTTAAAAAACCGGGGATTTTAGGCAAGAAAAGGTAAAATATGAAACTTGATGGAAAAACGCTACAACTTATATGTCAAATATTTATCTCCGTGACTTACGTGTATAATGGCCTAGAATACCTAGCTAATGGCTTTCACCCAGGCGACTCGGGTTCGATTCCTGGCGTTGGAAATTTTTTTTGTTTTTAAAATTGACATTTTGATTTGAAAAATAATTATTTTTTTGATAATACATACCACGTTTTTATTATTTATACGACACAATATAAAAAAGTCTGTAGGTCTTTTATAGAATCATAAACTATGCATTTGATCACATTATGATTGACCTTAATAAGCAAATTTGTTGTACATGAACCCCTGAAGCTTCCTGAGTTGGTACGACACCCCTTTTCACTTGATTGGTCGTACCAACTCAGGAACCTTCAGGGGTTCATGTACAACAAATTTGCTTACTAAGGTCAATTATAATTTATGATCAAATGCATAGTTTTATTCTATAAAAGACATACAGACTTGTTTTATATTGTGTCGTATAAATAATAAAAACGGGGTATTATCAAAAAATAATTATTTTTCAAATCAAAATGTCAATTTTAAAAACAAAAAAAAAATGTCCAACGCCAGGAATCGAGCCCGAGTCGCCTGGGTGGAAGACAGTGGCTAGGTATTCTATACACGAAAGTCACGTAGATAAATATTTGACATATAATATGTAGCGTTTATCAATCAAGTTTCATATTTTACCTTTTCTTGCCTAAAATCCCCGGTTTTGGGCCAGCTGACACATCATTTGTTAATAAGCTTTGGAACACCTATAGACCAGTAAGGATCTGTTCTTAGGTGGATGTGAGAGGTGGCATTCAGATTTTTGCGGATAAAGTTAGGTGATAACTTCGTTAATAATAATTGATTTATGCTCCTTCTCAAATATGCCCGGAACATTAATAAAAAAATAAAATATTTAAAATTTTCAAAAAATTTCGTTTTTTTTTTCTACTTTTTTGCTTTTAACTTAAAAACTATTCATTTTAGAACAAAGTCGTATAGGAATAAAACAAAGATAATTAAAATTTCTATCAGATGCGATTGGTTAAAAATGTCTTAATTTATGACCCTTGCTTCAAAATAGCAATCAATATAAAATAAGGGGGCAAAACAAGCCTGTTTTTATTCAATGATTTTCCATCACTTAGGTTACACTTGAAACCTTCCTAATTCGCTTAGAAAACTTTTGTAATGTGCTAAAACCGTACACCAAATTTCATTAAAATTGACTTACTAGATTTTGCATAATAATTTTGCAATCTAAACTTTTTTTAAAAAATTAAATATTTTTAAAATCTTGCACAACAAAAACTAGAACATACAAAGATTTGTCAATTTTTTTACATATAAAGAAGTACTCCATAGGTCTGGATCCCGCGTGTAAAAAAAAAGTTGATTAATAGCAAGCTGAAAATTTGTTAATAGCTTTGTGTGTCTAGTCGGACAAACTTTGATATATGGGAACACTGGAACAGGGGAAGTTTTAATTGTGGAACAGGTTAAAAATTTGGAACGGTCAGACCACGAAAACAGCTCATGTATTTTGTCCGACAGAACAGACTTAAACTCTTCGAACAGAGATTAAACTCTCATGCAAAAATCAGACTGCTATTTATCACCAAATGGGCTTTTTAATGAGTGGAACATGTAGAATATGTCAAATGACAGGAATTATGACAGGTGATAAATAGCAGTCTGATTTTTGCATGAGAGTTTAATCTCTGTTCGGAGAGTTTAAGTCTGTTCTGTCGGACAAAATAAATGTGCCGTTTTCGTGGTGTGACCGTTCCAAACTTTTAACCTGTTCCACAATTAAAACTGCCCCTGTTCCAGTGTTCCCATATATCAAAGTTTATCCGACTAGACAGTCTTAAGCTATTAACAAATTTTCAGCTTGCTATTAATCAACTTTTTTTTCATACGCGGGATCCAGACCTACCACCTATCTAATGCACTTTACAGAATTGAAATCGGATTATTTAAGCAGCTCCAGCAATGTTTTAAAGTTATAAACAATTTTTTGACTTATAAACAAATTAGTGCTGTGGCCAGGAGGGGGTGCTATGGGCTCCCAAGTTTTTTTTATGTATTTTGACCCGTAGAACACGAATTTTTTGGGTAACAGTTGATCCGGATGTCGATAAGATTATATAATATATAATATTATATGAGAATATACCTAAGTACAATACTTGCATCAATTGTAGGGTACGGTTCAAGTGTATGGGCACATAGATTAATAAATAAAAAAAATGCAGAAAAATTAAATAGAGCTCAGAGAGGATTTCTTGTAAGAATGACGGGAGCATTTGGAACAACTGCAACACAGGCACTCACAGTTTTAACTGGAGTAATGCCAATGCATTTAGAAACACAAAAAAGAGCATGTAATTATTGGCTAAAAAAAGAAAAATATGAAAAAATAATACTAATAATAGGATTAGATATAAGAAATAAAAGAGAATTAAAAGAAATAATAAATAGAAAAAGACAAAATGAATGGGAAAATTCAACAAAATCTAGACGTTTATACAATTTTATACCAATATTAGAAAACATTCCAAATTATTTTAATCCAAAACAAGGTTTAATACACTTTTTAACAGGACATGGACCGTACCCAACATATTTGGAAAGATTTAACTTAAAAGATGATGCATATTGTGAATGTGGAGAACTAGGTACACCAGAACATATAGTGTTACATTGTGAAAATACTATAGAAAATGAAGAACATAGAGAAATGAGAAGATTAGAAAGAATTTAAATAAGAGATATATTACAAAATGAAGAACATTTTGAAATATTAAACAATCTCACACAAATAATATCTAAAAAACAATAAGAAATCTATAATAATAGAAGAAGACAACCAATAATCCAACCCTGATGAAGTTGAGTAAGATAAAGTTAAAATAAATAAAATAAAATATAAATTCAAAAATAGATATTTACAATTATAATAATAATAATAATTCAATATAAAATAAATAAATAAAAATAATAATTCAATACATAATTCATGAAATTAAAAAAAAAACTACCAACTCTCTTCTGAAAATAGAGAAATAGAGAAATATTCTTTATAACTTAGAAGGGAGTTGATAGTACCAAAAATATTTTAAATTGTTTATTTAAATTTGTTTGTTAAACGTAATTAATAGATTATGGCAAATTGTTAATTGTAAAAATAGATTTAATAGTTGAGTAAAAAATGTAAAAATATAAAAAAAAATATCTGTAATCCCATCAGGAAAAAACGACCTGGATTAGTCACTAGAGGCCAGGTCATATGTATAAATAATAAATAAATAAAATAAATAAATAAAAATTTCGATAAGATTGTTATAAACAAAGAACTTAAGGAATTACATAACATCGATTTATCGCAAAATAATTTTTTTTTGTATTTCCTGGGTAATTCTAAGCAAACAATGTGCTTACAAGTTTTTTCGTAGGATGCATAGTTTTCGAGATAAAGGCGGTGGAACTTTAAAAAAATCGAGAAATTGCAATTTTTGAACGCGAATAACGTTTGATTAAAAAATAAAATAGCAATTCTGCTGACAGCATTTGAAAGTTTAAGTCAAATTATACCGGTTTTAATTATTTGCAGTGCTAAAAATAAATTTTTATATTATTAAGCAAAGCTATTTGTTTATAAGCCAAAAAATTGTTTATAAATTTAAAACATTGCTGAGGTCCCTTAAATAATCCGATTTTAATTCTGTAAAGTGTATTAGATAGGTAGAGCACCTCTTTATGTGTAAAAAAAATTAGCCAACTTCTAAATGGTCTACTTTTTGTTCAGAAAGATTTTAAAAAATTTGAACTTTTTTAAAAACATTTAGATTGCAAATTTATTATGCAAAATTTATTAGGTCGATTTTAATGAAATTTGGTACACGATTTAAGTATGTTACAAATAATTTCCTAAGCGAATTACTAAGGTTCTAAGTGCCACCAAAGTGGTTAAAAAATATTAAATAACAACAGCTTTATTTTGCCCCCTTATTTTGTATTTATTGCTATATTGCAGAAAAGGTAATACCTTAAGACATTTTTTACCAGTCGTATATCATACAAAATTCAATTATTTTTATTTTATTTCTCTACGACTTTGTACCAAAACGAATCGTTTTAAAGTTATAAGCCAAGAAAGCAGAAAAAATCGATGTTTTTCGAAATTTTTAAATATTTTACTTACTTACTTACTTAGTCCTAAGCCTTTCTACCTTTAGGTGTAAGGCTGGTGGAGTTGAGTTTGGCATTGTAGTCTCCATGCTTTCCGATCTTGCGTTAGGTTTCTTGCACTTTCCAATGTCAATCCCTTCTTCTCGACTTCTTTCCTGATTTCATCTACCCACATAACTCTTGGTCTTCCACTTTTGTTTTTCCCCTGCACTCTCGTTTCGAACACTCGTTTTGTAAGCCTCTCGTTCGACATTCTACACACGTGCCCGAACCATCTTAGTTGTCCCTCCACTATTTTTTCATTGATTGGTTCCAGTTTTAGGTTTTGTCTAATTGTTTCGTTTCGTATTTTGTCTGTCCTCTTTCTGTTTGCTATTTTCCTCAGGAATCTCATTTCCATAGCATTGACTCTGGATTTTTGTCTCCCCGTCAATGTCCATGTCTCGCTGCTATACATGATTGTTGGTCTAACTACTGATTTAACGACTGCCGTTTTTACTTTCTCCGGTATCTCTTTTTTCCCCAAAAATGTTGTTTTCATAGCGTTAAATAAGCTTCCTGTTCGTCCCATTCTCTCGTTTATTTCCATGTCTTGTTTACCATTTGCTTCGATTATTACTCCTAGGTATTTAAAATATTCCACTTGCTCTAGTTGTTTCCCGTCTAATTCTATTGCGTGTGTATTCCTCGTATTTGAAATTATCATTGTTTTTGTTTTCTCTGTATTAATTTTCATATTTATGTTTGATAGTTCTTCTTCTAGAATTTCAAGATTGTTCTGTAAGTCTTCTCTGGTTTCTGCTATCAATACCATGTCGTCTGCAAATAGTAGCTCCGATAGTTGAGTCCGTTTCATTTGCCAGTATCCTAATGTTAGTTTTTTCATTCTTCTCTTGGCTTTCTTTATCGCTTCATCCAGTACCACTGAGAATAGCAGTGGACTCAGCACGCATCCCTGTTTGACGCCTTGACTTGTAGTAAATTCTCTGGATTCCTCGTTATTGGTTCTTATTGTATTTGTATTATTTTTGTACATATCCTTTATTACTCCTATTATGTGTCTGTCGACTCCCCTTTCTTTTAGTGTCTTCCATACGTCCTTTCTTCGGATTCTGTCAAACGTCTTTTCCAGGTCAATGAAGCACATATGTATCTCTCTATTCTTCTTGATTACCTTCTCACTTACTTGTCTTAATGTGAATATTAGGTCTTGCGTGCTTTTGTCCTTCCTGAATCCACACTGTGTGTCTTCCATAGTTGTTTCTATTTGGGTTTTTATTCTTGTCTCTATTATTCTTGCGAAAACCTTCCCAGGGATACTTGATATGGTGATACCTCGGTAATTATTACAGTTTCTCTTGTCTCCCTTTTTGTGTATTGGTAGTATAATGTCTTTCTTCCAGTCCTTTGGTAATTCTGCTCTATTTATGATATCATTCATTAGTTCTTTCATGCTATCCATTCCCTCTGTCCCCATGAATTTTATCATTTCCGGGGTGATATGATCCTTGCCTGGTGCTTTGCCCAATTTTACTCTTTCTATCGCTTTCTCTAATTCCTCTCTTGTTATGGATTCCACTTGTTGTTCTTCATTCCTTTCTTGTATCTCCCCTGTGTTGTCCGTGTCTGCATGAGTTAGCTCTTTGAAATGTTCTCTCCATCTTTCCATTATTTGTTTTTCTTCTGTTAGTACGTTTCCATTCTTGTCTTTTATATTCGGCATCGTGTGCTCTTTCTTTTGTCTGAGTTGTTTTAATGCGCCGTAGAAGAGTTTTTGGTTTTCCCTATAATTTTTTGTCATTTTTTGTCCAAATCTCTCCCATGACCTTTCCTTTCCTGCTTTCACCGCTATTTTAACCTCTTTCCTTTTTTCTTTATATGCCTCGTAATCTTCTGGGTGTTTTGTGCTTAGGTATCTCTTCCATTTGTCTTTTTTATTCTTTATTTTCTCTCGTATTTCTTCCGTCCACCATTCCGTTCTCCTCATGTTAGTATTTGCTATTTTTGCTTTCCCACAAGTTTCCTCAGCTGCTTTGATTATGCTGGTTTTTAGATATTCCCATTTTTCTTCTATATTTGTATTTTTCGCCCTACCTTTCAGGGTATTGTCTAATTTTTCTTGGACCTTCTTCTTATATCTTTTCTCTTTTAATTTGTAACTTTTTATTTTTTCATTTACTACCTTTCTTCTCTTTTCTTCTTTTTCTTCAGTTGTTCTCATTCTCATTATTACTAGATGGTGGTCACTGCCAATGTCTGAGCCTCTTTTCACTTTCGTATCCTGTACTCTTTTCCATTTGTTGCTGCTTACCAAAAAGTAATCTATGATTGATTTTTCGTTTCTGCTGTCTTGTACTCTCGTGTATTTGTGTACTTCTTTATGTTTAAATTTTGTATTTGTTATAACTAGTTTGTTATCCATACATATTTCTATTATTCTTTCACCATTTCTGTTTAGTATTTCTTCTCCTTCTTTTCCCATGCACTCCTCTATTCCGCTGTTGTTGTTTCCGACTCTACCGTTTAGATCTCCCATTACAATTATGTTTTCTTCCCCATTATCAATTTGCATTTGGAGCTCCTCGAAAAATTTATCTTTCTCTTCCTTTCTTGCATCTTCATTTACGCCGTAGGCTGTTATTATTGTCCATATTTCTTCGTCCATCAGTTTCATTTTCACCGATAATATTCTCTGGTTAACATATGTTTCTTCTATAACTTGTTGTAGTCTATTCGGTGAAATTATTATCCCGACTCCTTCTTTTGCTCTCTCTTTTGTATCCGCTCCTACCCAAAGCAACCAATATCCTTTGTGTATTTTCTTAAGACCTTTTCCTTTCATCTTCGTTTCCGTTATTCCTAGTATTTCTATTTTTTGTTTTATCATTTCTTCTACCAGTTCTTCCTCTTTTCCACTGATGCTTCTCACATTCCATGTTCCCATTTTATCTCTCCTTTTTTCTGCAATCTAGCTTTCCCTTTCTTTTTATTTTCATCCTTGTTTACCTGTGCATCATCTTTTTCCCTATCGCTTTTCCCATTCATTGCCTTGGTCGTCATTGTTGTGTGTCCGGTCTCAATATTTTCTATTACTTTTTTGGGGTCCTTTCCCCGACGTTTCTGTGAATTTGTATAATTTTCTCATTATTATGGTCCCATTTCCACTCCTTCCCATTAATCTCCAGTTTCATATATCCTATCTTCGTAGTATTACCTTTGTCTTTTTCTTCTTTTGCCATTTTCCTAATTTTTGCTTGTATTTCCCTTTCCTTTCTTGTTAAATCTGATTCTATATACACCTTTTGTCCCTGTAGATTCTTCAGTTTTCCTTTGTTTTTTAGTACACTTAGCTTATCCGTTAGGTTTTCCATTTCTGCTACAAAAATTTGGTTTCCGACCTTCACCGCTCCTCTCAGTTTGACCTGTAATTTCAGATTTCTTCCTATGAAGTGTTCTACTGACTCCTTTACTGGTTTTCCGTCGTTAGGATCCAGTGTTAGGCCCTTTAATACTATATTATTTCTCCGTCTATCTTTTTCCAATTGTTCTATTCTTTTGTTTGCCATTTTCAAACCTTCTTCCAATTTTTTTTTTCTTTTAGCTCTTTAATATATTCCATCGTTTCCTTTTGGTCTTTCCGTATGGTTCTTATTTCTGCCATCATTTCATCAGTTTTCCACATAACTTCCCGCATCATTATTATCATCTCTTCATTTGTATCGTTGGTTTTATTCGGTGTTCGTCTCGTCATATTACTCTTTTCAAAATACAAATCATCCCCTTTATATTTTTTATTCTTAGATTCTTCGTCGCTACTATATTCGTTCCTTCTATTGGTTTTCTTTCGGATTGTTCCGCCACTGGCCATTTTAAATTAAATTATTAGATGTTATCCTCAGCACTAATATAAATATTATTATATACTTACACTTTAAAGACTATTTTTAATTTCACACAAGTACACTTTTTATCTTTAACGATTATCGATAACGATAGGTCTTTTAAAAAACCGGTGTTTTTATTGTGATAGGTTTCGATTCCGAATTTACCTTATCTCCAAGCACACCGGCCGTAGATCCTCTCGCTTTGACTGCCAAACTTCTATTTTCTAAACTCCACCTATCTAATGCACTTTACAGAATTGAAATCGGATTATTTAAGCAGCTCCAGCAATGTTTTAAAGTTATAAACAATTTTTTGGCTTATAAACAAATTAGTGCTGTGGCCAGGAGGGGGTGCTATGGGCTCCCAAGTTTTTTTATGTATTTTGACCCGTAGAACACGAATTTTTTGGGTAACAGTTGATCCGGATGTCGATGAGATTATATAATATATAATATTATATGAGAATATACCTAAGTACAATACTTGCATCAATTGTAGGGTACGGTTCAAGTGTATGGGCACATAGATTAATAAATAAAAAAAATGCAGAAAAATTAAATAGAGCTCAGAGAGGATTTCTTGTAAGAATGACGGGAGCATTTGGAACAACTGCAACACAGGCACTCACAGTTTTAACTGGAGTAATGCCAATGCATTTAGAAACACAAAAAAGAGCATGTAATTATTGGCTAAAAAAAGAAAAATATGAAAAAATAATACAAATAATAGGATTAGATATAAGAAATAAAAGAAAATTAAAAGAAATAATAAATAGAAAAAGACAAAATGAATGGGAAAATTCAACAAAATCTAGACGTTTATACAATTTTATACCAATATTAGAAAACATTCCAAATTATTTTAATCCAAAACAAGGTTTAATACACTTTTTAACAGGACATGGACCGTACCCAACATATTTGGAAAGATTTAACTTAAAAGATGATGCATATTGTGAATGTGGAGAACTAGGTACACCAGAACATATAGTGTTACATTGTGAAAATACTATAGAAAATGAAGAACATAGAGAAATGAGAAGAAGATTAGAAAGAATTGAAATAAGAGATATATTACAAAATGAAGAATATTTTGAAATATTAAACAATCTCACATAAATAATATCTAAAAAACAACAAGAAATCTATAATAATAGAAGAAGACAACCAATAATCCAACCCTGATGAAGTTGAGTAAGATAAAGTTAAAATAAATAAAATAAAATATAAATTCAAAAATAGATATTTACAATTATAATAATAATAATTCAATATAAAATAAATAAATAAAAATAATAATTCAATACATAATTCACGAAATTAAAAAAAAAAACTACCAACTCTCTTCTGAAAATAGAAGGACTGTCTTTATAACTTAGAAGGGAGTTGATAGTACCAAAAATATTTTAAATTGTTTATTTAAATTTGCTTGTTAAACGTAATTAATAGATTATGGCAAATTGTTAATTGTAAAAATAGATTTAATAGTTGAGTAAAAAATGTAAAAATATAAAAAAAAATCTGTAATCCCATCAGGAAAAAACGACCTGGATTAGTCACTAGAGGCCAGGTCATATATGTATAAATAATAAATAAATAAAATAAATAAAATAAATAAAATAAATAAAATAAATAAATAAAAATGTCGATAAGATTGTTATAAACAAAGAACTTGAGGAATTACATAACATCGATTTTTCGCAAAATAATTTTTTTTGTATTTCCTGGGTAATTCTAAGCAAACAATGGTCTTACAAGTTTTTTCGTAGGATGCATAGTTTTCGAGATAAACGCGGTGGAACTTTCAAAAAATCGAGAAATTGCAATTTTTGAACGCGAATAACGTTTGATTAAAAAATAAAATAGCAATTCTGCTGACTGCTTTTGAAAGTTTAAGTCAAATTATACCGGTTTTAATTATTTGCATTTCTAAAAATTAATTTTTTTATTATTAAACAACCAAAAAATTGTTTATAAATTTAAAACATTGCTGGGGCCCCTTAAATAATCCGATTTTAATTCTGTAAAGTGTATTAGATAGGTAGAGCACCTCTTTATATGTCAAAAAATTAGCCAACTTCTAAATGGTCTACTTTTTGTTCAGAAAGATTTTAAAAAATTTGAACTTTTTTAAAAACATTTAGTAGATTGCAAATTTATTATGCAAAATTTATTAGGTCGATTTTAATGAAATTTGGTACACGATTTAAGTATTTTACAAAGAATTTCCTAAGCGAATTACTAAGGTTCTAAGTGCCACCAAAGTGGTTAAAAAATATTGAATAACAACAGACTTATTTTGCCCCCTTATTTTGTATTTATTGCTATATTGCAGAAAAGGTAATACCTTAAGACATTTTTTACTAGTCGTATATCATACAAAATTCAATTATCTTTATTTTATTTCTGTACGACTTTGTTCCAAAACGAATCGTTTTAAAGTTATAAGCAAAGAAAGCAGAAAAAATCGATGTTTTTCGAAATTTTTAAATATTTTAATTGTTTTAATAATGTTCCGGGCATATTTGAGAAGGAGCATAAGTCAATTATTATTACTGAAGGTGTCACCTAACTTTATCTGCAATAATCCGAATGCCACCTCTTACATCCAAAAATAGACGTTTTTTCGCAGATCCTTACTGGTCTACTAACTAAATAAAAAGAAAACAGCCCTGCTAAAATGCTCCGGTCAAATTTGACACTACCTCCCGGGCGATACTCGAGATGTTAACGATATAAGCATACTAGCTATATTTGTTTTTTTTTAGCAAAGACGCCTCAGATAAAAGATAACTATAATATGTAGGTATCTATACTAGGAATTTTCTGAAATTCTATTTGAATTTTATGGTAATGACCATTTCTTTTACATAAACAATTATCATATGACTTACCTACAGTTTCCTTTATGTATCTCACACATTCTGATTCACGACCATCCATCGTATAGTTTCCGGTCAAACCGGCAATATCGAACAGAAAATTTTTTAACATCGTTTTACCATTGGCAGTTAGATCTACTTCCGGATGAAATTGAACGCCATACAATTGAAGCTTTTCGTTGCAGATACCGGCGCAAAATGACGAACTTTGTGCAATCGGTTTAAAATTTTCGGCTATTTTATCTATTGCATCTCCATGAGTTAGTAGTACAGGCTGAATTTTGTCGAGACCCCTAAATTAAAAACATATTAATTAGTACGTTATAATTAATATCAATATATACATGAGAAAATGGGCTATTTTTGTGTGAACAGATGTGTGAATATAATGAATAGTTATGTATCCCTTTTTGGCTACAGAGCTCCCTTATATGGATACACTGGTACTGAAATCTAATATTTTGTTTATTTCTCAATGTTATAATTTTTTTGTTAGACAATGAAATAACAAAACAATCATCGCAACAAAAGGCCTCAAACAGGGATGTGATCTATCACCTACACTTTTTAATATGATATACATCAATCAGGTTTTGAAAAGATGGTATAGAAAATGTGGAACATCGGGCATACCAGCACAAGTGAGTACATTACACTTACTACTTTTCGCCGGTAACCAAGTCATTTTTGCACATGATAGGGAGGACATGGAATATATGACAAGGAAATTAAAGGAAGAGTTTGAGCTATGAGGAATCAAGAATATGTGCAAGACCGAATACTTATGTATTGGATCCGAAGTTGCAGATTTGAACTTAAGTTTAGAGGAGACTATTAGGAGTTGTAAGACTTTTAAGTATTTAGGTCAATGAAAAGCCAAGATGGTAATTGTACGAAAGATATCTTCTTCTTCTTGTGGCGCTTTCTCCTTTAGTGGAGGTTAGCGACAATACTGGCAAATCTGTCTCTGTCCAATGCGGTTCTAAACAAAGATGTTGAATCAAGGCCGATCCAGTCTGATAATTCTAAGACATGAAATCATGCGCCTGCCGGGCGCATTTTACTTCCGCCCCGTTTTACTTCAATTTTATCCTGAATGATCACTTGCACGAGGCGGTGCTTTTTGTTTCTCATTATGTCCCAGGTAGCTAACTTTTCTGACTTTAATGATTTTTAGCAGTTTCCTACCTGTACCTATTCTCCTCGGAACATTTTCGTTGGTGGTGTGGGTTGTCCAAGGTGTTTTCAAGATTCTTCTATAAAGCCAGAGTTCAAAGGCTTTTATAACTTGTTCATCAGTGTTATATTGAGTGTCCAGGCCTCCGTTCCTTACAAAATTTTTGACCACACATAGCAATGCAGAAAACGACATCTAAGTCGATATTAATGCTACTGTTACAAACTGAACTTTTCATTTTGGTAAACACTTGTCGGGCTACCTCTACTCTCCCTTTTACTTCTTGTAAGACGAAAGATATAGAAATGAAAATAGCACATGAAAGCACTCCATGGAGTGATATGGAACAAACTCTAAAATTCTAACCAAAGAAAACAAAAAAAGGATATCTCAGAGCATACTGCTGAATATTACCCTATATGGAGCGAAAGCATGGCCAATGACAACAATATGTAACAAAATAACAGTTGAATTGGACTTTATGAGAAGATGTTTACAAATCACCAGAGATGATAGAATAAGAACAGAGGAAATATGGAACAGAATGGAAGTAGAATGCTCAATTACAAGAAAGTTGGAAAACAGAGCCCTGCAATGGTACGGGCATGTACAAAAAATGCCAGAGCACAGGTGGACTGGACTGGGACTCGCCGGGAAGACGACGGAGAGGAAGACCTGCTATGAGATGGAAAACGCATAGGAAATGCTACGATAGATAGAGACCTCAGAGATGGCGACTGGGAGAATAGAGTGCCGTGATAGACGAAGACGACGAACCCATAATGGGAAACCTAAAGAAGATGTAATTAAAATGACATACTATATCTCAAAAAGTTTCGATTTCCCAATCAACAAGGAAAAAGTTTTTCTGTAGTTGGCTGTATACCATATAATACAAAAAACGACTAAAATCCTTTATAAAAGGTATATATTTAAAATCCTTAAAATCACAGAACTAGTTTTCGATTGGATGACCAATCATCTAACATGCTAACCACCAAAATACAATATTGTACAAATATATGGGTAAAAACCCTTTAAAAGTGATCCGTCACTTGCCACCATACTGTCATCATGTGAATAAGTCGATTTAGAGCTCAGATGGTACCTAGAGCATATTACATGGAATATTATGAACATCCATGTTTAAGTTCACATATTTCATCTATGTTTCCTTGACGGATCACTTTTAAACCCATATATTTTTACGATATTGTATTTTGGTGGTTACCATGTTAGATCACGTAAGCACTGATGATGATTGGTCATCCAATCGAAAACTAGTTCTGTGATGTAGCCCTTTTTAGGGATTTTTAAATATACAGGGTGTTTCATTAATAATTGTCCATATAGTAACTGGAGAAACCTTAGCATAAAATACGAAGATTTAACCCAAAACACTTAAATAAAATGTGGTTACTTACTGAGGTACAGAGTGTTTTATCTAAAAATTTAAAAACTATTTTTGCTCAGCATTTTAAAACTATTCGACGTATCCTTTTCATACTTGGCAGAAAGTGAGACTACTATACACCCTACTAAATTATGATAAACAGACGTTTCCAGCTACTACCAGAGGCGTACGACAGGGGATAGTGAATGGTTGACCCTTCTCAAATTCTACGCCACTGGTGGAATTACTAGTTTAGTACCATTTTTAAATTCTCCAATACTTTCTACGTAAATAATATACTCTGCATTGGTAACGATAAAGTCATTAGTTTTCGAGATATCTGAAGTTAAATATGACGCGGCACAGTTATTTTGATTAATTTAGGATATGATTCATATGATTAAAATTTAAAAATTATTTGTACCCAGTACTTTAAAAAACTATTTGGCTTATCCTTATCATACTTGGTAGAAAGTGTAGGTACTGTACACCCTACTAAATTAAGATAAATAAACGTTTCTAGCTACTACCAGAGGCGTATGACAGGGGATAGTGGCTGGTTGACCCTTCCCAAATTCTACGCCACTGACGAAATTGCTATTTTAGTGTAATTTTTTGATTTTTCAATACTTTTATGTAAATAATATACTCTTCATTAGTAACGATAAAATGATTAGTTTTCGAGATATTTGAAACTAAAAATAAAGCGACACAATACATTAATCAAAATAACCGTGTCGTTTCATTTTTAACTTCAAAGATCTCGAAAACTAATGACTTTATCGTTACGAACGAAGAGTATATTATTTTCATAGAAAGTATTGGAGAATCCAAAAATTGAACTAAAATAGCAATTCCGCCAGTGGCGTAGAATTTGGAGAGGGTCAACCATTCACTTTCCCCCGTCGTACGCCTCTGGTAATAGACATAAACGTTTGTTTAACATAATTTAGTAGTTTGTACAGTACCTATACTTCCTGCCAAATACGAAAAGGATACGTTGAATAGTTTTAAAATGCTGAGCAAAAATAGTGTTTAAATTTTTAGATAAAACACCCTGTAATTCAGTAAGAAACCACATTTTATTTAAGTGTTTTAGGTTAAATCTTCGTATTTTGTGTTAAGGTTTCTCCAGTTACTATATGGACAATTATTAATGAAACACACTGTATACCTTATACAGGGTGTCCCGAAAAGATTGGTCATAAATTATACCACAGATTCTGGGGTCAAAAATAGGTTGATGGAACCTGACTTACCTATATACAATGGTGCACACAAAAAAAGTTACAGCCCTTTGAAGTTACAAAATGAAAATCGTTTTATTTTCATATACCTATCGAAAACTCTTGTAGATTTTTTATTGAAAATGGACATGTGGCATTCTTATGGAAGTAATATCTTAAAAAAAAATTAAAGTGAAATTTGTGCACCCCATAAAAATTTTATGGGGGTTTTGTTCCCTTAAACCACCCAAACTTTTGTGTACGTTCCAATTAAATTATTATTGTGACACCGTTAGTTAAACACAATGTTTTTAAAACTTTTTTGGCTCTTAGTACTTTTTCGATGAGGCAGTGTTTATCGAGATATTTTGAATATTTTTCGAATCCACCACATATTTTTATATGGTTAAGTACGATTATAGAAACTTGTTAATAATCTGAAAATTTATTTATAATTTATATTTTTAGGTATATTTTGAAAAAGAAGCCACATCTCGATAAAAGATGGCTTATCAATAAAAGACTAAGAGGCAAAAAAGTTTTAAAAACACTGTGTTTAACTAATGGTACCGCAATAATAGTTTAATTGGAACGTACACAAACATTTGGGGGGTTTAAAGGAACAAAACCCCCACAAAATTTTTATGTAAACATATTAAAAAAGAAGACGCATCTCGATAAAAACTGACTTATCGAAAAAATACTAAGAGGCAAAAAAGTTTTAAAAACCTTGTGTTTAACTAATGGTACCACAATAATGAATTAATTGGAACGTACACAAAAGTTTGGGGGGTTTAAGGGAACAAAACGCCCATAAAATTTTTATGGGGTGGACAAATTTCACTATAATTTTGCTTTAAAATGTTTCTGCCATAAGAATGATATGTCCATTTTCAATAAAATATCTTTAACAGTTTTCGATATATTGAAAAAAATCGATTTTCATTTTGTAGCTTCAAAGGGCTGTAACTTTTTTTATGAGCACATTTGTACTAAGGTAAGTTAGGTTCAATCGAACTATTTTTGACCCCAGAATGTGTGGTATAATTTATGACCAATCTTTTCGGGACACCCTGTATAAAGGATTTTAGTCGTTTTTCGATTCCCCCTTTTTTTTTCATCACGATCTCTTTGAAGTGATTTAGAAAAATACTTACAATACTTACTTGAACAACAAACATTTTGAATTAACTTCGATATTATAAATTCCATCTTCTCTCGTTTCTTTTCTAATGACTGTCCCCCCAAATTCTTTGTTCATCATCTGCATTCCATAACAAATTCCTAAAAAAAATATGCTACATTTTTATGCTGTTAATTATTAACTTTCGATCGGTGACATAGGGATTATCACAATTTTGGTGATGTTGGTTTTAAACACCGATCTCATACCACACGTACACCTATATGTGCCAAAATTTAGCCATGGTTTTCAATTTTACAATTTACTGTTAAAGAAACATATACAGTTGAATCCATGGTTTCTTATCCGTGCGTCATTAATACATGGCGAGATAAAACACATACTTTTTATCTAGCAGCATTGTCTTCCACACATGAAACTAAAGACGTTTACCTTTATGGTTTGTTTACTTGTAGCTGTCAGTTTGTTGGATTTTTTGCTATTTTTTTCGTCCTATTTTTGCATATATGGTTCATTCCACCAACATACGCCTGTTTTGGATTATCGCGGCAACGAATATTTCAATGTGCAACATAAGAAGTACGAAAGTAAATGGCTCTGATAATTATTCCATTAAACAGCAATGTAATTTGCAATTTATTTTAGTTCTTCATATTTTGCACAATAAAATATTCGTTGTCGAAATAATCCAACACAGGCGTATATTCGTGGAATAGGGTATAGAACTTATTTATATTACACAAACAATTGTTTTTACAACTAATTTTATATTGGAGTGTGAAATTTTATGGTAAGTGTATTTTATTTTGCCATTAATTTACATACAAAGTTAACCTTATTCACACAGTTAACAAATGGTTTTGTTTAAGTTTCCGCAAAAGTGAAAGAAATGACAAAAAGAAAATATTTTTTTAAATTTTTTTAGATGATATACATTATTATTCAACTAATAATATTAATAGTATATTATTCAACAAGCATATATATAATGGTGACTATTATTCACGCGTATGAAGTTTACAAGCCGTAGGCGAGTATCATAAATCATACAAGTGAATAACAGTCATTATAATGCGAGTAGAATAGGTACTATATCCAACACTATCAAATAATTTTGGCTAAAATTTATATAAATCTTTATTTTTAAATAAATAATATTAACTAAGTAACAACGGTTGAAAACAGATTTCTGTTTTAAAATGTTTATCAATTTGAAATAATTTTTAATATCTATACCATATGTGGTAATAATCAAATGTGCCCTTTTTTGTTCCATTAAAATAATTGAACAGATAAAATACTCTTCAAAATAAATACTAACTCTATAAAAATCTATAAAAATACTAACTTCAAAAATTGTAAAAAGTTAGAAACTGTAAAAAGTAAGTCCAGTAAAAACAAGGGTTTCTAATTTTTATAAACTAATAGGTCAAAGGTTTTTGTTATTATCATTGTTCAAATTTTTTTAAAACCATGTTAAGTTACATTTTCTTGTAACAGAGAAAACAAATATTAAAATTGAACATTTCCAAGCGTTATTATGTTCAATTTAGGTATGTGTTCTGTAACTGTCACCTATTAATACTAATATTATTAATTACACAATTGTTGATATAATTTTCCATAAACAATTTTGCTGTTTGGTTCTTAAGTAATTTATTTTTGATTGACATTACGAAAATTTGTTCGTTTGAGAAATATATTGATTATCTTTTCATTACGTTGAAATGTATAATATTTTTAACTAAGTATACAAAAACAAGTATTGCATTAATGTTTGAAGATAAGAAAAGTGGGCTTAGTAACATACTGGTAAAATATACTTATTTTTTCCTGTTTTTTCCTTAGTCAAACAACATACAAATGGTGGTTATCCAATTTTTGTAAAATTTCCAAATTGTTATTTACAGTTTTTATCCTTCTATAGCCAAATAATAAATAATGTGTAGCTATTATGTTCAATTTTTTGTTTACAAAGCAAAATAGATGGTATATTTCCATATATCAAAATGTCTTTTAATGGAGAGCAAAATGTCAGCATTGTAAAAAGTAATGAAGACTTACAACAAAAATAATGCTAGAATTGGAAAAAGAAGCAAAAAATATTGTGAATAAGACCTAAGTTATGTGCAGAGAGGCTCCAGAAATATAAATAAAAAGACAACAGTCTCGGATAATCCTGAATCAAGACATATAAAACGAAATAAAGAGATTGAAGATATCAGTGATCTCGGTTTTTAATAACCAATGCATCCCAAATTATTACATACACTCCGCGTCAGAGAAAACGGGCACCCCAAAAATGGGTCATTTTAGATGTCTCGAATTTCCTAAAGCGATTTAAGTGATTTTTTTAATATATTATAGCCTTATTCTTTAACAATATCACTGTAATAATATTGTTTCTAAACAGGAAATTTTCACTGTATACCGGGTGTACCAATCAAACTGTGTTTTTTTCTCAATGTTCACAACACCCTGTGGAATATTCTAGCCTTTATAAAATACTGAAATTATTAAAACCCAACTATAGCTTCAGGTTTTCTTAATATTCTGTTCTTGGATTCATTCGCTCATGTTGGATAATAAAAAAGTTAGTGACTAACAACTAATCTTCTTCATAAATTAGTTTCTAAATTAGTGAGACAAAATTTAAGGGGTAATTTTGCATGAAAAAATAATGACTGTTTGCTTTATAAACATATGTACACAAATGCTTCGTTTACGAGATACGGGATGTTGAATTGTTTCTTACAAACTGACGATTTATTTATTGCTATAAAACCGGTTGAGATATGCAAATGAAATTTGGTAGGTTTTGAGCGGTAGATATTGCGCATTTTTTCACATACAATTAGTACATTCTTTAAAGGTAAAATATTGCAAAACCTCTAAATTTTAAAGAACCGCTTGGATTGACATGAAATTTGGCATACACATAGCTAACAAGTAAAAGAAAAAAAGTGATGTTGTGCCGATGTGTGCTTTTGCCCTAGGGGTGACTTTCACCCCCTTTTGGGGGTGAAAAATATATGTTCGAAATAAGTCCGGAAATGGATAAAATGACTAATTCTAAGGAACTTTTGTTCTATAAAGTTTTTTCACCAAGTTAATAATTTTCGAGTTATTTGCGAGTGAATATGTTGATTTTTCTACAAAATAACCACGTTTTCAGACGGTTTTTCGCAAATACATAACTCAAAAAGTAAGTATTTGGTCGAAAAAAAATGCTTCTCAAAAATATAGCACGTAAAAAAGTGAAAAACATGGTGTATATATTAGGTCACTACACCTAGTACAAGCAGAGATATAGCTAATGAGAAATAGGTTCATATTCATCAAATTCCAAATCGAATATTTTAACGTGCCATAACCAAAAAACAAAGCACTTTTTTGGGGAAAACTCATTTTAGCTTTTTAAAGGGTTTAAAAAATGTTTATTTTTGTTTTTTAAAAAAAATTTTTAGCATCAAAAGTAAACAAGTTACGCTCAAAATAAAGTTGGTCCCTTTTTTTTGGTAAGAAATTGGGAAAATCACCCCCTAATTAGCATTTCAAAAGAACTTAATTGTTACTACTTCACAAGTTTTTTACTCGCGTACGTATTGATCATATGATCTGTAAGTTTCATCGGTTCTAAGTCCTTATTTTTGAAAGAGCTGTAGTTAAAAGGGCTTGAACGAGTCACTTATCACGAGTGTATGCAAATTTAGAAACACCGAATCTTAACCAATTTTTATCTTACAGAAAAACAAAAAAAAAATACAAAATATTTAGAAAAGTAAAGCCGACTTTTTTTATTGTTTAAGATTTTTGGTATCTCTAACAATTTTTAAGTTATTTTGAATAAAAAGCATTTTTTTCAAAATTAAAATTTTTAAAAATTTTACTTTAAAACCAAATGTTTTCAAAAATAAGCACTTTTAATCGATGAAACTTACAGATCATATTATACACACAACTTAACTAAAGTAACTTGTGAAGCGGTAACGATTAATTTCATTTAAGTTGCTAATTGGGGGTGATCTTCCTGATTTTTTTTTGCCAAAACCAAAGGGACTAACTTTATTTTGAGCGTAACTTGCTTACATTTGGTGCTGGAATTTTTTTTATAAAAACATAAATTGTATAAATATCTTGGGTGGACTGTATTATTTTGTGGTTCTAATAAAAGGAATTTATCTTCAATTTATTAAATTTATTCTTCGTCTAAAATACATTCGTTGGTGTACGTAATGAAATTGAATTATTGGATCTTGTCATTCTGACAATCGGCAACTTAAAAAATATCAGCAAATATGTCATTGCCACCTTATTTAGGATTAAACAAATTATGTATTAAGTTTTAACATAGCCCCCACCTTGAAGGGAACCTTCAAATAATAATAATATTAATGTAATATAAAACACAACAAAATTAACTACATTACACATGTGAGTCCTGTAATGGTAGTAAAGAGAGGTCTCTAATAGATCGTTTTAAAACACCATTGGACGTCCAAACTTTCGCTACCCTAGAGATATTGTCTTTTCCAAAAAAAAAAATTTTAACACTCGTCCAATGTTCCATCGGAAAGACGGTAACTGGCTATTCTTGATGAGGACAAAACTGTCCACTATTATTGGAGATGCAGGTTCGTTCCATTTATACTGCTTGTGTAGTTGAGTGACATAGTCTTTTGAAAACCGATTACAGATTGTTGCTTCAGTTGTTGCACAAATTGAAGTCTAGATAGTCGGTTAGATGGAACTTCTTGAAAATCAGCATCAGGAGGGTCTGTGATGATCCGTCCAATAAGAAAATGTGAAGGAGTTAGAGGATTTAGGTCAGGAGGATCATTGGATAATGCAAATAACGGCCTGCAATTTAATATTCCTTCAATTTGAATTAATAGTGTATTAAACTCTTCATATGTCAATATTGCATCTTTCAAAATTCTTTTAAAATGAAATTTTGTACTTTTGACAGCAGCCTCCCATAGGCCACCAAAATTGGAGAGTATGGAGGTATAAAATGCCAGATGAAACCCTGATTTGCTGCAAAATCTAAAACAACACCTTGATGCTGTTGTAAAAATTGACCCAACTCATTAAGTTCATTGTAGGCACCTATAAAAGTAGTACCATTATCTGAGTATATATTTGAAGGCATACCTCGTCTTGAAATAAATCTACGTACATGCCACAAAATTTTCACTCGTTAAATTTGAAACTAATTCAAGATGTATTGACTTGGTTGAAAAACATACAAAAACACATATATAGCATTTGGTAATTAGTTTACCTCTTCCCTTTCTATCTGCAATTGAAAATGGACCAGCATAATCTATACCACTATGCTGAAAGGGAAATGATTGCAAAACACGTTTGTCAGGTAAGTTAGACATGAGTGCTGTACAGAGAGTAGGCTTTTCCTTAAAGCATATCATATAGTCTTTTATAAACCTTTTAGCTAGTAGATTTTTTGCTCCTCTTATCCAATATTTTTGTCTAATAGAAGACAAAAGTGATTGAGTTCCTGCATGTAAGAGTGTATTTTGTTTGTGTTTAATTATGAGGTGTGATAATGGATGCTTTGAACATAATAATTTTGGATGTTTTATGTCAAAGTTAAGCAAAGTAAAACGTAACCTGCCTCCTACACGCAAGACACCAACCTCATCAATAAAAAGTTGCAATGAACGTATTTTATAATGCTTTGGTAATTGTTTATTGGTATTTAGAATGTGAATAATATCATAAAATGACTCAATTTGGGCTGATTTATTAAGTTTCATTGTAACACTATTGAGTTTACTTGCATTAAGAGTTCCTTTATTTATAGAAATCTTTTGTAGTTTGTTAAGGTTTTTTAATTGAACATAAAATTCATGCCAAGTTTTCCACAAGTTTTTAAGAATATGTTCATCCCATAGTAATTCTTTAGACCATAACTCTTGAATAATAATTCTTGCTATTATAATACATGAGCTAAGCAATCCTAATCGATCATAAATTTTGGAAATATAAGATAGAATAATTGTTCTTTTTGTAACATGGTCTGAAGGTGTAATAAACAAATCTGGTTGACTAAGCCACTGAATGCCTAAAGTTTTAGATGATTCATTTTCTCCTAACATGAGAATTGAGTTGAAAACATTGTTGTCTGCAAGTTCATTTAACAAAGACTATGAATTAGAAATCCACTTTCGAAGTTGAAAATGGCCCGAATTTAAAATAGAACAAATTTGTTGACACAGAAGTTTAAGTGTTTGAAGCTCCTTGGCACCAGTTAATAGATCGTTTACATAGAAGTCCTTTAAAACAGTTTTGGAAGAAAGTGGGTATTTATTTGAATGATCAATACCTAACTGATTTAAACATCGTATGGCTAGATATGGAGCAGCTGAAGTGCCATATGTGACTGTACTTAACTGCAAAACCTGAAGTTCTCTCTCTGGATCATCTCTCCAGATAATTCTTTGTAGTGATTCATGTTCAGGGATCATTTGAATTTGTCCATATATTTTGCTGACATCTGCTGAAACTGCGTAAATGTATTGTTTGAATTTGATTAAAATAGGAAATATATTACTTTGGATCTTAGGACCCACATATTGTATATCCTTAAGAGACAAACCACTAGTAGTTTTACAGCTTCCATCGAAAACTACTTTTAGTTTAGTAGTGAGACTTGATTCTTTGTATACACTATGATGAAGAAAGTAATAGGTTTGAAATTGTGTATCAATAGTCCTTGTAACATTGAATAATTGACCAAATTCTTGATATCCATCAATAAATTGCTTGTATAAGTATTTTAACTTTGGATTGGTTGTGAGTATTTTTTCGAGAAAATAGAAGCGTTTTACCGCAGTATCAAAGAAATTGCCTAATATTTCTGGAGGATATTTAAATGGCAATTTAACAATGAATTGTCCATTGGGAGCATTAGATGTAGTATTTAAGAATAATTGTTTACTTTCAATATAATCTTGTGATAAAAAGTTACTTTCAGGAATTTTTTCTAATTCCCAAAACCTTTTTAATTGCTCATCTAAACTTTCAATAACAGAAAAATTGAAAATGTGTTGACTTGAAATGGGTTTTGATATTGGTGCTAAGCCTGCTACTGTCCAACATAGCATTGTATTTTGTAAAATTGGTAAGTTTTTCCCTAATTTTATTTGGCCTTTTGATAGCAAAAACCAAAATTCACTAGCTCCAATTAGTATGTCTATGCATACTGGCTCATAATGAGACGGATCTGACAATTTAATATTTTCAGGAATGCGCCACAGAGAATTGTTTAAGACATATGATGGAGTAGCAGTGCTAATACTTGGTACTACTGGACAGTTCAAAATTGTAGAAAACTGTTTATTGCTTGAAATTATATTGATGCTGCTTTTTTTATGAGTAATGCTTTCAGATTGGTTAATACCGATAATTGGAATATGTCTATTGATCAATGGAATATTAATTTTTTGACAAAAAGGCTCAGTGAATAAATTTGATTGTGCACCACTGTCTAAAATTGCTCTAGCTTTATGAAAATTGTTGTATTTATCCTTACCTTGAAATGTTACAGTAGGCAGCAAAACTTGTGTAACTGGAATCTTATTTTCAACTAATAAATTTGTTTGACTAGTAGATGGCTCTAAAATTATTGTTGATTTAATTTGAGAATCAATGTGCAGCAATGTACTATGCTTTTTTGAACATTTTTTACAATTATCTAGTCTACACTGATCTTTGGTATGGCTTATATTTGATTTTATTTTTGGTAAAAAGTTATTTTTTATATAGTCAAAAGATTGATTTGAATTGGGGAAAGTTGTACCATTAGTAACATTAATTGCATTTTTATTCACATAGTTCATTAATATTGCCATAGCATCAAAAAATGATGTTTTAAATTGCTTTCGTGTTTCATAATGAGTCTCTAGATCTGTTTCATCACATTTCTCCTCTATAGTTCTCTGGAGTTGATTAAATTCTTGTAATAAATCATTGTAACCAGTTAACCTGTATTCTACATCTGAAATAGTAGGCAAATTGGTATCTATACTTGTAGCAAATTCATTTAACATTGCTAGTTCTTGAGTCAATGAATTTCTGTTTCTTATTAATTGTTTAATAGACATATTAATAATCAAAATGGAAATATAGGCTAAATAGAAATTGTAATCTAGCAATGGTTTGACAAAGGTATAAATAGACCTTTGACAATAATTGTATTTGTATTGTAACAGAGGTAATATCGTATCTACCTCGTAATCCTCGTATAATCGTACCTCGTAATATAGAAATGGTAAATTGGCAATTGATTGAAAACAGGTATAAATAGACCTGTTAAAATTGTAATCTAGCAATGGTTTGACAAAGGTATAAATAGACCTATGACAATAATTGTATTTTTCGTATTTGTATTTGTATTATTTGTATTCGTATTTTTATTCGTATTTGTATTCGTATAGAAGTAAAATCGTAATACCTCGTAATCCTCGTACCTCGACCTCGTTATATAGAAATGGTAAATTGGCAATTGATCGAAAACAGGTATAAATAGACCTGTTAAAATTGTAATCTAGCAATGGTTTGACAAAGGTATAAATAGACCTTTGACAATAATTGTATTTGTATTGTTATAGAGGTAATATCGTATCTACCTCGTAATCCTCGTATAATCGTACCTCGTAATATAGAAATGGTAAATTGGCAATTGATTGAAAACAGGTATAAATAGACCTGTTAAAATTGAACTTATATTGAACTTATATTGAACTTGAAACTTGAACTTGAACTTATGGAAATAGTATCCCAAGTGTAATTATTGTGCAATGGTAAATGGACAAATTATTTCATCAAAAATAATTGTATTTTACTTGAAAATTGTATCAATTTTGAAATAATAGGAAAAAATGCAATATTGACCTAGAAATGTACACCAACGTTAAATGAAATCAGTTCCAAGTTCTAAGTAACTGGAACTGTTATCGAAATGTCAATTTGACAAATATTCAAAAATAAATATTCTAAATAATTTCAAAATAATCGTTTTAAAGTTGCAAATAGGGGGTAATTAAAATAATGTAAAACTGCAAACCCTTAATTACAGTAATATGATCAGAAAATAGTTTAAAAGGATATCTTCGTGTTATAATTTTAATAGCGTTCTTGAACTGTAATTTATAGTTGACCAATTCGTTTGTAGACTGAATGTCACCTCTTTGTGTAATAATTTCTCTAAATAGTTCACTACTTGACTGGGCCACTGACTGCTACTATAGACTTCGCTTGTGGCTTCTTCTTCAATAGATTGTTGCAATTGATTTTATTGAATATCACCTCTTTGTGTAATAATTTCTTTAAAATTGTTCACTACTTGACTGGGCCACTGACTGCTACTATAGACTTCGCTTGTGGCTTCTTCTTCAATAGATCGTTGCAATTGACTTTCAAAATATGGGGCTCGAATTGGACCAAAAAATATGTATAAATATCTTGGGTGGACTGTATTATTTTGTGGTTCTAATAAAAGGAATTTATCTTCAATTTATTAAATTTATTCTTCGTCTAAAATACATTCGTTGGTGTACGTAATGAAATTGAATTATTGGATCTTGTCATTCTGACAATCGGCAACTTAAAAAATATCAGCAAATATGTCATTGCCACCTTATTTAGGATTAAACAAATTATGTATTAAGTTTTAACATAAATAAAGCGTTTTTTAAACACTTTAAAAAAGTTGTAATGTGTTTTCCCCAAGAATGCTTCATTATTTGGATATTTCACATTGAATTATTCTATTTGGAATTTTTCGAATATGAAACTATTTTTCATTGGCTATAACTCTGCTTTTGCTAGGTATAGAGAACTAATATATACACCGTTTTTTTCACTTTTTTATAGGCTATAGTTTTGCTAAGAATATTTTTTTCGACAAAATGCTTACGTTTTGAGTTATTTGCGATAAACCGTCTAAAAACGTGGTTATTTTGTTGAAAAATGGACGTATTCACTGAAAAAACTGTATAGAACAAAAGTGGCTTAAAATTAGTCAGTTTATCCATTTCGGGACATATCTTGGACATATATTTTTTCACCCTCGAGACGGGGTGACACTCACCCCCAGGGCAAAAGCACACATCGGCACCATATCACTTTTTTTCTTTGACATATTAGCTATGCGTATGCCAAATTCCATGTCAACCCAAGCGGTTCTTAGAAATTTACCGCAAAAACCGTGAAAGAATGTACTAAATTAAGAATTTTATATTCACCATTGGCGTGCATACGGATCATATTACCCGGTCGCATTAGCCGTATGCACGCCAATAGTGAATATAAAATTTTTAATTGTATTTAAAAAAATGCGCAATAAGTACCATTTAAAACCCACCAAATTTCATTTGCATATCTCAACCGGTTTTAGAGCAATAAATAAATCGTCAGTTTGTAAGAAAAAATCCAACATACCGTATCTCGGAAACGAAGCATTTGCGGACATATGTTTATAAAGCAAACTGTCATTATTTTTTCATGCAAAATTACCCCTTAAAGTTTGTCGCTATTATTTAGAAACACCCTGTATTGATGAAGAACATGGCTAGTTGTTAAAGTCCCTAACTTTTTTATTATCCAACATAAGCGAATGAATCGAAAAACAGAATGTTAACAAAACCTGAGGCTATACTTGGAATTTAATCCCAGTATTTTATAAAGGATAGAATATTCCACAGGGTGTTGTGAACATTGAGAAAAAAACACAGTTTGATTGGTACACCTGGTATACAATGAAAATTTACCTGTTTAGAAACAATATTATTACAATGATACTGCTAATGAATGAGGCTATAACATATTAAAAAAATCACTTAAATCGGACAACAGGTTTAGGAAATTCGAGACATCAAAAATGACCCATTTTTTGGGGTGTCCGTTTTCTCTGACGCGCAGTGTATATTGTTTTACTCTGTGTCAGAGATCTAATTAACTTTAATTGATTTTTGCTTACTTTTATTAATAGCAAAATACTTTTATTAATTAGTTTTAGCAATTAATTGATCCTAATTTCATTGTAATACAATTTCTCTATGATGAAATAATCAAACAAAAGTTAAGAAGTGCACTAATTTAATGGAAATTTTTAACATAAAAGTCAATATAAAACATAAAAACCCAATAACAAATGAAGGGTCAGAGGGAAAAACGATGAATGTCCATTTTTGGCCATTTTGCGATTTTTGTGCAATCTGTTAGCTTAGAAAGAGTAATATCAAGCTGTAAATGGCCAAGGGGAAATAACGATAAGAATCGTCTTAAAAACACGCCACCAGATTGGACGCAAGGGGACAAAACAATGAATATGTAACTTTGTTTCTCATTTTACCGAAAATGCTTCCAGATAGACATTCATCGTTCTTCCCCCTTGCTCCTCAAATGTGTTTAATAATATGTGTTTTCTCCAGCAGCATTAATTACAGCTTGACACCGCCTTGTCATGCTTAAAATTAGAGTATCAATTTTGTTTTAAGGCAGTAGAATCCATTCCTTTGTAAGTTAATCTTGAAGAACTTGTTTAATACGAACATTGTGCAGATGGGGAGCAGGGGAGAGCAAGCAGTTTCTGAAGCATCTGAAGGCAATTGAGCTGGCCACTACTGTAAAATTGCAGTACCTCAATATGTAACAAATATCTTATTGTTGCTGCAGTATGTTACCCCATATTATCCTGCATGTAACACAAATCATAACTTGCAGATGGAAGGACAATAGTAGGTTCTAAGATAAGGTGAGTATATTAGTCCAGAAAGCCACTGCGGCATCTGCTAGGAAAATATTCCGATTCAGATTTTTTACACAATCTTACTCAAAAAGGACCCCTTTTAACCCATTTAGCGCCAAAGGTGCGAAAACGCACCATTTTTTTGTAGTTTTTTTTTGACAATTCGTTAATTTTTTTTTAAATCTTTGTATTTTTTAAGACACCAGAAGATATAAGTGTAACTAAATTTAATTTTGTGTAATTTCCAAACTCATGTTTTCATCACAAAAATATTTTCTAAATGTCCGACATTTTCAATCCACCGACACAACTTTATTTTTACTGTAGTAATTTTATTGGCATAACACTTGTGTGGTCAAATAAATTAACATTATTTTTTAACCTATTTGTACATCAATTGTTATAAAAATACAAAAAAAATTTTTCTGAGTCATCATGTCTCGTGTTTGAAAATAATGGTTCGATAACGAAATATTGGCGGAAGTCGACTTATAATCCTGCCTGATCAGGAATTTCAAGGTGACGCACAGGCAGTAATTTGTTGGGATATTTTTTATTTATTATGTATGCACGTATCCACTATGCTTGCGCTCCGAGCTCCTGAACTGCTCCACATAGTGGATACGTTTGGCGCTCCCGGACTGTGCAATTGTGCGCACTCTGCCTCGGCGCTCCAATCTGTGGCGGTTTATCGGTTGCGGTGTATCGATTGGAACAGTTGCAGGAAGCGCGAAGCGCAAGAGATTCGTGAACATAGTGGATGGTTGGTGCTATCGGACCGTGCAACAGTGTGCGCTCCGCCTCGGCGGTCCAATGGGTGGCGGTTTATATGTAGAGGAGCGCATGTCGTATCGATAGGAGCAGTTGCAGGGAGCGCGGAGCGCAAGAAATTTGTAAACATAGTGAATGGTTGGCGCTCCCGGACCGTGCGACAGTGCGCACTCCGCCTCTGCGGTCCAATTGGTGTCGGTTTATATGTAGAGGAGCGCATACCGTATCGATTGGAGCAGTTGCAGGGAGCGCGGAGCGCAAGAGGTTCGTGAACATAGTGGATGGTTTGCGCCCCCGGACCGTGCAACAGTGCGCGCTCCGCCTCGGCGGTCCAATATGTGGCGGTTTATATGTAGAGGAGCGCATGCCGTATCGATGGGAGTAGTTTCAGGGAGTGCGGAGCGCAAGAGGTTTGTAAACATAGTGAATGGTTCCCGGACCGTGCGCACTCCGCCTCGGCGTTCCGATTGGTGTCGGTTTATATGTAGAGGAGCGCATACCGTATCGATTGGAGCAGTTGCAGGGAGCGCAAGAAGTTCGTGAACATAGTGGATGGTTGGCGCTTCCGGACCGTGCAACAGTGCGCGCTCCGCCTGGGTGGTCCAATATTACGAACATAGTGGGTACGTACCTTTACAAAGACGGGTATTCTGGTATTCAGTTTTGTTATAATCTAGGGCTGGGGGGGGGGATGGGGGCTACATGAGGGAGGTTGTGTAGTGTTGTAGACAATATGTCGATTTGTCGAATTTATGCAACTGGCACAGTGAGAAATACAGGATTGAAAAGTGTTAATTGGAAACATCTAAAATAATTTCTAAAAAAGATAGAGGGCCTTTCGACTTCGTTTTTGACAAAGAAGCTGAAGAAGGTGTAGGCAATGTTCTAACCATACTATTTTTGTTTATCAAAAATGCCAGGTCCATTTACACTCTAAATGTTTTGAGACTTTTCACAAAAAATAAAATTGTGTATTTCAATTTTTATATCTCAGTTCCGCCAAAGGTTCGAAAACGAACCATTTTGTTGTTGTGACAACTGCCATTATCAAAATGTAAAACAATTTTTTTACGAATGTTTAAGTATATTTTACTCTAGTTGATCAAATATATTACATATTATTGCAGTATTTCTTTGCTTGGCGGTTAATGGGTTAACTTACATGTTGCCAGGACCAAAAGTGGGTCAAAAATTTTTTAAACGTTTTTTTTGTTTTTTTCGTAAAATTATTTTTTTTGCTTGGAACAAAGTTTCTTTAGATTTTTTGGATCATTCCAAACAGAAAAGGTCTTTAGTGACTTTTCTCTAAAGTTGATAGTTTTTGACATATAAGCGATTAAAAATTGAAAAATTGCGAAATCAGCCATTTTTAACCCTCAAAAATTATGTGAAAAACTGAAAATTTGAATGTTGCCAAGGTAGGTAGATATTCTTTAAACATCGATTGATGAAATTCCCAAGAGTTTTTTGCAATACAATATTCAAAACTCCTTGGTTTTTTAATTGCTAATCAAGCGTGCGCGACACTATTTTCCACCGTTGCATGTGTATACAGTATGGTGCAAATGAAAGGAGTAAATTCGTTATTTCGTAAACCGGCGACTTTAAGGAAAAATCCCGAAAAAGGTCGATTAAGTTATGATAGTGACATATATGGTATACTCGTGACATCATCCATCTGGGCGTGTGACGTCATCCATCTGGGCGTGATGACGTAATCGATGATTTTTTTAAATTAGAATAGGGGTCGTGTGCTAGCTCATTTGAAAGGTTCTTCAATTCTCTATTCAGTAATATAAACATTTGCATAATTATTTATACAGGGTGTCCGAAAAAAGTTTTTAATTAAATTATTTGAAAAAAAAAGAAGAATGTTTTTTTTTTATTAAAAAAAAGAAGCATGTATGTAATTTATTTAATTCAAAATACATTTTACTGCTTTCACAAATCAGAAAACAAAGTTTATTTCACAAATAAACATTGCTTTTCGCTTAAATTAAATGTTCAAACTTCCAAGAGGCAGGTGGCTGACCGGTGAACATTGAATTTAATCGAAAAGCAATGTTTATTTGTGAAATAAACATTTCGGGTAACAGTAAAATGTATTTTGAATTAAATAAATTACATACATTCTTCTTTTTTTTTCAAATAATTTAATTAAAAACTTTTTTTGGACACCCTGTATAAATAATTATGTAAATGTTTATATTACTGAATAGAGAATTGAAGAATCTTTCAAATGAGCTAGCACACGACCCATATTCTCATTTAAAAAAATCATCGATTACGTCATCACGCCCAGATGGATGACGTCACTAGTATACCATATATTATGCCACAATATCATAACTTAAAAATAAAACTCGACCTGTTTCGGGACTTTTCCATAAAGTCGCCGTTTTACGAAATAACGAATTTATTCCTTTCATTTGCACCATGCTGTATACACATGCAACAGTGGAAAATAGTGTCGCGCACGCTTGATTAGCAGTTAAAAAACAAAGGAGTTCTGAATATTGTATTGCAAAAAACTCTTCGGGATTTCATCAATCGATGTTTAAAGAATATCTACCTACATTGGCAACATTCAAATTTTCAGTTTTTAACATAGTTTTTGAGGGTTAAAAATGGACGATTTCGCAATTTTTCAATTTTTAATCGCTTATATGTCAAAAACTATCAACTTTAGAGAAAAGTCACTGAAGACCTTTTCTGTTTGGAATGATCCAAAAAACCTAAAAAACTTTGTCCCAGGCAAAAAAAATAATTTTAGGAAAAAAAAACGTTTAAAAAATGTTTGACCCACTTTTGATCCTGGCAACATGCAAAGGACATCGCACACATCTTATGGAAAATATAATGTCACTCAAATTCAATAAAATTTATACCAATAGATTCGTTTTAAATTAACGATCAAATCTTATCATTGCGCCAACTCTCTATTTTCAAAAATAAGAGCAGAAATTGATATAAATAAATCTGAAATCAAATGGGTAGGTACATAAGTTAGAGAGAGAAAAATATTTTAAAATACCCAGATTTTCGGTACTCCATAAATCAGCGGATTAGTTTCACTAATCCGCTTAGGCCCAGCGGGATTTAAGCTGTTATGAATAGCACTCAGAGCAATAATGATTGTAAACTAACATTTTATGGACTCCAAAAATGTGATTTCGATAAACTTTAATTGCAATTTGCGCCGTAATTAATCATAATTAAGAGTTGGCGCAATGATAAGAATTGATCGTTATATTAAAACGAATCTAATCGTATAAATTTTATTGAATTTGAGTGACACTATATTTTCCATAAGATGTGTGCGATGTCCTTTGTTAAGAGTCGGAATATTTTTCCTAGCGGATGCGCAGTGGCTTTCTGGACTATATTGATATTGATTCAAAGTGCCTTCCACAAAAAGAGGAACACTTTGATTATGAAAAATTATTCCAGCCCACATCATAACTTGTAGACCATTATATGAACGAACTGTATTGTATACCCCTCAGTCTATCTTGTTGACTATGTCCTCTCCAAACTCTCACTCTTCTTGAATCAGGGACAACCACTAACCACTACCATGCAAATGACTGGGTTTACTTGCTGAGTGTCATCTTAGGAGATAACAGAAGTACTAACTTAGAAAAAAAAAGCAAGCTTTTGAACATGAAAGATTGGAAAAAATAAAACGCTGCAGAGAAAATTTTATAAAATATTGAATAATGCAAGAAAAAAAATCAAACTAAGGGATAACTGAGAATATGTAAAGACAAGGAGGAATATCTACTCAATACAAAAGATGATATCTTGGATAGGTGGAACACTTTAAAGAAGTACTTCCACCAAAGTAGAAGATTAAAATCAACCACCTCCAGGAGCAATAAACAATTATGGTAGAATAAAAGTTAGAAATATATTAGATTAGATTATGTGAGATTGTTAAGGCCTTTAAATATAATTAAACTCTAGGATGCCAATACTTCTGATGAAATTGATTAGCCTCCTCAGTGAGTTGTTCCCTATGTTAGAGGGCTCTAGACTGCTACATAGTTGCATAGTATATCGAGGGGTTCGAGCGAACTAACAAAACCATTGTTTAGAGATAATCGCAATTAAAGATTTTAGGAAGTTTGAAGAAGGTTTAAAATCGTCATAGGAAGTTTTATCAAACATTTGTTATAGCCAAAAGGTAGAGAATTTAATATTTAGTTAGAATAATTTATTTTAAGTTTAATTTATAAAAACGTATTTACAAAAAAAAAATAAAACGTGATATTTATCGGGTTTTACCTCGTTGAATAAGTATAACATTTGATTTTATTGGTTTTTATTTTTAATTTTTTTAATTATAAAATAAAATTTAACTGTATTCGCGGTGTGCAAGTACTTGGAAGGGAATTGAAAAACGATCGTGCGCGAATAGCGGAGAAATATTGCAACTTTGTTAAATAATTCATAGGCGGCACACATAGTGGACGCGGTTTCCGCTTACGGGCAAACCGCGCGGTTCTCGCGCGCGGGTATGGTAACACAGTGAAGACGGGTAAAAGCGAGAGAGATCGTTCAAATTTGGCAGTTGCGTCTACTACTTGTAGCAAAACGTCGTCTTCCGATGACGATATAATTGCTTTAGATTCTGTTTTGACTAAACTGAAAAGAAAGAGAGTTGCTGTACATCATATTAATCGAGAAAGATTAATTTATGGAGAATATCGTCATCTATTTCAAAAATTAAAAGATAATGAACGATTCTTCCAAATATGAGAATGATTCAAGATACTTTTAAATATATTTTGGAGAAAGTGGAGTATCGTTAAAAACAATATTAAACGCTCAACTTACAGTCAACCAACAGAATATCGAAAGAGTTGAGCAATATACATATCTGGGTACGAATTTAAATAGCCAATGGGACTACTCAACAGAAATTAAACAGCGAATAATAAAAGCGAAAGCAGCATACGTTAGAATGAGACCCATTTTCAACAGTCGAGACATATCATTAAAAACCAAATACCGTCTGTTGAAATGCTACATATACACAGTTCTGCTCTACGGAATGGAAGCGTGGACACTAACTGTTGCATCTATGAATCGGCTCGAAGCTTTCGAAATGTGGTGTTATAGGCGCATCTTACGTATATCCTGGGTTTACCGAATTACTAATGTGGAATTCCTGCGTAGAATGGGGAAAGAGTGTGAAATTCTCATAACCATCAAAACAAAAAAATTAGAATATCTAGGACATGAAATGGGAAATCAAGAACGTTACGGCCTTCTCCAACTGATTCTCCAAGGGAAGGTAAATGGTAAAAGAGGACCGGGAAGAAGACGCATTTCCTGGCTTCAAAATTTACGGAAGTGGTATAACACCACTACCACTGAACTGTTCCGCGCTGCGGTAAACAAAGTCAAGATAGCCATGATGATCGCCAACATCCGGAACGGATAGGCACTTTAAGAAGAAGAAGGAGTATCGTTTAATTAAAAACTATTGTAATTTACATAAGCAGGCTATCCTTCCGGAAGAAAGGCTTGTTATAACATTGAGGTAAGTAGTTTTGTTGTAAATTTATTTTTCAAGTACTTATTTAGTTAATAGTTAATACTGGAATGATTTTAGAAATTTCTAAGTCACACAGAATTACGGTTTCAATAAGATTGACTTTATTACATGGAGAACTATTAATTCTTATTATAAAAGAGGGAATAAACTAAATTCTCATTGGAGTAAACATTAAAACCGCGCGGAAAAAACTAAATTCTCATTCTAGCAAAAGCGGTCAGGCGGGTTGAAGCGGTTGGCCCGCGCGGACCTGCTTTGACTATGTTCGTGTACATTTAAAGACGTGCATTCTTTTTGAAAACGTTTAAAAGCGGGTCCGCGCGGTTTAACCGTAAGCGGAAACCGCCTCCACTGTGTGCGCCGACATATTGTCAATTGAAATTGTCAAATTGACGTACATTTCATATCTACTGTCATTGAAGAAGAAAAATTATATGTTGCTCCACAATATTGATATGATATGCAATTATTATATATAGGTAAATTTAATTAATTGTATTTTGCCTGCAGTACTGCATTTTAATAACTAATTTTATTTACTACATACAATTGTTTACGTTTTAATAACATAATCTGAATCTTATTTTTTCTTATTATTTTTTTGGACTATGGTCTTGACAATTATCCAGTAACCAGGACTAATATAATTGGCCAATATAATTAAAAGTGCGAATAAAGTTGCAGAGCGTACAAAATAGGTGTCGCTTTACCGAACTTGCACGGTCCCAATATTATTCCAACTTAATCTACATTCTTTTTACAAAAATTAAAAGGTAAAATGTCTTCTTCTGATTCTTCTCCCGTATTTACGTCCGAAATTCGATCTACAATATAATTACCGGTTTTTAAATTTGTTATTCAAGCACGCCCCTCTTCTGGAAAAATATTTTCTTGCACATCTTTATCAAATCCGTTTTTTATTTCACTTATTGGAAGGGTGCTTTTATATAATTTTGGTAAATTGCCCGGAGTTGTTAAGTCTATGGTTGCTTTTTGGGATGAAATTTGTTTTTGCCTTTTAGTGCGTAGAGTAGGAGTTTTTTAATTCAAACCAATATCTTCTGATATTTTTATTAACTTTTCCGCGATAGTTTTCTTTATATCGTCCAGTAGAATCACTGTTAGCTACAGCATTCATTATATCATCTGAGAATATACACAGCGTTTTTGTAAAAAACTTTTGGTGCACTAGAATTCATCCATGGTAAGCTAGTGGAAAAAAACATTTCTTACTAAATGTCCGTTCCTTTCTTTGGGGAGTTTTAGGGTCAAGTCTAGTCCTAATTAATTTGACAGTTATATTGTACAAAATAAAATTTTTTTCTAGATTAGACTACTACTACTAGACTTCAATAATTTCTACAGAGTTTCAATAGTCTTCAGAAAACTTTTCAGTACACTCAAAATTAAATTTGCTATAAATGATTTGCTGTGGAACCTAAGAAGCTCTGACTGTTTTTCATTATAAATATGGGCCCCATTCTAACCACCTTTTTTTGTTTTCGTACTATTCAATTTCCAATTTACGCCATCTTTTATTGGGTTTTTGCAGGAAAAAAGTGTGCTGAAATTTAATAAACTATCATAGTTTAAAATTCTCTATTGGATTTTCGCATGAAATGAACAATTTTGTAATCTTCATCTCAGATAAAATTAATTATCAGTTTTTAACTTAGAAATATTTCTAACAAAATTAGTAACTTTACACAGGAAAAAGAAAATAAATGATTCTAACGGAATGTCATATTATAAATATGTTTAGAACAAAGTATTTTTATCAGTAAAGTTATATATCGGTTTGCTGTTATTTAAAAATAGGAGTTAACGGTTTTTACCATGTTTGATTTTTATTAGTTATTGTGCTTAAAAATGTTAATGTCAAATAATAACATTTACCAGTGGTAGGAGACGTGTTTTTTACTACCGCAGAAATAAAAATACCGGATTTCATAATTTTGGTATTTATCGGGTTTTCGCTCGAACCCCTCGGTTTCTTTTTTGTGGTCACAGAAACTACAGTTCTCACCATCTGATTTGATCATTTTTGTTAAATGATAGCTCAGAGGGCAGTGACCAGTGAGAAGGCCACTGACCATTTTGATATCTGTTTACTCATTTCGACAAGGTGGTTTGTTGTAGTGTGCAACACTTTTATAAGTATTTTTCTGGTGTGAGACCAATATATAGTGCAGTCACTGAAGGTTTTCACCTCCGATTTCGTTGAACCTCCATCGATTTTCATGAAAATTGGTGTGCAGTTAGAGGATATCTCAAGGAACAAAGGTGACATGATGCTAACTTGCGCTTTTAGCCTGGGGGTGGATGCCATCCCTTTTCGGTGGTAAAAATTATTTTATTAAAAAAAAATACTATAAATCGATAGAGGGACAAATTCTAAGCAAAATTTGTTATATCAAGTTATTAATATAAATCAATACTTTTTGAGTTATTAAAGATCAAAGATATTATTTTTTCGTAAAAAATGCATGTTATAAAGCTGTTTTTCACGTATAACTCAAAAAAGCTTTTACAAAAAAGTTATTATTACCAAAATTGAAGATAATAAAAAATTGAATACACTCTACTTAAAAAATTAAAGTAATGTTAATTCAAAGTGAGTTATGGGTAATTGAATGTATATTTTTTTCGACAAGTACTCAAATCTAAGTATTCAAGCTTAAATAACGGGAAAACGATGCATTTTATAAAATATACCTGCTAAACACTTGTCAAAGAACTCCGGAATATCTATCAAATGAACTCCATAAGAAGTTAATAGCATCAAAATTAAGCTAGTTTTGATGAAAATAAGAGAACCCTTTCGATTTTTTTAGGAAAAAGTGAAAAATAAAACAACGCCATTTCCACAAAAATTAAAATTTATAGTAATCCTTACAAAAATTTCTTTGTATTAGCATAAGTAATGATTTTAACAATTCACGCCGGTTTAGAATGCATATTTTTGAAAAAAATATATAATTGAAAAAAAATCAGAATTTTTAAAATTATCGTCATTTTAATTTTCTTTCGATAATAATTCCAAAAATACGCAATATACGTAAAAATATGATATATAACCAAATTTTAGTTTTTTCTATATCAAATATTTTAACTTTTTTACTATTTCTGTAGAGTGAAAAATAACCGAGATAGAAACGTTTAAAGCTTAAATTTTGCTGCGAGAACGATGCAACCATGGCCATTTAACCTTTGATTTTTAAAAAAGTAATAGGTTTAAAAGATTAAGTTCAACGTGTTATAATAGCACTTGGAATTATTTTTCAGATCGTTTTTAGGTGAACATGATATCGAAAAAATTAACGGAGTTACTTAAAAACAAAACAATAACATTTTTTTGAAATTTTTTGAAAATAAACGTTTGAAAAATTTTTGGAGCATAAATTTTAATGCTATTAACTTGTTCGGGATCTCATTTGATAGGTATTTCTAAGTACTTTCACAAATGTTTAATAAATTTAGAACCCACAGAAGGGTTCTGGACATTGGAATGGGGTATTCGCCCCTTCTTTTCCAAGGCTGTCAGCATCCTCATTTCCTGCAATTCCCTTGTGATTTGCCACCAACATCAAAGTTACTTAGTTTTGTTCCACCAGTTTCTTAAGGGATACAGGGTTACAGTACCAAATCAAGTTTGACGTTTGACTTACAAGTAAATGACTTAAGACTTTTAAGGAAGTTTGGCTGCCTGATAAAATAAAGGCTTTAACCCTACCAGTGTCTCGGTTGCGACATTACAGGGTACTAATGTATATAGCTATTTCTGCCTGAAAGATAGTTGGGGTGTTTCCAAGAGATTTGGATAGCCTAAAAACAAGCACAGCAACTTCCACTCCTGCCCTTTGATCTTAGATCCAACCGTACAAGTAAACCTTTTTCCGGTTTTGGTTCAATTTTTTCACCCATTTGGTGGTTTTTTATGACCATTTCAAATTAAAAAAAAAAACAATTTTTTCTTGGACTTCATAAGCTAATTACAGCAGATATAGTCCAGATGTTTATTGACCATTGCCACTCAGAATATGTGTTTTGCATGCTTGCATAGGTACAGTATCTACAGTATATACCTATTAACAAAAGTAGCCAGAAAATCTATTTTTTATATAGTATGTGAAATCCCTTGGAAGTATCAAAATAACCTGATGATTAGATGCTTTAATAATATGGGGAAGGCCTTCAGCTACAATTAGTACTGGATTTTTTTGTTTAATTGTTATCACCTATTTTCAATAATGTATATTTAATATGTCTTTTTTTTGTACCAATGTGCAAAAATATGATAAACCTTATTATTTAAAAACTGTACAAAAACTAAATAAAGACAATCAAAATTGTCCATTCTTTACTACTCATTTATAGTAAACAAATATCTTTCGTGAATAACTCTTCAGTCGAATTTTAAAATAGATGCTTTAGTTTGTGATAACTTGTATAAACGATACGATTTATGTTGTCTGAACCTCGGAGGTAAACTACGCTATGTTATTTCGAGTAATTATGTTTAACGTGTGTTTGCAACAAAGTTTAGAGCACTTACGATGTTAATAAAAATCTGATATATCCCATAATTGGTAGAAAGACGATATGACCATATTTTATATATATATATATATATATATATATATATAAATGAGACCAGAAGGAAAGTCTTTGCTGATAATGTTATATAATATTTATATAACTATTATATAACTATCCTTTACATTGAGATTGACTACCTAATACTAATATTTTAATATTATATTAGAATACTTAAAAATAAAAATAAAAAAAAAAACATAAAAAAAAAACTATATCTTAACAATAATAACTTACTATCAATCTCAAATGACTTTGATTACAACATTATAACTTTTGTTCAAATCATACTGGAGTTGACTCAATACTTATTAATAACAAGACCATGGCTGAATAGCTTAAAAACCGATTTTTTTATGATAAATCATTCTAATATTTCCTGCCTGTTATTTACTTGTGTAATCCGATCTGTCATAGTATATATATTCTGTGATATTTTGTTTTTTAAAAAACTGTTTACAATTTAAAAAACAATTGTAGTTATCAATGTAAAAAAAATATTTTAACCATCACTTTTTAAACTTCAAGAGACATTTTATGATTTTAATTAACTTTTTTACAACACCTTTTTGTGAACAACCACAACTTACTGTGAGTATATTAATTTATAAGGTCCTATACCAAAAAAACTACCATCGTTTTTTATTACAGTCTACCCTGATGATGTAAACGATTCATTAAAGTTTACGAAAGCTTGGATCAAGTAAAAAGTGTTTTCTTTCACATAAAATTTGCTGAATTCCCCAAGAATACAACCTTGTTATATATATATATATATATATATATATATATATATATATATATATATATATATATATATAATGTTCTTGAACTCCTAAGTGGAGCATAGAGCTTCAGTGAAAAACGCGCCATCGGGTTCTATTTTGCGCTAGGGCCTTCACCTCATTCCAAGACTTTCCTTGACTTCTTATCTCGTCCATGACCATATTTTAATGATGTTATATAACCAATTTGTATAATCCAACTAATAAAATAAGTGTATTAAGTCAAGTCAAGTCATTTATTCATGTTAATATACAAAAGTACTTACATACGTCGAAAAATAGTGTACAGCTTTGGTTCACAGATATAAAATACAAATATAAAAACACAAGATATAAAATACAAGTATAAAAACACAAGGCATAATATGAAATAATACATACATCAATTAAGACAAACATTTTCTGGGTTCCTGAGAATAAACAAAGTAAAATTCAACAATTCACAACCCAGTTCCAAACATTAAAGTTAAAATTTCAAAATTCATCACTGCTGTAAAATGCTTGACTTATGAGAAAATTCTTTAGTTGTTTTCTAAATTGTAAAGTTGGCAATTCAGTAATTTCAGTAGGCAACTTGTTGTAGAATGTTAAAACATAAGAGTTTGGTCCGTCTCTACTTCTTTGGAGCCTGGTGAAGGGCAGTATTAAGGCATGCTTATTTCTGGTTTCATATCGGTGTACATCCTCATGTCTTTGATGACAATCTATATTTTGTTTCACATGAACAAGACTCTCCAGAATAAATAGCGAAGGCAGAGTTAGTATGTGCAATGCAACAAATGCTTGCCGACATTCTTTCTGATAGGACAGGCCAACAATTATCCTTACTATTCTTCTCTGAATACGAAAGACATCTTTGGCTCTAGCACTGTGACCCCATGCCAAAATTGCATAGCTGATGAGTGAATGACACAGTGCAAAATAGGCCTGTTGTAAAGTGAACTGAGATACACACTCAGAAAGTGTTCTAATCAGAAAAGTTGTAGTTCCTAACTTAGCAACAAGGGACCGTGTATGAGCTTTCCAACATAGTCCTGCATCCAAGTAAACTCCCAAAAATTTTATTTGTTTTTCTGCATCTCCGGATGAAAGCTGTCTTGTTGAAAAAATCAAAGACTGGGTTTTATTGATGTTTAGAAGCAACATATTTGCTGCAAACCATTGTTCTGCCTTATCTTGTGCTTGCTTTGATGCCTTTATTGCTGCCTTACAATCCCAATCTTTGCAGGTAATAGTAGTATCATCAGCAAAAAGAGTAACTGAACTGGTAAGGTCTATCTGTGGAAGATCATTAATATAAATTAGAAATAAAAGTGGTCCCAATATTGAGCCTTGAGGTAATCCGATATTTATAGCTCTCTCTGCCGACCTCACTCTACCCACCTGCACACTCTGCTTTCTATCGGAGAGATAGCTGGAGATCATTGCAATGTTACTATCTATAAACCCATATCTCTCCAATTTCCTGAGAAGCAGTTCATGTGAAACACAATCAAAAGCTTTGCTCAGGTCACAAAATGTAGCCGACAGATAGCAGCTCTGCTCAAAAGCCTCTTGAATCTTTATCACTAAGTCCATGATGGCTTTTGTCGTATTTAGACCCCTCCTAAAACCAAACTGACTATTTGTGAATAAATTTTTGGATTCAAAGTACTTAATAATCAATGCTGCCATACATTTCTCAAATACCTTTGATATTATAGGAAGGAGTGATATTGGCCGATAATTGGATGGGTCATCATTGTCACCCTTCTTATAGATCGGTACCACCAATGCTTTTTTGAGCAGATCACGAAATATGCTTTCCTTAAAGCAGTGATTTATAAGTGTTTTTAATGGACCAGCAATGAGATGTTTCACACCTTTTATTATGTTAACCGAGAATCCAAAGTAGTTTCTACTTTTCTTGTTCACCATATTTGTTAAAATGTCTCTGATTTCAATGAGAGAAACATCTTGGAAGAAAAATTCTTCCCCAAACATGGTGACATCAAAATCCAAGGGATTGAAAAAGGAGGGTTGAATCTGGGTTTGCAAGTTACAGGCGACATTAGTGAAGAAGTCATTAAATTCATTAGGTGTAATTTTTGTTTCTAACTTGCTTTTAGACTTGTTTCTGTGTTCATTGATGATATCCCACATACACTTAACTGGATTGGATGCAGTTGAAATAAGGTTATCATTGGCCCTTTGTTTAGCAGATTTTCTTGCTAATTTGTAATCTTTTTTGTGATTTGCTAATAGAGTTTTCTGAGCCAATGTAGGAAAGTCATCATACTGCTCCTTTAGCAAGTGCAGTGTTTCCCTCATGGACTTCAAATCATCATTGAACCAGTTTATTAGTCGACTTTGATCTCTACGTTTTTTATAGGATTTTTCAGGAAAAGAGTGTAAGAAAGCCTTACTTAATTCATTATGAAATGCAAAGAATTTAGCTTCAGCAGGCAAGTCAGAATCTTATAGAAACTCCCATTTTAAACCTTCAACATATGAGAAAAAGAACATTTACCCTTTTGTGTAATTGGTCTAAATACAGATCTAACAAGTGCTGGATCATTACCAGTAGTAGGCACAAGGAAATCAAGAAGCTGGCCACAATGATCGGAGAGTGCAGTCTCAACAACCTTCAGATTACAGTCATGATGATCCAAACTCAGAAATATATTGTCCAGACAATTATTCCCCCTTGTAGGTTCAAAGACCAACTGGGATAGTCCAAAAGAGGAAAACAAGCTACATACTTCAACACATTCTCGAGTCGCAGACAAAAAATTCACATTGAAGTCCCCCACAACTAATAGATTACCTTTACCATGAACTATAGTCAATGCTTGCTCCATTATTTCCAGAAAAATATCCAAAGAAGCAGATGGTTTCCTGTAAACTGAAATTACATACAATGCCTATGCTGTCTCTGCAACTGGCTGCAGCCAATCTATAGTCGGTTATATGTAAGGCTTCAATCTCTCCATTTGTGTGCCAATGCTCTGTTACACAAACAATGTCACAATTTTTGTCAGCTAAGAACATTTCAAATTCATTTGTTTTATTCCTCATTGAATGTATATTTATGTGAAATAGCTTTAGTTTATTCTTTTGTATTGCACCACAATCAAGCTCTTGACACTTGGATGCAGCATCTTTCTTAAATGGAAGGTCATCTACAGCATATGGTTTTACGACCTCATCACACTCGCTTGCTTTTATTTTTAAAAATTTCCACCTCTATTGTCAAATAAATCTTTATATCTGTTCATGTGAAATCTTTTTAGCCCTACACCAGCTGGCCAGAAGTCAGGTTGATACATCTTGTCCTTGTGGTTAAAAGGAGCAGATACTACGAAACACTTTAACATATGTTCCTGAGTAGGCAATTCTTTTACTGTGATGATAGTCTGTCTCTTCCATACCCCGTTTCTCCTTTAGGAATTTATAAATATCATCTTCTGTGGAAGTTCTTCTAATTCTGTACAAGTATAACCATACCTTACTCTGTTCTCCCAGAAAACCTCTGTTATTTTCATCTAGACTTATCTCTGCAGTACCAATATTTCTTTTTGTTTTCCATTTTTCCCTTCGTTTGTTTACCATTTCTACAAATTCATTATTTTCACATGACTCATTATCAACATTAACTGCACTACTATTTTGCGCTTCCTCATTTACTCCATTATTCTCCAAATAAACCTTTTTCATTCTTTTGGTTTATTTTTATTAGATTTGTTGTTGACGTTGTCAGCTGTCAACTGATTTGGGGCAAATGATCTACTGTTTGTTACCATCTGACTGTATGTTTTATCTACTGTTTGTTTAGGCAGCATGTTCTGTGTTGACATCAAAGTGGGTTCACTTTCACTTTTTTTCTCACTTTGTTGATAATTACTGTTTACAGTTTTTTGATCTGTGGTTTTTCCAGATACATTTTTTTCTAAAAAGTTGATTCTTTGCAACAATAATCTATTATTTTTTTTAGAATACCATTTTTATCATCCATCTCAGTAATCAGTCGTTTTAGCAACTTATTTTCTACCTTTAATAGATTTTGGTTGTCTTCTGATGCTTCTACTTCATTAAGGTTCGGTTCAGTTTTTTCACAGCATTTTGTCAGGTTCTTCTCACAAACATCTAAACCACCTCTTTTTGCGCAGCTTGGGTGGAACACATTGTAACACAATTTGCACACTACTATTTTGCACTCTTTCTTTATGCAACATTTGTAATAAATTGAAAAATTATCTCCATCAACTGAACGTGCGTCTTCATCGCCCGCCATCTTGACTCTGGTGACTCTAATGACTCTTGACATTAACTCTTTGCGGCACGAGATTTTATAGACTTTCTAGACAAGACCCTTGCTGCACAGAAACATTCAATTGCAGTTGTAAAATGACCTCACTTTTCAAGAAACAACTGATAACCATTTGCGTTTGGCTGATAACTAAATTGTGGGAATTTTACCAATTAATGATTATACTTGTGTGGTACTAAGGCAAAACCCGATATGTAAAAAATTTTCAATTTTGTTTTTAATGATAATATGTACCTTGAGCGATGAAGAATATGATGACAAAACCCAACATGGCTAAATGCATCCATGTAACCAGTAGATGATAAAATTAGTTTCCGATATGTCCACTATTACAACAACACCGCAAACTTTTAAACTCATCTGCTGCAAAATCAAGATTTTTGACATATCTGGTTTTGCCTTAGCACCACAGACTTAATAAGAACAGAGGGAATAAGTAATACAAACTTCTTGCGTAGATATAACTTGATAAAAATAGATTGGTAAGTGGTTCATTTTGTGGACCACTGTGCAACATGTAACAAAAATTTGGTGGTTCAAATTTCAATCCGCTATGCCAAAACAGTTAAAGTAACTTATTCAAACCAACACAATGTCGACGTAGTGTAGTTTACCTCCGAGGTCCAGATATGGAATCTTATGATATAAAAACATACCACATTTGGATGCCTCAGAAGCCAATTGGTGTAAGTCAATAAATGTTTGAAATGGAGCCATTAAAAATAAATAAGTGAGAGAGAGAGAGAAAGAAAATTTATTGTTTTTAAAAATGAGTTTACATTTATAAAACACAACGTGGTATTGGGACCGTGCAAGTTCGGCAAAGCGACCCCTATTTCTACGCTCTATACTAAAATTCGCACTTTTAATTATATTAGCCAATTATATTAGTCCTGGTTACTGGATAATTGTCAAGGCCATAGTCCAAAAAAATAATAAGAAGAAAAAATAAGATTCAGGTTATGTTATGAAAACGTCAACAATTGTATGTAGTAAATAAAATTAGTTATTAAAATGCAGTACTGCAAGCAAAATAAAATTAATTAAATTTACCTTTATATAATAATTGCATATCATATCAATATTGTGGAGCAATATATAATTTTTCTGCTTCATTGACAGCAGGTATGAAATATACGTCAATTTGACAATTTCAATTGATAATATGAATTATTTAAGATTTCAAGTTGCAATATTTCTCCGCGACTCGCGCAGGGTAGTTTCTCGTTTCCCCTTCCAAGTACTTGCACACCGCGAATAGTACAAACACAGTACAAGATACATTAAAATACTAACTATAAAATAACATTTACTATATTATTTTCTCTTGGATTTACTTGACTAAAAAAGAGTCTGGTCTATCTTCTCCAGTTGACAGACCTCTATTGTGATGCTCACGATCTAAAAATCTTCTTCCTAACCTAAAGTTAAATCGTTCAATGCCAATTTTTTCGGCCAAATAGCAGGATTGTAAATTTCTTCCCTTAAGTCAGGTAGTACACCTATCATGAAACATTGATTATCCCTTCTTTTCTGGTCAGTTGGTAACAATTTTACTTGTATATCCTCGCAGTTTGTCTTAGTTATTATGAAACTCTTGATGTGGTCCGCATTTACACTATCGGGAACTTTTGAGATGAATAGCCACAATTTTTTGTCTGGTTTTTCGGATTTTCCATGGAAATCCTTATCACCAATTCCAGTTCCCATTATTTTCTTGCGTCTTTTTGTCACAATCTGATATCCTTCATCATTCGTTTTATTCTCTGAACTCCCCATTGTGATATGATTAAGATTCATTTTTGTGCTTTCCTCATTTTCGACAGTTAAATTTGTAATGTAGTCACATGTCTGTTTGGTTTGAATATCCATTAATTGTGCATTTAATTCGTTTGTAGTAATTTTTGAATTGCCCTGTATATTAGAATTCCTTTCAACATGTTTGGTGTTTTTATCATTAAAATTTTTATTTGAGTCAGTTTCATTGTTTGTTTTGTATTTAGAATTCGTTGACTGGACACTAGCTGTCTTATCTTCATTACCTTGAGTTTTTATTAAACCCTCATTAGCAGTTGTGTTGGGTTTTTGTGAGATTTTGGTTCTGGTTATTTCTGATTTCAATAAATTTAATTTTTCTAGCAAATGTTCATTATTTGATTTTAATTGATTATTGTTATCTAATAATAAATTGTACTTATCATCTTTTTCAGCTAACAGCCTTTTTAACCACTGATTTTCTATCGCTATGGCACTAAATGATTCGATGGGTTGTCCATCACTATTTTGGCAACAGATTACACGCGAATCCCCTATATTGAAGAATTTCACTTTGTTTTTCACAGCACATGAGATATGATAACTATTTCCACATACTATACAAACGAGTGTTTTATTAGGCTTAGTTTGGCAACATTTAAATGTATTCTCTTCAAAATCTACCTCTTGTACTATAGAGAGAGGTGACGGCACATTTTTACTTTCTGCCATCTTGGATAGGATTTATTGATAAGTAAAGCATCTTTATTGATTATAAAGGCGCATTTAAATCAAAGCGAATACGAACGAACGAACGAAGGAACGAATTCGTAGGTGTTCACTTGGTCATTCGTTCGCTACAAAGTAGGGCCATTTACATTGAAGAAAACTTTCGCATTCGTTGATGATCGAGTGCATATTGCCCGCAGATGTTTTTAAGATGGGCTGATGGGCCAGTGCCAGTCACACATTGTGTTTAAGTTTATTTTCGTGTTTCTTGCTGGGTAAATTTTAATACCATTTAATACAATAATAGCTTACAAAAATAGCAGGTAGCAGGTATTATACGGGGTTTGGGGGAGCTTAGAAAATAACATATGTAATAAAGAACCAGCTTTCTTAAAATGCTTCCTCGAAAAAGTTACTTGCTCTTGATATTATGACTATATTATGTTCAAATATGAAAAGTATTAAAACATGCTTTGCCTCAAGCCTTGAAGACATTAAATCTCTTGTAAAGACGGAAATCGAAGGATTAAAGCCCACCCCTCCTATGTCTGCAACTCATAATGCTAACCCAACTGCACAGGATGAAGTTATTCTCGAGTGGCAAGAACGCCAAACAAGGTCGAAAAATCTTATGATCTTCAATGTGCCTGAAGGTGAGGACAGACAACAGGTAGAAGGTATAATTGCACAGGTAACAAACACTCCTCCAAAAGTAGTACATTTATCAAGAATGGGCAAACCCAACAAGAATCAAGCCCGGGCTTTGAAGGTAGTGCTTAATTCAGCAGATGATGTTCTCCACATTGTGAAAAATCGTTCCAAACTTAAGGGGAAAGAAGTTTTTGTAAACTTCGATCTCACCTCTAAACAACGAGAATGCGAAAAAAAGTTATTGCAAGAACTAAATGATCGTAGAGCGAAAGGCGAACAAGTGAGTATCAGATATCGAAATGGTACCCCATTTATTTTTGCACGAAAAAACTAATTAAGGGGCCTTCCTTATCAAGTTCTCATTCCAGAATTCACCGGAATATGGATATCTTTTATCAAAATGTTCGAGGACTTAGGACCAAACTGAATGTTCTTCGTAGTAATGTTATCTCTAACAATAATTCAGTAATTGTCCTAAGTGAGACATGGCTTACAGATGAAATCTCTGATGTTGAGCTTGGGCTGTTTGAATATAATATATACAGAAGGGACCGTAATGCAACTACCAGTGATGCTTCAAGGGGAGGTGGTGTGTTGATAGCTGTCGCTAAGAATATCCCTGCTCAATTGGTGGAGTCAAGCCCCGGCCTGGAGCAATTATTTGTTCAAATTGGCACTGGTTCTAATAAAACCGTTATAGGATGTGTATATATTCCACCAAGATCATCTCCAGAAAAATACCAACTTTTCAGTAACAATATTGACAGCCTCTCTGAGAAGTACCAATACCCAATGCTCTTACTTGGAGATTTTAACTTGCCGAAGGCCTCATGGACATTTGACCAGTTCTGTTCTCATGCCATCTACTCTCCAGATACTTTGCACCAGGATGCCGAATCAATTGAGGTGATGTCAAACTTATGTGCTTTTCACAATTTGTACCAACTTAACAATGTTCCCAACCATTTGGGCAAAACCCTGGACCTGGTTTTTGGTTCGAATGCCCTTTCAGTAGTTGTGACTTTGGCAGATGATGCTCTGGTCCCTGAGGATAGTTACCATCCACCCGTGAATGTAACATTAAGAATATCAGATAGTCATACTAATGTAGTTAATGCAACCAAGGATGAATATTATTATGACTTCAAGTTAGCAGACTTTAATTTGTTAAATAGCTATCTTGGAGAGGTTAATTGGGACATGATATTATTAAAACATCCTATCAATGACATGCTTAATATTTTTTATGATGTTCTTTACACAGTTATACACATGGTAGTACCACAAAAGAAAGTGTCTCAAGGATACTTTCCAAGATGGTTCTCTCAAGAATTAAAAAATGTTATTATTTTAAAAAAGCAAGCACACAAAGCGTTTAAAGAATCTGGGAGTAGGTATGATTATATTACTTTTTCAAGATTAACATCACAATGTACAGTCCTATCTGAAACTTGTTACAATGAATTTGTGTCCAGCTCGGAAAATGCTATTGTCAATGAGAGTAATGTGAAAAAATTCTGGTCCTATGTCAACTCACAACGAAAATCTAATGATTTACCATCTGAAATGTTTTACAACGAGGTGAGTTGCCAACTGGGGCCTGATCTTCCAAATCTATTTGCAGATTATTTTAAAACTGTTTACTCAACAAAAGTTTGTCAGGCGGTTGAATCTTTATCTTTTAATGATATCAGCATAAATGATCTTCAAATCAGTATTTCAACAATTTATGAAGAGATTTGTAATCTAAAAACCAACAAGAGTCCAGGGCCAGATGGAATACCCCCCATTATTCTAAAATCATGTAGTTTCGTACTTTCTCGTCCTCTCTATATGATATTTAACTCTTCTTTGAAGTCTGGTTATTTTCCTGAGTTTTGGAAGACTAGCTTCTTAACCCCCATATACAAATTAGGGAATAAAGCTGATGTGTGCAATTATAGGCCAGTTTGCAATTTAAATGTAATTCCAAAACTATTTGAAAAAATAGTAACAAAATATCTTACATCAGTGTTATCATTAACAATAATACCCCTGCAGTATGGATTTCTAAATGGAAAATCTACTGAGCTTAATTTACTAGTTTACAGTGAGTTTCTGTCAGGTGTCTTGGGTGGTGGTGGTGAGGTACACAGTATATACACCGACTTTTCTAAGGCATTTGACAGGGTAAATCATACAATTTTATTGGATAAGCTGAGGATAGCAGGTTTGGGCGGTAGTTTGTTGAGCTGGATCGGCAGCTATTTGTCTGATAGATCTCAAATAGTAAAGGTCAAAGGCTTTAAATCTAAGGAGATAAAAGTACCTTCTGGTGTGCCTCAAGGATCTCATTTGGGACCCTTGTTATTTAACATCTTTATAAATGACATCCAGAGTTGCTTTCAATATTCCGAATTTCTATGTTTTGCTGATGACCTAAAATGCTTCAAAACTGTCTCTTCTACCACTGATTGTATCAACTTGCAGTCAGATTTGTCCAGACTTGTGGACTGGTGTGAAAGAAATTGCATGGATTTAAACCCAAAAAAATGTCTCACTATGTATTTCTCTAAAAGGCGTATCCCCTTGGCTTTTCCCTATGCAATTTCTAACACCATCTTGATCAATATGTCAGCTACTAAGGATCTTGGAGTCTTATTTGACAATGCTCTATCCTTCAGATTTCATATCGCAGAGATTGTTTCTAGAGCCCTTAAAATGGTTGGCTTTGTCAAGAGATGTACAAGAGATTTCACAAATCTCTCAGCAATCCGCCTATTGTATTGTTCATTGGTCAGACCCCTATTGGAGTATGCTTCTTCAGTCTGGAATCCCCTCTATACATGCCATGTACACAAATTAGAACAAGTGCAAAGAAGATTTTTGCGGTATTTGGCCTTTAAGGCTGGTGTGGATCCCCCTGACAACTACCATTACAACTATGATTCACTTCACACGAGATTTTCTCTCCCTCCTCTTCAGATTCGCAGGCAATGTAGCGACTTACAGAATCTATACAAAATTTTTAATGGTATTGCTGATTGCCCAGATCTACTGTACTCTATTGGTTTGGCAGTGCCGTCAAGGAATACTAGATTTCACCTCATGTTTCAACAATCTTTATGTAGAACTAATGTAAAATTTAATAGTTTTAGTTCAAGGTCTGTAAGGACAGCCAATAACTTATCTCCGAACATTGATTTCAGTATAAGTCAAAGACGCTTTGTGTGCTTTATTAAGGATTTAGCGCTTGGGGAAGAACACTAATTTATAAATTTATAAGTATATTTATGGGTAGCTAGGTGATTTAGTGTTAAGTGTCCAAATAATATTTGTCAATTTATTACCTGTGATAATGTCTGTGTAATGTTACCATTTTGTGATTGTAATTACGTATATTTACATATTTTTATAATTTATTTTGAGGTTTAATGTATATTTTAGCTCTTAAATTATTCTGTAATAATGGGTAAGGCCCGTAAATAAATAAATAAATAAATAAATAATAAATTGTAAAATTGGTGTATCAAAATAAATTTGCTTTTAATTAATTTTAGCAATTAATTTGATTTGGTTACCTCATTAGTGTTTCTGGGTTGAAATTTATCCAATAAAAACATTAGGCTTTTAAAAGCAAACCCCTTCGAACCCTCTTTTTGTCTTTCTCGTCTAAATGATGCCAGAAGCTAATTCATTTTTTTGAAGATATTCTTCTTTGGCGGCGAATCGATTGAGGGTAAAATTTGATTGATCCCCGCGCATGCGCACACCGACAGTATGGTATTAGTGGTTATACAGGCTCTGATTGGGTGTTGAAATTTTGAAATGATCTGTCAATAATTGTTCAATATGGAGGTTATCGGTAAACAAAAATATTGTATAATATTAGTTTTTATTGATGTGTGGACAGAAATAAAATCAAATTTATAATTATAGTGACTTTTTAAATAGTTTTGAAAAGCCGCAGGTACGTAATTCTAAATGTTTCGGTTGGAAATACCTAATAGTTTCAATACCTATCTATTTGGAAAATGAAAACAAAATAATGTAGTTACCTATTAGTAGGCAATGCTTTAATTTACATAATCTGATTGCGAACAAACTTTCTACAAATCTTCATCTCATATATCGTTTTCTTACTCTATATTTTGTTGTATTTTATTTCGACAAAAATTAAACTAATAATTTTATTAAATTCATATAAATTTATGGTGTAAACGTTTAGTTTGTGTATATTCCCACATGACGTATACGAGAGTTTGGTGCAGTTTGAAATGCCGTCAACTTTCGTACGGCGCGGTAGATGTGAAGTGGGTTCGAGCCCTAAGCAGGTTATTATTTTTTTATTTTTTTTATAGATTTTATGATTGTAAGTATATTATTATATAATTTTTGAAGATATTCTTCTTTTTTGAAAGTGGTAGATAAGAAAGTTAATTTGATTTTTAAATAAAATAAGTACAAATAAACTTTTAAGTATATTTACTTCGTTTAAATTACCTATTATATAATAGAAGAATATCTTCTTACGTGCGTACAAAGTACACATACATTCTTTTTTTAGTTCAGAGACATCACAACCCATTCCTATAGAAATGTTAAAACAAGCATCAGTTTTTCTGTTTATTATTTTATATAGCTTCGATTTTGGGTTTCATAGGCATATTCCATATTGCAAAATTATGTTTTCACAACTACACAATAAACAACCCTCTCAAACTAATGTTTGTAAATAAATTAAATCAGTACTTCTAAACGAATTCGTTCGCTACCGTCTATCCACTGATCACATTGAACAACGATTTCCTTTGATGATTCGCTCACTTACCGACATCGGTTGGAACATGTGCTAATGTGAACGAATTCGTTCGGTCGTGCTCGATTCGCTGTACAAATACAATAAAGTTAACGAATGAATTCGTTCGTTCGTTCGTGTTGGCTTTGATTTAAATGCGCCTTAATATCAGTATTATATTCATAAATACAAACAAGAACAAGCTATTTGTCATTATTGTATTCTTTGGTGTTACCTCATAAGTCATTTTTAGGGAGAGCTTGACTTACACCGTTTAACTTCTGAAGCATCCATATACTGGTGCAATCAAACTAAGAGTCATTAATATTCAGCACAGCGTGTGCTACTCTTCAAGGTGTGAAATTCTATCAACAAGTTTTATGGACCTGTTTTATAGTACCCCGCTGAGTTGAATACTCTCAGTTTGATTACAGAACTATACATTTATAATAAAGCTTACTTACCCAGCACAGGTAAACCTATTCTGAAAATATCTGCATCGTATCTAGGAGCATCTTCAGCATACACAGAATTGGGTCCTCCAGAAATAATGATAGCTTTGTAACCAGCTTCTTTTATGTTGAAGGCTGGGGTGTCCAAGGGTATGATCTGAGACTCCACACATAATTCTCTAACTTTTCTATCAATAACTTTGCCATACTGTGCACCAGCATCTAGAATACACACTCTCTCCGTATTAGTGGCTCCGTTTACATTGACATAAGGACCGTCTGGGTTTAAATTGTGCATAGCTATAATTACAGCCTAGAATAGAAAAATATAGGTTGATACTTAAGTTTTATCGTTGGTGTTCCTCTATTTTACATCTAAGTTACACTGCACTGTGATTAAGTAATGATTTTTTATGTTATTGAAATCTATTGCATAAATAAAAATATAAAAATTGTTTAAATACTTCTGGCACGTGTTAAAACAACAAAAATGACGTATATATTGACATATTGCACTCTTTTCAATCCACCTGTATAAACTTATTGAAACTTAAGAATTTCTAAAGATAAACCGGCACTATCAGCATACCTTTACTACTATTTCTTAAAGAATAATTTAATTAATAATCTTCATAAGTCCTATTTATTGAGTTGTCAGAAAAGAAAATTTTAAAGAACGTCAATGTCAAATTATCACAATACAATTTTTCACAAATGTGTTTTCAGAATTTAAAAAAAATATACCACTACAAATTACATTTTTAACATTTATAAAATAAGCGCCACATATAATTCTAATTTAATCTTTCGCAATGAATCCTTCTCCTTCCATATTCTACGTTAGTTATCAGTAATTTACGTCATGTATTGATATTGATTGTCTTACCGCTATTACGTAATTCTTGATAGAGTTTTATTTTAATATTGAAATAATATAATAAAATTTGATTCGGTTGTGTATTTAAATAAATAAAAAAAAAACGATATTAATAGACTTCCTCACAAATTAAAAATTAAGATAACAGAACTAAAATAATATTTTGATATAAATATTTGAATTTGAAGGTTATGGCAATAAGACATATTTTAATAAAATAATTAAGATATTCAGGAATTCAATTTTATTATTTATTTTTTGATAATTTTATATAAATTGTTACCAATCTATTTCCTGTAATTGTGTGTTTATTCGCATTAGGTTTAATAAAATTTGTCTCAAACTTTTTAACGTCCTCATTTATTTTACTTATTTTTTATTAACTATTACATTTTGATTCGTTACTTAAATATTTGAGTATTCTTTGGATAAAGGCTTTATTTATAGTATCATGGATAAAGGGTGTGGGCGCTAAAATATTTCCACACAATTAATATGATTTTCATTTACAAAATTTAATTCAGTCACTACTTTAGCCGACTATTAATAGAATATTCATAGTCTCGTCAAAAACGAAGTGAAGACCTATTATGGCTATTAAATTAATTAAATAGAACATAATTTGGAATTAAAATGTCTGTATATTTTATAACGATTTTTTTTGAATGATTTTTACAAAACTGTTTGCTAAATCAATATTTTTAAAATAGAGGATTTTGAAGTTTTAGTTTTGACATTTGACGTTGTTATAAACAACGAACAACCTTCAACTTCAACAACCCACCAATGATAGTGAAGTTTGGTTTACTAAATTTTAAAGATTTTTTTAAGTCCTTTATCAGTTGCAAACGATTTTCTAGATTTTATTTATTATTAGGATAAAAAGTGCAGTAAGTACATAATGTAAATGAACTGTCGTTTAAATATCATGAACAAAATGTATACTATATTAACTATTGTTTTCCAATTATGTTTATGATAATTAACTTTCTCATTGAAAATAAAAAACAATTACTCTTTTTACATTTAAACAGTCATAGGGGTAGTTTAAAGGGTGGAGTAAGGATCAAATTGAAATATTATGGAGTTATTGTCCTTCATGACCTGTCAAACATGTTCAAACTTGAATTATAATTTTTAATTCAATTACAATTATTCCTGTTGCTGAGTTCTTAATTTTTCTAAAGCCAAAATTAATAAAATAAAAATTCATTTTATGTAAATAAGTTTTTACAAGTTTTGTTGTGTATATCTCTACATGTTGTACAATTTAGAAACATGTGGTCACTATTTAGGTATAAACAGTAGGCTGTTGATTCTTTAGAAACAATGAAAGTAATTTTAAACTGTGTTGATTTAGTACACTACTTTGGTCTTGTTATTTTTATATTTGTATAATAATTCCTCTACTTGTGGGATCAGTACTCACCTGAAGGACAGCAGAGGCTCATATTCAATAAGCATCTCTTTGTAAAGACAATGAAGTTGACTTTACTAGGTAACAAGACATTTACTCAACAAACACACTACACATTACTCATTAGTAAATATGTGGCTAAAGATTCCAAACCAAGGCCAGAAAAAGAAATAAACATAAATATGATACAAAATGTGAACACAGCTAATCTGTTTGATTAACGGTATGTTTTGTTCTACTAATACAACTTTTGTTTGTTATTTATATAAAATATTAATGTTGTTAACAATTTTAGTACACTTCCCGTCATAAAAAACTGGTACACTTTTTCCCAATGTAAACCTGTCTTCAGACTTGACACAATGGTTCGTGAATCACTTCGTTGGAATTTCACTAGATATAAATAAAAAAAAAAAACGTTAAAAAATGTATAAAGTTTTTAGAAACAGTCGGAAAAATGAAAGAATACCCATGAACAATCACATCAATCACTTATTTTGTATTTGCTGTCTTTTTCTATAACAAATGTTTGTTATTTATAGAAAAAGACAGCAAATACAAAATAAGTGATTGATGTGATCGTTCATGGGTATAGGGCTTTTCATTCACAGTCATTTATTTCGAGCTTCTGTCATGTGTCATCAAATATTAAGATATCTACGTCATACGTCTTTGGTTTGTATCATTGGTATATACCAATAACACATGACGTGTATATATTAATATTTGATGACACCTGGCAGAAGCTCGAACCAAATGACAATCAATGAAAGCCCTATTCTTTCATTTTTCCGACTGTAGGTATTATTTTTGTCATCAAAAAACTGTATCTAATAAATTTAATAATCAGAGAGAGCCTTGTTAATCTTAAAAAATCCACTTATAACTGAAAAATTAAACTATTAAACACAATAAAAAGCAATAGATCCAGTCCTTGATGACTTATTTAATTACATAACATCAGTCAGATTTGACAAGTTGGTCAAAGTAAATCTTTAACGATGCCAACTCAATTAAGTAAGGGCCGGTTGTTCGAACGCTAATCAACAATGATCATTATCAAATAATTAATTACTGTCAATGTCAGCTTTGTTTGGGTTGTTAAAAACATAATTAATTACAAATCTGAGACTATAATCAATTAATATAACAATAATTATTAACATAATTAATAATAAATCTCATAATTGTAATTAATTATGTTTTCAGCAACCCAAACAAAGTTGACATTGACAGTTTTAGTGACAGTAATTAAATATTTGATAATGATCATTGTTGATTAGTGTTCGAACAACCGGCCCTTAGTGTGATAAAACGAGAATAATTTCTAAAATAAAAGATGGTTCTGACAACTGGCTCAAGAGTTCAATAATATTTTCGTTGAACTGGCAATGATGCCCTAGAAATTAGAATGACACATTTGACAATGTGTGCCGCAGCACACTGGTGTGCCCTGAAGTCCCTGTAGGTGTGCCGCCAAATTTGATTATATTCACTATCATTATAGAGATTATTTACCCAAGTGTGCCGTGTCTGAACCAGTTTTTAAGTTAGTGTGCCTCAAGCTAAAAAAGGTTGGAAACCACTGCTATAGACAATAGACAACAAGTAAAAGTTTAGAATGAGTTTAGATTAAGAGGATGGGTACGTATTTTCGGCTGCAATGCTATTCAAATGGGGATTCATTTTTTTCGAATCCTGAGAAAACTAATAAGTATTTTTGAAAAATTTAAACGCAGAATGAAAGATTACGTTATTGGCGAGGCCAAAAGTCTCTGAGAACTTCTATAATGTTTATTTTAATAAGTTACAGGGGTGAAAAACTAAGAGAAAATTTAGTGTGATATTTAATCTAAAATATCTCATTCAAAATAAACTTTTTATTTATTCTAAGGGACTTTCGGCCCTCGGTAATTATATAGTCTTTCATTCTGCGTTTAAATTTTTCAAGAATATTTATTGGTTTTTTCAGTATTCGAAAAAAATGAACATAATGTGCGTGGTAATATTTCAAAATCTATCTTTGTCACAACCCACTCAGTCGAATAAAATATTGTCAGCATACTGTCAGTCAGACAGTGACAATCAGTGACAATTTTAAATATTTGACATGGCATTGGGAATATTTTGAGTTGTTGATTAAATAATATTGATTTAAGACGTGAACTTAATAAAAAGTTAGTTATTTATTTATTTATTTACGGGCAAGCCCAATTCAGAAAATATTATTACAAAAAAAATATTTATGAAAAAAACAATGCCATTCTCAAGTTTTAATTCCCTAATTACTTTAGAGTAAGTAAGATAATGTTTATGAAAAAACAAAAGATGTAGATCTTTGAAACACACTCAGTGATCAAAAGATCCACAAGTACTGGTTTGGACGACCACTCGTACGAAAACAAACAAATGAAATAGAGAATGCGGAAAAATCCCCTTACGAACAATTCACACATCCACTACTTCGGGCTGGGAAAATTTTTTTGAATAGAATCGAAGATCCAAACACCAGCTCTTAGAAATGTGTTTCGCCCTCTTCAACCTCTATGGGCTCATCGGTGAAGATGAGAGGTTGAATATCTTCAGACACATTCCAATCAAAAAACAACATTCGAGACCTAGACATAGCAGGAACGTAAATCTACGCCCAACCTGACAATGCCATTCTCAAGTTTTAATTCCCTAATTACTTTAGAGTAAGTAAGATAATGTTTATGAAAAGACAAAAGATGTAGATCTTTGAAACACACTCAGTGATCAAAAGATCCACAGGTACTGGTTTGGACGACCACTCGTACGAAAACAAACAAATGAAATAGAGAATGCGGAAAAATCCCCTTACGAACAATTCACACATCCACTACTTCGGGCTGGGAAAAATTTTTGAATAGAATCGAAGATCCAAACATCAGCTCTTAGAAATGTGTTTCGCCCTCTTCAACCTCTATGGGCTCATCGGTGAAGATGAGAGGTTGAATATCTTCAGACACATTCCAATCAAAAAACAACATTCGAGACCTAGACATAGCAGGAACGTAAATCTACGCCCAACCTGACAATGCCATTCTCAAGTTTTAATTCCCTAATTACTTTAGAGTAAGTAAGATAATGTTTATGAAAAAACAAAAGATGTAGATCTTTGAAACACACTCAGTGATCAAAAGATCCACAGGTACTGGTTTGGACGACCACTCGTACGAAAACAAACAAATGAAATAGAGAATGCGGAAAAATCCCCTTACGAACAATTCACACATCCACTACTTCGGGCTGGGAAAAATTTTTTGAATAGAATCGAAGATCCAAACACCAGCTCTTAGAAATGTGTTTCGCCCTCTTCAACCTCTATGGGCTCATCGGTGAAGATGAGAGGTTGAATATCTTCAGACACATTCCAATCAAAAAACAACATTCGAGACCTAGACATAGCAGGAACGTAAATCTACGCCCAACCTGACAATGCCATTCTCAAGTTTTAATTCCCTAATTACTTTAGAGTAAGTAAGATAATGTTTATGAAAAAAAAAAAAACAAAAGATGTAGATCTTTGAAACACACTCAGTGATCAAAAGATCCACAGGTACTGGTTTGGACGACCACTCGTACGAAAACAAACAAATGAAATAGAGAATGCGGAAAAATCCCCTTACGAACAATTCACATATCCACTACTTCGGGCTGGGAAAACTTTTTTGAATAGAATCGAAGATCCAAGCACCAGCTCTTAGAAATGTGTTTCGCCCTCTTCAACCTCTATGGGCTCATCGGTGAAGATGAGAGGTTGAATATCTTCAGACACATTCCAATCAAAAAACAACATTCGAGACCTAGACATAGCAGGAACGTAAATCTACGCCCAACCTGACAATGCCATTCTCAAGTTTTAATTCCCTAATTACTTTAGAGTAAGTAAGATAATGTTTATGAAAAAACAAAAGATGTAGATCTTTGAAACACACTCAGTGATCAAAAGATCCACAGGTACTGGTTTGGACGACCACTCGTACGAAAACAAACAAATGAAATAGAGAATGCAGAAAAATCCCCTAGAAAAAAAAAATATTACAAAGACAAAAGCAAAAACATAAAGTGTCAACACAAAGAACAAATATTACAATATCTATGAGATAAAAAAGCTAATAAGTTAAAGAAAAAAAAAAAGAACATTACAATATAAAAAACAAACAAAGTTTAAGCTTAAAAATTGCTGATAGAAATTATATCATTAACATTGTATGTTCAACAAATGGTTTTTAAATCTATCAAAGGAATTGCAGAATATATTTAAGTCATTTAGAGAATTGTCTGAGTGTTCGTGGTAAAAAATTGTTGTAAGTATAGTTATATCTATGGAAGCTTATGTGAAAAGTTTGGGTTTGTCTTGTTGACCGAGTAGGTACAAAAAGACTAATTTTTGACAGAAGATCGGGACAGCTACTATTACCATTAATAATGTTGAATAAGATTGTCAGATCTGTTCTTTTTCTACGGGTTTCTAATGAAGTAATATTCATTAATAATTCCATATCCGTGTAGCTACGATATATATGTTGTTTAAAAGCTACGTATCTGAGAAAGGTATACTGAACTCTATCAATTTATTTTTATGAATTAGATAATATGGAGACCACACAGAGGAACAAAAATCAAGATGAGATCTAACGAGTGAGCAATATAAAATTTTCATTGAATTTATATCTGTGAAATCACGAGATGTTCTTTTAATGAAACCGAGCATTTTCATAGACTTTTGGGCAACGGTACTAATGTGGTGTTTAAAGCTGAGTGAAGAATCTAATATTATGCCTAGGTCTTTGATTTGTGTGCATGATTGCAATGCTTGATCGTTAATAGTATAGTCATGTATTAGCAAATGGTGATTCCTACAGAAACGCATAATATAACACTTACCAACATTTCATTCCATGCCATTAAGAGAGCACCACTGGGATAATTGATTAATATCTGATTGTAGTCCAAGAGTGCCATCATGAGATCTTATTATTGTAAAGCACTTACGGTCATCAGCGAAAAGGAGAGCTTTTGTATGGGAAAAACAAGGGGTAATATCATTAATGAATTTATTGTGTATTATTTGTGGAAGATCCAAGCAGAGAATACATCAGGATAATATATTCTGTGATCCAAGTATTTTGTTGTTGAATATGTTCAAAATTGTAAGCGTTCCATAGTAACAATATATTATTAAAAAATCACTTTAACACTTTTCCTCTTTTCTCGATTGAGTATTAGTTTTTGTTGTACATATAAATTATTACACTGAATTATCACTGAATACATAGTTAGTGAAAAAATTATCACATTTATTAACTAAATTAATAAGTTGCAATTATAAAAATAACAGTTATCCAAGAACATTCAAAAGCCATCTCTTTAAATTAATGATGACATTTTCAAGTATAATGACATTCTAGTAATGTTTACATATCCATACCAGTGTGAATTTTACTACACATAATTTGCCGTGTAAAGACAGAAAAAGTAGGGATACCCGTAAAATATTTGCGAATTATGTACCGATGGCCTTAAGTAGTGAAGTAAATAGATATAAGTCGTACCAATGTATACCCAGTTAGAAAAATAATCAACCAATAGAGTTATAGTGGCTGGGCGATCACTCTTAATGTTAAAATTCTGTTCAAACAGAAGTGCTTAGTTATTATGGTTTGAAATAAACCAAGATGTGCAAAGCTGCAACTAAAATTGAAATTTTGTAGAATGCACATCTTTGTTTTAATTAGGAAGATATTATTTGTTTATATTTAATTAATCCAATTATTCCAATCACTTGTAGAAACATGATATGCCCACATGTGAGATGTGACCCTGTACTTGTCTTCTTCTTTGGGTGTCATACTATGCAGCATGTAGGCTTTCATGCTGATTGTCGAATGTACAGAAACTTCTTCTGCTTTTCTTATCGTCATACTGACATTAGGTATGCTGTCCTGTATCAGTTTCTTATGTCTCTGAAACACGAATATTGCTTTCATCTAGGGCCTCTGTACTCACTGCTTTAAAATGTAAATTTATGAAGATTCTGAATGCTTCCCAAATAGCTACATAACATTTTTTTGGAATGTGTGAATAGAATATGGATGAGATTATACAGGGTGTAACAAAAATACAGGTCATAAATTAAATCTCATATTCTGGGACCAAAAATAGTTTGATTGAACCCAACTTACCTTAGTACAAATATGCACACAAAATAGTTACAGCCCTTTGAAGTTACAAAATGAAAATCGATTTTTTCCGATATATCGAAAACTGTTAGAGATTTTTTAATGAAAATGGACATGTGGCATTATTATGGCAGAAGCAATTTAAAAAGAAATTATAGTGAAATTTGTGCACCCCATAAAAATTTTATGGGGGTTTTGTTCCCTTTAACCCCCCCAAACTTTTATGTACGTTCCAATTAAATTATTATTGTTTTACCATTAGTTAAACACAATGTTTTTAAAACTTTTTGTCTCTCAATATTTTTTCGATAAACCAGTTTTAATCGAGATGCGGCTTCTTTTTTAATATGTTTACATAAAAATTTTATGGGGGTTTTGTGCCTTTAAACCCCCCAAATGTTTGTGTACGTTCCAATTAAACTATTATTGCGGTACCATTAGTTAAACACAGTGTTTTTAAAACTTTTTTGTCTCTTAGTATTTTTCCAATAAGGCACATTTTATCGAGATGTGGCTTCTTTTCTAATATGGTTCAAAATATACCTAAAACTGTAATTTATAAATAAATTTTCATATTATTACCAGGTCTCTTTAATCGTATGTAACAGCATACAATAAAAAATATGTGGTGGATTTGATAAATATGCAAAATATCTAGATAAAAACTAGCTTTTCGAAAAAGTACTAAGAGGCAAAAAAGTTTTAAAAATATTGTGTTTAACTAACAGTGCCACAATGATAATTTAATTATAACGTAACACAAAAGTTTGGGGGGGGGGGTTAAGGGAACAAAACTCCCATAAAATTTTTATGGGGTGCACAAATTTCACTATAATTTATTTTTAAGATTTTCCTGTCATAAGAATTTCACATGTCCGTTTTCAATAAGAAACCTCAAATAGTTTTCAATATATTGGAAAAGATCAATTTTTATTTTGTAACTTCAAAGGGCTGTAACTTTTTTTATGTGCACATTTGTACTAAGGTAAGTTAGGTTAAATCGAACTATTTTTGGTCCCAGAATATGTGATTAATTTATGACCTGTATTTTTGTTACACCCTGTATATTAGGATGAGTTTCGTTTTGATTCAATTTGAGTCCCTTGCCATCCTGTGACACATGTTTCTAGGTTTAGACGTTATCAAAGAGGCTTTGCAAGAAGACTGAATTGAATCAAAATACACCGACTGGTTGGTAAATATGTTTAACAATTGTATATCGTCAGTGATGTGACGAATACCTCCTATCTGCTTTTTCATGAGTTTTGTAGGAAAGATGAAAAACCTTTAGGGTCACCTCCTGTTTTCATATGTAAGTTTTAGGTCCGTGAAGTTAGCCCGAAAAAGTCAGGAAAAAAAATGTGACCGACGCCATTCGATTGTCCACGTTTGTCCACTGTGTTATTTCGTTAGTCCACCAATCAATTTTTTTTTATTAACAAAAAATTTTTTTCGGGCTTCACAAATCCACAAATTTTCGAAAATTCAAAAACTTGCTATATTGTTTGTCCATGTTTGTCCACCAAATAATTTTGTTTGTCCACCCACAGATATTTAAAAACAATTTTTTATATATATTGCTTACGGATAATAGGACAGTACTGCTGAAAAAGTACTTCAGCCTCCATTAGAATGAATGTTTCTGCGGGGGCAGAATCTCAACTACCCGTTTGCCCACACCCTCGCAGCGTTTTTCCAATCCCTTAAAGTGCAAAACAACCCCCTTGAAGACTTTAATTTATTTTTTTTTAATTCTCAACCCGGGCCAAGTTCACATCCGCTTAAAAACGCATTTAAACATTATTTCAGGTTCAGAATGCCAACTACACGTTTGTCCCCTTCGCAGCGTTTCTCCAACCCCTTACAGTGCGAAACGACCCCCCTGGAGATTGTAATTATTTTTTTATTTCTTAATTCGGGCTAATTTCACGTCCGCTTAAATGCGTATTTAAACGTTAATTCGGGGACAGAATCACAACTACCCGTTTGTCCACCCCTTCGCAGCGTTTGTCAAACCCCTTAAAGTGCGAAACGACCCCCCTGGAGATTGTAATTATTTTTTTATTTCTTAATTCGGGCTAACTTCACGTCCGCTTAAATGCGTATTTAAACGTTAATTCGGGAGCAGAATCACAACTACCCGTTTCACCCCCTCGCAGCGTTTGTCCAACCCCTTAAAGTGTGAAACGACGCCCCTGGAGATTGTAATTATTTTTTTTATATTTATTAATTCGGGCTAACTTCCCGTCCGCTTAAATGCGTATTTAAACGTTAATTCGGGGACAGAATCACAATTACCCGTTTGTCCAGTCCTTAAAGTGCGAAACGACCCCCCTGGAGATTGTAATTATTTTTTTATTTCTTAATTCGGGCTAAGTTCACGTCCGCTTAAATGCGTATTTAAACGTTAATTCGGGGACAGAATCACAACTACCCGTTTGTCCACCCTGGAGATTGTAATTATTTTTTTATTTCTTAATTCGGGCTAACCCCCCTGGAGATTGTAATTATTTTTTTATTTCTTAATTCGGGCTAAGTTTACGTCCGCTTAAATGCGTATTTAAACGTTAATTCGGGGACAGAATCACAACTACCCGTTTGTCCACCCTGGAGATTGTAATTATTTTTTTATTTCTTAATTCGGGCTAACCCCCCTGGAGATTGTAATTATTTTTTTATTTCTTAATTCGGGCTAAGTTTACGTCCGCTTAAATGCGTATTTAAACGTTAATTCGGGGACAGAATCACAACTACCCGTTTGTCCACCCCTTCGCAGCGTTTGTCCAACCCCTTAAAGTTGGACTGTAAAAGTAAAAAATGTTGTAAGTAAAAAATTAACGATTAAATACGTATTTAAGTGGACGTGAAGTTAGCCTGAATTGAGAAATAGAAAAAATAATTACAATTAACAGAGGGGTGGTTTCGCACTTATGGCGGTTGGACAAACGCTGCGAAAGGGTGGACAAACGGGTAGTTGGGATTTTGCCCCCGAATTAATGTTGAAACGCATTTAAGCGGACGTGAAGATAGCCCGAATTGAGAATTAAAAGAAAATTACTACAATCTCCAGGGGGCCCTTTTGCACTTTAAAAAGTTAGAAAAACGCTGCGCAAGGGTGGACAAACGGTAGTTGGGATTCTGCTCCCAAATTACCGTTGAAATACGCATTTAGGCGGACGTGAAGTTAGCCCGAATTGAGAATTAAAAAAAAAAAATTACAATCTCCAGGGGGGTCGTTTCACACTTTAAGCGGTTGGACAAACGATGCGAAAGGGTGGACAAACGAATAGTTAAAATTCTGTCCCCGAATTAACGTTTAAATACGTATTTAAGTGGACGTGAAGTTAGCCCGAATAGAGAAATAAAAAAAATTATTACAATTAACAGGGGGATGGTTTCGCACTTTAAGGGGTTGAACAAACGCTGCGAAGGGGTGGACAAACGTGTAGTTGGGATTCTGTCCCCGAATTAACGTTTAAACACGCATTTAAGCACGCGTAAAGTTAGCCCGAATTAATAAATAAAAAAAATAATTACAATCTCCAGGGGTGCCGTTTCGCACTTTAAGAAGTTGGACAAACGCTGCGAAAGGGTGGACAAACGGTTAGTTGGGATTCTGCCCCCGATTTAACGTTTAAATACACATTTAAGCGGACGTGAAGTTAGCCCGAATTTAGAATTAAAAAAAAAATTACAATCTCCAGGGTGGTAGTTTCGCACTTAAGGGGTTGGACAAACGCTGCGAAGGGGTAGATAAATGGGTAGTTGGGTTGGGATCTGTCCCCGAATTAACGTTTAAATACGCATTTAAGCGGACGTGAAGTTAAGCCGAATTAAGAAATAAAAAAATAATTACAATTAACAGGGTGGTGGTTTCGCACTTTAAGGGGTTGGGCAAACGCTGCGAAGGGGTGGACAAACGTGTAGTTGGGATTCCGTCCACGAATTTACTTTTAAATACGCATTTAAGCGGACGTGAAGTTAGCCCGAATTGAGAATAAAAAAAAATTACAATCTCCAGAGGGGTCGTTTCGCACTTTAAGGGGTTGGACAAACGCTGCGAATGAGTGGATAAACGGGTAGTTGGGATTCTGGACCTGAAATAACGTCTAAATGCGTTTTAAAGCAGACGTGAACTTGGCCCGGGTTGAGAATTAAAAAAAAATAAATTAAAGTCTTCAAGGGGGTTGTTTTGCACTTTAAGGGGTTGGACAAACGCTGCGAGAGTGTGGACAAACGGGTAGTTGAGGTTCTGCCTCCGCAGAAACATTCATTCTAATGGAGTCTGAAGTACTTTTTCAGCAGTAGGTACTGTCCTATTATCCGTAAGCAATATATATAATTTTTTTTTAAATATCTGTGGGTGGACAAACAAAATTATTTGGTGGACAAACATGGGCAAACAATATAGCAAGAGAGTTTTTGAATTTGAGAAAATTTGTGGATATGTGAAGTTTGCCCGGAAAAAAAATTTTGTTTATAAAAAAAATTGATGGGTGGACTAACGAAATAACACAGTGGACAATCGAATGGCGTCGGTCACATTTTTTTCCCGATTTTTTCGGGCTAACTTCACGGACCTGTAAGTTTTGACTTGTTTTGTAGTAAATAAATAGTTGAATTTACTACAAAACAAGTCAAAAAATATCATATGAAATCAGGAGGTGCCTAAAAAAAGTTTTTAGTCTCTTTTACAAAACTCATGAAAAAGCATAGAGGAGGTATTGTCACATCACCGACGATATATTTAAATATATGTACTTATGAATTGTATAAAATATTGGACGTATGGTAAAGAAATGGTCGCAGTAACTACCAAAAAGTAGAAAGTTTGCAGGTTAAAGTTTGCATGGATAGATTGATATAAAATATTGTATGGTGAAGGATTTGTAAATGATTTGATTTCCTAATTAAAAAGACAAAAACAAGTAGAATATATTGTCATAGACAACTTGATAAGATTGAGACTTCTGATGCAGAGCCTACAATGAAACTTATAATAACTTTTTATAAGTATGTTTTATCCCATTTAAAGTAAATTTATGATTCGACTATTAGGGGAGTGCATATAGATTTTCACTTCGGAAAAAATCAAATAAGATAGAACTTTTTGTAATTTCATTAAGAAATTTTTAATAAACAACATATCAAAAAGTTCTACTCGAAAAGTGGGTGCTTCATTTTTTATTAAACAAATGAACTGCGAAATTAGATGTATTTTTTAAATAACTCCGAAAATATAAATTGTAGAAAAAAACTGACTTGACCGTTGAAAAATTCAGAAAATTTTACAAAAAAAACATTCTATAAGGATTTTTCTAAAATTAAATCTGTAGCTTCTATAATTTTTTATTTATAACGCTTAAGTCACCCTTCTCACAAACATTGGCGCACTGTAAACTAGCGTACGGCGAAGTGCACGGTTGAGTTATTTTAATGTAATTCTTTAACTAATGGATCAAATGAAATTTTATAAATTGATCATGAAAGAAGAATAATTTAGCTATCTTATGGTTGTAATAAAAATAAATAAAATGTATGGGCATAAGTATGGTGTGGGCGGAAATTGAGACTTACATGAATTTGGTTTAAAAATGATTTAAAAATGTGAAACTAATACAATGTTTCTTATAAAACTCTCAATTTTGCACAGCTTACCTTTCAGACATCTTACTAAACGATGTTTCTCTCAAAAAAAATCTCAAAAATTTAATTCAAATGATACGACGTCTCAAAAAATGTAATTTTTGAAAACTTCGTAGTTTTAGAGAATTACCACCACTTAAGACGGTGTTACTCAAGTTTGAACAGATTTATTACAGTTTTATAGGTGCTTTTTTAAAGCTTAGGATGTAATCTTTAAAATGCACTAAATTATTTTACTTTAGAAATGAAATAAACTATTTCTTTTTGAGAAAATTAAGAAAGATAACAAAAATGAAATAGAAAAACCGAAAATTACCAGTTAAAGAAATGTTTATACAAAGTGATCAAAACTTTTTTCTATAAAACTTACCTAAAATACATTTAATAATAAGCTTCAACAATAATAAATGTTTAACAAAAAAATTTTTTTTAGCTCTTACAGAGTATGTCTGCGTAACTTGAAACCTATTGATAACTTTTTTATTATCGGTTTTACGAAAAAAAGGTATTCTAAATAAAATACTCTGCATCGTATATAATCTAAGATGCAACCATCAAATGTCAAATTTTATTAATTTTATACGAGGTATGTCAAAAAATATGAATTTCACTCAAGAGTAAAGTACCTCTATATTTCACAATATCGAAAATTGTTATTAAGAAAAGTTGTTTGGAATTAAAAAATATGTTTCGGTGTTCAATTACATCCTTCTAATTAAAATATTGTGAATAATAAAGGCACTTAACTCTTAAATAAAATTCATATTTTTTACATACCTCGTATAAAATTGCAAAAGTTTGATATCTGTTAGTTGTATCTTAGATTTTAGACCAGGTAGAGCATTTTACGAAGAATAACTTTTTTTCGTAAAATTGATAATAAACTAGTTATCATAATTGTAATAAAATGATGATAGGTATCCGTAATTTGAGAAAAAAATGAAAAAAAAAATTTTTTTCGATTAGAATGATGTAATTGTATATTACATAATTTTTAATTTCAAACAACTTTTCATAATAGCATTTTTTGATATTCTGGAATATGAAGGTACTTTACTATTTAACGAAATTTATATTTTTGACATAACTCGTATAAAATTGATAAAATTTGATATATGACGGTTGAGTTTTAAATTTTTGACTATCCAGAGCATTTTATGAAGAATAACTTTTTTTCGTAAAATTGATAATAAAAAAGTTTTGCATGTGGTTCCTAGCTACGCAGACATACTGTATAAGAGCTTCTGTATAAGAATTTTTAAATTGTAATGCCATATTCGGATTCAGCAGAATCAAAAACAAAATAGAAACATATTTGATCAAAGTAAAATGTCAACGATATTTTTAAAATTATTTATACACAAGAATTGTTATTGTTTAAACAATTAATAAACAATTAGCGGCCAAATCTGCGAGTAGAACTTTTTACTTTAACATGTATACAAACTAACAAAAAAAGTTTTAGAAAAATATAAGCTTGTTTTAAGCTTATATATTATAAATTTTAGAAAATCATAATATGACAAATTTTTATAGGGTTGTTAAACATATTACTTAGTCTCAATAATAGAGCTCTTATTGCAGAGAGTTTTGCTTGTAGACATGACCCAAATGGCAAATATTTTCTTGATATGCATTATAATATAGTTTTTAAGTTCCTTTTGAGGGGCCATGAATTGGTCCTGATCAGTATCGAAATTTTTGGCAGGGAAGAGTTTTTGAATTTCTTAGCCTATATCCAAACACTATATTAAAGTTACTGTGAAAGTATGCCCAGTCAAGCACAGGTCAAAATGTATATTGGAGGGACATGCACTAATAGGGCTGAAGACTGTGGAAAACAAGCAGAAATCAGCTCAGTGTAAGGCTGCACACTCTATAGCAAAGAACTTGAAACAGTTAACCCTTTTGGTGCGAATGAGTCGAAATATGTTGTTCTCTTTAGGCTGACTATGTACTAAAGTAATTGTGTGCCTGTGCCTCTTGTGTCAAAAGAAGTCATGCACCTGTAACTTAAGAAGTGAATGAGGTCTTTCAACATAATTTGCACGGAAAGGGTTAATCATAATATCTTGCATAACTGTGAGGAATTGGGTCACAAGCAGCAAACCCTTTTTTTAGACTACCAAGTGACTCCAAGAACATCTCTAACACATCAACATATCAACTAAATTTGTACACACTGGTACAGGGTTCCAAAATTCTGTAAAATTCTATCATGAATGAATGGAAAATGTACAAGAAGCTAATTGGCTATAGCGTAACTGGTTTTTAACAGAAGGATTCTGATTAATATTATTGTGTAACATTAATATTACACAAACTTCACTTGTGAAGAACATGGTGGGACACATGCAATTTTCACACTACTCTGAACACTCTTTCACACACACTGAAATTTTGTGACCTTATTTACATACATAATGAAGAGTTAATGATTTTCGTTACAAAAACACAAGCATATTTTGCCACTTTGTCATTTCTCCACTCCTGCTGAGCTTATCTTGGATTTAATGGTTGGTTGACTGAATATGTGTTGATATTATAAGAATAACTTAATAGATATTATGTATTTACTTTTTTAAGCTTGTATATATTCATTTAATTGTATTTGGTCATTAATTTAATATTTGTTTGTAGTGAAAATTAGAAACAATGAGTGACCAAGAGCAGTCCCCTGTTGAATCTACCCAACCCAATCAATTAACTCCTCAAGAATTAGAGAAACAAGAGGAGGCAAAACTTAAAGCCAAATTCAACATTCCTTCAGGTGGAGGACCAGGTTTAAAAGCAAGTGGACACTCAGCCTTCTTACAAAAGCGTCTGTCAAAGGGACAGAAATTTTTTGATTCTGGAGATTATCAAATGGCAAAACAAAAGTTTGGCAATATTTCTAACAAAGCAGGACTTCAGTTGCCCGGCCCTATATCGTTTGTAGGCACAGGTGATGCCATCCCGACTCCTGAAACAGTTCCTATAAGAAAAACTTCCATAGTTCAACCTTCAAAATTTACTAATATTAGTTAGAATAGACTGATGCTGTATATCTGTAGCCTTTAAAGTTGGTTATGTATTATAAGAATAATTTTGTTGCCCCAATGAACAGTCATTTTATACAATAATTAAACTAAAACGTGCTGCTTTATTTGTAATAATGAAATATTTGTTAACATTCAAATTTTAGATAATAGCTAGAACTAATTTGTTTTGTTATATTCATGGAATATATTACGTAAGTTTATTTTTAAAATCTTGTGACTAATTTTACAAATCGTGATGACCATTTCAGTAGTAATGTGTTAGAAAAGATATACCTAATAAAAAATAACTGTATTATATCAATAGTCTTTTATATTTAACAGATTAACTATGTCTTATATTATGTTTATTCAGAAAAATGTATTTGTTATATTTTGGTGGTTCATCAAAATATAATAATTTAAGAGATAGCTTGGTTTTAGCTGTTATTTAAAATCTGGATTCTACACTAGTTAATCAAGAAAGCAATTTGAAAGTTAAAAAATACAATGTATGTTTTATTAAATAATAAATCTCTTAATCTTAAAAAAGAAACATTAATAGTTAATATACGTAAGATGCTGAAGAAAATCGGTTTTGATATTTTTGAACAGGTTATTATAAAGTTAAACTTGGTATTGATACCAATAGACGAGAATCCATTTTTATCTCTAAATCCTAACCGGCATTGTAGAATATTCTAATACTCATGGATGCCTTCTAATTCTTCTTCTTCTTTTGGCATCATAACCCTGGTTGGGTCTGCCTGTCTGGCTATGCCCTTCCACTCGGATCTCTCTTGTGCCCTTCTTCTCCATTTGCTTTGTTCATGGTTTTCAGGTCGTCTTCCACGTCATCCAACCATCTCGTTCTGAGCCTACTTTTTTTTCGCCTTCCTATCTGCTTCCATTGTAATATTTTCTTTGTTTTATTTTTAATCGTCTTGTCTACACATGTCCTAGCTAGGAATTGCAATCCAGCAGCATTTTCAGTCCAGCTGGATTTTTGCAAGATTAACCTGGATCCAGCAAAATGTAAATTCAAAATAAAAACACGATTTTAATGTTTTTATTTTGTTCATTTTTGAACAATTTTTTGTTCAACTTTGCTTGTGTCGGCTGAGAATTGTCATGAATAAAATTTTATCCAAATGAACTTATCTGTTGTAAGAGTAAATCATTTGAAGTAAATTTCATTGACGGCAATTTTGAGCTGACACGTTAAGTAATATGTTTTTTTCCATGGCTTACTGAGGACGTTTTTTGGATCTCATGATAAAAATCAGTCTGTATTCTAAATTTCTAAACAACATGAATTATTTAGTTTCTTGAAAGTGAGACCTTATAAAACATATGTTGTCTATTGCCTTACCGCCTAATCTACTCTGCACAAAACTGCACATATTGCCGGTTGCGGAGGAAGCCCTTTCGGTCTCTAGGCTGGTCGGTTTTAAGGTCATCAAATGGTTATAAACCATGGACAAATTATGATCGATTTTCGCTGTTTCGGTCTCATAAACGGTCATTTCCTTTTTGAAAATGTCTGCGTAATTTTTTGAGAATATATTTTTTTAGGTTATAGAAGTATTTTCTCTCTCCTCTTTCAGTTCAATTTCAAGTTCTTGTTCTAAAGTAAAATTCACGGAGTCCGGATTAGCGACCCGTCTTCTACTACCATTATGTCCTCTGGCACTGGTTCCACAATCACTTGTTTATTTATACGACTCGACAAAATTTTCATTTTCTGTCGCATTGCATTCTTTTTCGGCATGGGGAAATAACCAGGACTCTTTAGTCCTTCATCATCCATTTTTTGATTTTGTAAGTACACTGATGTAGCTGTAATTTCAGAGAGGCGCTGTTCCGCGATTCTGTTGCGTAGTGCTTTCGATTGCTCGGAACTAAGGTTTACATTTTTTTTTAAACAAACTAAATAGTCCTGACTATTTAGTTTGTCTAAGGCAAATTTCCTGGTTGTGTCGGCCGATATCAAAGTGGAGTCTCTTCTGCATAGAGCTTCTACAGCCAGTTTCACCGGTTGAAATGTAGCGATCAACTCGTTGATTATTGACCACTCGCCAGCAGAGAATTTTATCGCAGAATCAATGTCTATCAACACTATATCGATGCAAAATTTTAGACTGTAGAATCGTTCCAGCATAGTATGCAAACTGTTGCTGACACACGGCTTTGAATAAAGAGGCCAATGAAAACATGAAGTAACTTATTTCGAACTTGACAGCACGTAAAAAAGACGCTGGATCCAGCAATTGCAATCTCTAGTCCTAGCCATGACAATCTTTGACTTTTCACAAATCGTACAATATTGTAACCTTCATTCAATTCATTAACCTCGTTTCTCCTGATTCTCCATGTGCCAGCTTTCGCTTACACAGTGCCATATACTTTTCTTAGTATTTTTCTCTCGAATGTCCCTCTAATTCAAAAGTACATATTCATCGTTTGGTATTGTTTATAATTTTATTAAATATATAAATATAATTACATATCCTCGGCCTAATGTGAAAAATGCATAAGTTAAAAATAACTGATTTTACAGGAGAGACAAATAACTACCTGCATAAGTCCACTTATATACAACTAAATATAATGTGAAAATTGCACAAGTCCCTAAATAATTTATATTCACGTTTTTAGTAATCAATCTGTTGTGTTATTTTAATATGCACCCTGTAGGTACTCGCCCGTTTACAGTAAAAAGACTTTTTATTGTATAAACATCAGAAAAACACCGAAACGTTTTAATGGTTTGGTCACTAACAAGAGCGGACTTGTGCAGATTTCATATGGTGTTCAACATTAATGGACTTATGCATATTTCATTTTCGCAATTTTAGCAAAATCTAGTAAAATATATTAGAAGAAAACAGAGCCGTACATAGCTTTTGGATAATGCTACCAGATGCCATCAAAAGTCTAAAATTTAATATTTTGGACTTATGCATTTTTTTCTGGCTCAACTTTACAGTAACTTAATCTTATTACAAGTGACAAGCTAGATAATTTTTCTAATGGAAATAATCTAAAACAGTTTTTTCTTCGCCATCTTTCGTAGAATACTTAGTACCGTTTACTGAAAGATACTGATGAAAAAATAAAAAAGATACAATAGTTTTGTTAGTAAGGACAATATAAGTTTCATTACTTCTAGTGTTAGACGTTTTAGGTTAATCTCCAAATATTGATCAATGTAGCTGTATTCAGGAAGACATATAGATGTATCTAGGATTTATTACCTACTCTGTTAATGCAATTTGTACAAAGAAAAAAAAATGATAATTAGCATCCTGAAGATAGCTATATAAACAAAAACTACAAAATGAAGTTTTTGTTTTTATTTTTGTAAAATTTGGGATTGACTTTTATATTTTAATTACTGTGACTATGTTCTTACGAATATTTGAATAAACGTACAGATAAAGAATAAAATCCATCATTACATTATTTTTGCAACAAAAAAAAACAGATCTTTGTACTAATCACAGTTTTAGTTTTACTATACGGCAACTTTTTGAACTGGTTCTCCATGTTATTGAAAACTGAATAGCAAGAATGTACTTATTGGAAGATATATTTTAATAATAAAGAAATGAAATAAGTCTTGTGTTTAGTAGAAGATAAAACAAAAATTTAATAAGGAAATAAGATTTTTTAACCAATTCACCAACGAATACATTAACATCCTGGAGAAAACCCACTTTTTTACGATTACTAGCTAAATAATTCACATCAAGTTTTGCACACGGATAGGAGGTATCACTTGAGAAAGGCACTTTGCCGAAATAGCTGTAGTGACAATGCCATCATCATCGTGATCATGCAATAATTGCATGATCACAATTACAGCCCTAAGTATTTTGCATATACATAACTACCAGCAACCCTTACGGCCGGTTTCACAAAGTAAAGTTAACTTCTGGTTAAGAGATAACCTCAAAATTACCCCAAAATATGCGTTTCAGTTTCATAATTGTTACCCTTCCGAGTATACTCATAAGGGTAACCCACTCCAACCTCTGGTTAAAAATTCTGTGAGTTAACCATACTTCGCCGTTGACCTGAAACTAAAACGCATATTTTGGGGTAACCTCTGGTTATCTCTTAACCACAAGTTAACTTTACTTTGTGAAACCGGCCATTAAAGGGTTAAAAGTGCCTACACCACTAAACCAAAACACATCACGAAGATGCCTAAACAAGAACTTAGGACAAATAATCCCCACAAATTTTTTTGCACAAAATATCTCAGCAAATATCCCCAAGAAATATTTGTTTCCGAACCAGGAACTAGAGCGATACGAGGTAGTTTTCAAAGGAGAACATTACTGGAGGCCAGGACGAGTTTTTCATCGCATGTGGATGAAACACAACAAAAATTGGATAAAAAAATGGATGAGACACAAAAGAAAATGGATAAAATCCAAGACAACCAACAGGAAACAAAACAAGCCATACAAGAGAACAACAAGAAAATGGAGGAACGCATAGAAAAGTATGAAATGAAAATTAAAGATCACATGCAAGAACAAGAAATGAGAATGAAGGACCACATGAAAGAACAAGAAATGAAAATTCAAAATAAAATGAAGGAGTTAACGAATTGCCAGAAAAAAGAAATGGAAAGTTTGGAAAACAGACATAGAAGAAGTGGAAAGAAAGATTGCGGAAATCAATACTCAACAAAATGTCGGAGAAAGAAGAGAAATGGTTATACATAGCACAGATGACGTGAAGATAAGGTTTGGCGGGGATGTAAGAAGATTACACCCAGTGCCGTTCATAAATAGCCTGAAAAAGAAAATACAGCACATCGGAAATTTCGAAACAGCAAAAGAAACTATCAGAAACCATCTCAAATATGAAGCAAGCCTATGGTTCGATAGCAAAGAAGAAGAATTCGGCAATTGGCAACAATTTGAACAAAAATTTTTGAATTATTTCTGGGGAAAGGTCCAACAATTGGAAATTAACAAGGAATTGCAAAATGGGAAGTACAATGATAGGATGGGTGTATCAGAAAGGACATATGCGTTACAAATTTACAATAATGCAAAACATTTACAATATAATCATCATAACTCATCGGAACAATTAGTCGAACTGATTGCAAGACATTTCGAAGAAACGTTGGAAGACCATATCACATTGCAAAACTACAAAGACATAGATAGTTTATGCCAATTCCTACACATAAGAGAATCATGTTTAAGAGAAAGAAAATCAAGAAGGTCGCGAGAAGATTACAGGCCCCGAGAGACACAGGATTACAGAGAGAGAAATCAAAATAGGAGAGAATATACAAGACGAGATTTTAATCCCAGAAGGGAAAACGAAAATAGAGACAACGGAAGAGGAAATTATGAACAAAGAAATAGGCAATGGAATGAGGACAGAAATCGAGAATACCAGAGTAGAAACATCACACGCTCAAATCAAGAAAACAGAAATAATGGTAGACAAAATGAACAGGGATATCGAGAAAACCGAAACAGATCCGACAGACCAAGAGAAAATAGAAGAGAGGTAAATAATACCCAGACAGAAGAATATGACGGAGAGAGAAATTATGACGAAAATATAAACAACGATGAGCCACCGGCGTTTTTTTCACGACGGCGCTCACTAAAAACAAAAAAACAAACAGGAATCTTTTGTCACCCCAAGGAGTTTATTAAATTGGCAGGAAACAACGAAAAGAAAAATGGAGTTAATTTAAAATTTGTGGATGGATTTATCAACGAGAAACCAATTAAAATTATGATAGATACTGGATCGGAAATGACATTGGTCAACAGAAAACTAATAGAAGAAGTTAACTTAACAAATTTAATTTACAAAATACCTAGGGTAAATTTAGTGGGCGCAAACAAACGGACATTGGCAACTATAAATGAAGGCATACGAGTAATGGTACGACTGGGTAAGAATATGTATGCACTACAATGTGTAATAATGCCAAATATGTCACATGACATGATAGTAGGAGTTGACGAATTGGCCGAAAAACATGTAGTGATAGATTTTAAAAATAATACGAGGAAACTAACAGAAGAAAAAGAAAAAGAACAGGACAAGGAACAGGAGAAACAAAATACGGACGGATCAGGTAAAGAACAAACAGTGGAAATGAATTTGGCAACGAAGCAAGGACAAAGAAGAAAAGGGAGAAAAAGTCAGAAAAAGATAAAAGAAAATGAAACCTGTGGCTCCTCAAAAGAAGAGTTGAGCCCAAAAGAAGAAAAATTGAGAGTATCAAAAGCAAAAGAAACCTGGGATTCCTCAAAAGAAGAGACGAGCTCAGGAGAAGAAGAAATAAAGCTAACAAATGAAAGTGAAAAGAATATGATTGAAACAGTGGTATTTGAAGAGGAGGTATATGCAAACGAGGATGCAGAATGCACGGTAAACATATGTGAAGAATCTGAGGAAAAGGACAGAAAATTGATATGTGGAGAAGGGAAAGAAAAAGAATTGCGGTTGATGTTAAGAAACTACGAAAATTTGATCAATGAGGAAAACAGAGTGGCGAAAAAGTACGAACATTCATTTGAGGTGAAAAACTTGGGAAATTTTCGATCAAAGACTTACCCGATTCCATACAAGTATCGACAAGAGATTAAAGTAAGGAAATATACAGGGAGTTGGTTTTGCCTCGAGAAAATTTATTTAAAAATGCAGATAAATTTTATCGAATACAAAGGCGGGGATTTGTTATATTACTATTTGATATGAGAATTAGAATTTTATAATTATAAGCAAAATTCAAATTAATATAAAAGATCTTCAATTTTCTCAACCACGGGCATGTAAATTTAGAACAACCTGTATACAACAAATTATTATATTTAGTTTTTAAGAAAGTGATTCGAAGAAGTGTACGAAACTCGATAACAATGCGCCTAAGATAAACAAGTTTGAGTGACGCGGACCATTGTAGAGTTCGCGGAAGATTCGATCATTAGCCTACGCTAAATAAGACTCAGTGAAATAGATAATAGGTCATTAAGTTTTGTAAAAAGTAGAAAGTAAGTTTAAATTGGGAAATGATTATTTTTTCTTGAAATCCATTAAACATATTTAGAAAGATTAAAAGTTGGTATTGAGGAATACGGCGAATTAAAATTTGTGGTGGAATGTTGATTTAGGAATCTGGAAGGGATATTGAGAAAGTAGGGGAATGAATGAGGATGAGAGATCAGAATGTTTTGAGCGGTGGAGAGGCGAAGTCCAGTGGTGGACGGTAGTGTACGAAGAGTGAAAACGCCGGTATAGTTCCGTGAGTGTTGAGTACCCATCGGAACGAGAGGTAGGCCGAGTCGAGAGAAAAGAATCTCCTTGAGCAAAGAGTGTCCCGGTGGCTGATTGAAGTGGTTCGAAAAAGGTAGAACACGGCATCACGAGAAAAGCAGGAACGAGAGCGATATGAGGTAGTTTTCAAAGGAGAACATTACTGGAGGCCAGGACGAGTTTTTCATCGCAACCAAGGGTAGGAGGAAACGGGTTTGTGTGAGGACATTCGCAGTTCACCAGATAAAGGTCAGTCTCATTTGTCAAGACATGAATGTATGGTTTTTTTGTATTAAATACCACATTAAAAATTGAAGAACATAATCGCTAATATCAGAAGATTTTCATCAAACTTAAATCAATTTGTTGCTAATAAATCCTAATAGTTTCATTATTAATAAAAGTTTTAAATTGGAAACCAAAAGGAAATAAGATTCCCATTTTTAAATGTTTGTATTAAATAAAAATAAGATCTAACAAATATTAAGCAGTAATTGCCATTTATATAAAATAAACAAAATTTTGATTTATAATTGTAATCCATATGTGTGTATTATTTTATATTTTCTCTATCCCGATTAGGAACCACTGAGAAATACTTAGAAGTCACGAAAGTAAGTAAGTAACTTTATAATTCGCCCTGAGATTGAAAACATATTGATATGTGATCTGGTTGATTAATTAGATTATCATTAATGCATTAATTAAATTAAATTACACATAAGAATATCATCACAAATAAATAAATAAGATCACAACAAAATGTCGTCCAACGTGGTAAGCATTGAAAAGTATTTCTAGTGGCAAATTTGAAGGATAGAAAGAGAAAAGCCGGTAGTTGGAAATTTATATGCCTGTGGTAAAAAGTGAGATACTTACAGTTGATAACATAAAAATTTAGATCTCTTTAGGTACAAATTTTACATAACTGATTTAATACTTTATTTTTACGATATTTACATTTGATATATTTATGAACAATTTATAATATTTGGGTGAGAAAAAGTCGTTTTAGTAACATACTAGTAAAATTTCATATTTGGCGGGATAGTACTTCTTGAAAACAAATGTCTGTGACAAGAAGCCAAAGCAAAGACAACAAAAAACAAAAAGAACATTCAAATCAAGAGGATAATTCAGACCAAGAAGATATTTTAGACACAACAATCATGGAAACAGGAAAAAAAGAATTGTCAGAATTAGAAAAGATATTACAACTTATGCAACTCCAGTCACAAAAAATGGATGAAGCAAAACGAACAATGGATAAAAATCAGGAAGAAACATCAAAGAAAATGGATGAATCACAACAAAAAATGGATCAAAAAATGGATGAAACACAACAAAAATTGGATCAAAAATGGATGAGACACAAAAGAAAATGGATAAAATCCAAGACAACCAACAGGAAACAAAACAAGCCATACAAGAGAACAACAAGAAAATGAAGGAACGCATAGAAAAGTATGAAATGAAAATTAAAGATCACATGCAAGAACAAGAAATGAGAATGAAGGACCACATGAAAGAACAAGAAATGAAAATTCAAAATAAAATGAAGGAGTTAACGAATTGCCAGAAAAAAGAAATGGAAAGTTTGGAAAACAAGTTGCAAAACGCTATTCAAGCAGACATAGAAGAAGTGGAAAGAAAGATTGCGGAAATCAATACTCAACAAAATGTCGGAGAAAGAAGAGAAATGGTTATACATAGCACAGATGACGTGAAGATAAGGTTTGGCGGGGATGTAAGAAGATTACACCCAGTGCCGTTCATAAATAGCCTGAAAAAGAAAATACAGCACATCGGAAATTTCGAAACAGCAAAAGAAACTATCAGAAACCATCTCAAATATGAAGCAAGCCTATGGTTCGATAGCAAAGAAGAAGAATTCGGCAATTGGCAACAATTTGAACAAAAATTTTTGAATTATTTCTGGGGAAAGGTCCAACAATTGGAAATTAACAAGGAATTGCAAAATGGGAAGTACAGTGATAGGATGGGTGTATCAGAAAGGACATATGCGTTACAAATTTACAATAATGCAAAACATTTACAATATAATTACTCATCGGAACAATTAGTCGAACTGATTGCAAGACATTTCGAAGAAACGTTGGAAGACCATATCACATTGCAAAACTACAAAGACATAGATAGTTTATGCCAATTCCTACACATAAGAGAATCATGTTTAAGAGAAAGAAAATCAAGAAGGTCGCGAGAAGATTACAGGCCCCGAGAGACACAGGATTACAGAGAGAGAAATCAAAATAGGAGAGAATATACAAGACGAGATTTTAATCCCAGAAGGGAAAACGAAAATAGAGAACGGAAGAGGAAATTATGAACAAAGAAATAGGCAATGGAATGAGGACAGAAATCGAGAATACCAGAGTAGAAACATCACACGCTCAAATCAAGAAAACAGAAATAATGGTAGACAAAATGAACAGGGATATCGAGAAAACCGAAACAGATCCGACAGACCAAGAGAAAATAGAAGAGAGGTAAATAATACCCAGACAGAAGAATATGACGGAGAGAGAAATTATGACGAAAATATAAACAACGATGAGCAACCGGCGTTTTTTTCACGACGGCGCTCACTAAAAACAAAAAAACAAACAGGAATCTTTTGTCACCCCAAGGAGTTTATTAAATTGGCAGGAAACAACGAAAAGAAAAATGGAGTTAATTTAAAATTTGTGGATGGATTTATCAACGAGAAACCAATTAAAATTATGATAGATACTGGATCGGAAATGACATTGGTCAACAGAAAACTAATAGAAGAAGTTAACTTAACAAATTTAATTTACAAAATACCTAGGGTAAATTTAGTGGGCGCAAACAAACGGACATTGGCAACTATAAATGAAGGCATACGAGTAATGGTACGACTGGGTAAGAATATGTATGCACTACAATGTGTAATAATGCCAAATATGTCACATGACATGATAGTAGGAGTTAACGAATTGGCCGAAAAACATGTAGTGATAGATTTTAAAAATAATACGAGGAAACTAACAGAAGAAAAAGAAAAAGAACAGGACAAGGAACAGGAGAAACAAAATACGGACGGATCAGGTAAAGAACAAACAGTGGAAATGAATTTGGCAACGAAGCAAGGACAAAGAAGAAAAGGGAGAAAAAGTCAGAAAAAGATAAAAGAAAATGAAACCTGTGGCTCCTCAAAAGAAGAGTTGAGCCCAAAAGAAGAAAAATTGAGAGTATCAAAAGCAAAAGAAACCTGGGATTCCTCAAAAGAAGAGACGAGCTCAGGAGAAGAAGAAATAAAGCTAACAAATGAAAGTGAAAAGAATATGATTGAAACAGTGGTATTTGAAGAGGAGGTATATGCAAACGAGGATGCAGAATGCACGGTAAACATATGTGAAGAATCTGAGGAAAAGGACAGAAAATTGATATGTGGAGAAGGGAAAGAAAAAGAATTGCGGTTGATGTTAAGAAACTACGAAAATTTGATCAATGAGGAAAACAGAGTGGCGAAAAAGTACGAACATTCATTTGAGGTGAAAAACTTGGGAAATTTTCGATCAAAGACTTACCCGATTCCATACAAGTATCGACAAGAGATTAAAGTAAGGAAATATACAGGGAGTTGGTTTTGCCTCGAGAAAATTTATTTAAAAATGCAGATAAATTTTATCGAATACAAAGGCGGGGATTTGTTATATTACTATTTGATATGAGAATTAGAATTTTATAATTATAAGCAAAATTCAAATTAATATAAAAGATCTTCAATTTTCTCAACCACGGGCATGTAAATTTAGAACAACCTGTATACAACAAATTATTATATTTAGTTTTTAAGAAAGTGATTCGAAGAAGTGTACGAAACTCGATAACAATGCGCCTAAGTTAAACAAGTTTGAGTGACGCGGACCATTATAGAGTTCGCGGAAGATTCGATCATTAGCCTACGCTAAATAAGACTCAGTGAAATAGATAATAGGTCATTAAGTTTTGTAAAAAGTAGAAAGTAAGTTTAAATTGGGAAATGATTATTTTTTCTTGAAATCCATTAAACATATTTAGAAAGATTAAAAGTTGGTATTGAGGAATACGGCGAATTAAAATTTGTGGTGGAATGTTGATTTAGGAATCTGGAAGGGATATTGAGAAAGTAGGGGAATGAATGAGGATGAGAGATCAGAATGTTTTGAGCGGTGGAGAGGCGAAGTCCAGTGGTGGACGGTAGTGTACGAAGAGTGAAAACGCCGGTATAGTTCCGTGAGTGTTGAGTACCCATCGGAACGAGAGGTAGGCCGAGTCGAGAGAAAAGAATCTCCTTGAGCAAAGAGTGTCCCGGTGGCTGATTGAAGTGGTTCGAAAAAGGTAGAACACGGCATCACGAGAAAAGCAGGAACGAGAGCGATACGAGGTAGTTTTCAAAGGAGAACATTACTGGAGGCCAGGACGAGTTTTTCATCGCAACCAAGGGTAGGAGGAAACGGGTTTGTGTGAGGACATTCGCAGTTCACCAGATAAAGGTCAGTCTCATTTGTCAAGACATGAATGTATGGTTTTTTTGTATTAAATACCACATTAAAAATTGAAGAACATAATCGCTAATATCAGAAGATTTTCATCAAACTTAAATCAATTTGTTGCTAATAAATCCTAATAGTTTCATTATTAATAAAAGTTTTAAATTGGAAACCAAAAGGAAATAAGATTCCCATTTTTAAATGTTTGTATTAAATAAAAATAAGATCTAACAAATATTAAGCAGTAATTGCCATTTATATAAAATAAACAAAATTTTGATTTATAATTGTAATCCATATGTGTGTATTATTTTATATTTTTTCTATCCCGATTAGGAACCACTGAGAAATACTTAGAAGTCACGAAAGTAAGTAAGTAACTTTATAATTCGCCCTGAGATTGAAAACATATTGATATGTGATCTGGTTGATTAATTAGATTATCATTAATGCATTCATTAAATTAAATTACACATAAGAATATCATCACAAATAAATAAATAAGATCACAACAATATATATATATATATATATATATATATATAAGAAGGGGTTGAAGTTATTGGGTATGCAGCTGATTGAAAGCCAAGTGATACTCTGTTCAACAAATCATTATATTTCGACAATTTTCATTGTCATCATCAGATGAGAGCTACAAATATTTAAACATGGTACATTTTTTTATAATACAATTTCTTTGTTAATTATGTCTTACTTGATTGAGGTTAGTGGCAATGATCTTCAACATCAAGTACTTTGCAGTATAAGACCGTGTGGGTTACAGCTTTAGTTGGTACTATATCCATTGAATTATTATAAATATTGTATAATTTACTATCACAATAATAAAAGGACGAACACAATACACTTTAAAATCAAAACAAAAACGTTTGTTAATCGACTGTCATTAAGGTTAAGTACCAGAATATCAAATATCGAATGTTGCTATTTTATGTGAGAAAATAATTAGTTCCATGTCACTAATGTCACAGAGGCTTATTTAATTGAAGTTTACTATACCGGTTGTCTGTTAGTTTTGAAATTTATTATTATATTTTATGTTATGTTAGTTATTTATTTAGGATGTGTGTTAATTTATGTTGTTTTTCCAGATTTAGTAAATAAGCGTAAATCTCACTCAGATGCTCGACATCTGATTTCTTATTTATCAAGTAATCAGTTTGGGTGATAAATGCCATCTCAAGGAAGAGTCTTTTGTTGAGGTTATTTTCCATTGCAAGGATCTTTGTTTCATTATAGTTGATTATATGTTGTTCGTCATGTACGTGTTTTGCAAGGGAGCATCTATCAGGGTATAGTCTACTGTCACTTTTATGTGATGCAATACGGCCTTTAAGATGTCTATTTGTCTGTCCAATGTATTGCTTGTTGCAACTTGCACAAGGAATACACTAGACGATATTCGATAACTGGTCTGTAGGTGTTTTGTCTTTGATCTTAGTGAAAATGGAACCGATTGTTAGAACTGTGTAATTGGCTATTTTTATATTCTCGTCAACTGATTTAAAAATTCGTGTAAGTTTCGGTGTTAAGTCTTGTATGAACGGTAATTTAAAGTATTTACGTGGGGTTAATATAGCGTCGGTTGTGTCTATTGTGGGATTAATGTTTTGTGGTATGTGAACAGGGTTGGTTTGTGTCCCGGGTAATGTATCATTAGTTGTGTTAAATAGTAGTTTAGTAATTAGTGTGTTTGGGTATGAGTTGTCTAGGAAGAGCTGACGAATGAGTTTTAAGTTTTTATTATGGAACGACTGATCTGAAATTTGTAAGATTCTATTTTTCATTTGTTTTATAAGATTGACTTTTGTATTGTGCTTATGATATGACCAGTAGTTAATATATCTTCCGGAGCTAATGGGTTTTCTGTACCAATCTGTTATTATTACGTTGTTATTGCTGCGTATTAGTTTGGTGTCGAGGAATGGGACTGAAACAGAAGACAAACACCAATCAGTCCCATTCCTCGACACCAAACTAATACGCAGCAATAACAACGTAATAATAACAGATTGGTACAGGAAACCCATTAGCTCCGGAAGATATATTAACTACTGGTCATATCATAAGCACAATACAAAAGTCAATCTTATAAAACAAATGAAAAATAGAATCTTACAAATTTCAGATCAGTCGTTCCATAATAAAAACTTAAAACTCATTCGTCAGCTCTTCCTAGACAACTCATACCCAAACACACTAATTACTAAACTACTATTTAACAGAACTAATGATACATTACCCGGGACACAAACCAACCCTGTTCACATACCACAAAACATTAATCCCACAATAGACACAAACGACGCTATATTAACCCCACGTAAATACTTTAAATTACCGTTCATACAAGACTTAACACCGAAACTTACACGAATTTTTAAATCAGTTGACGAGAATATAAAAATAGCCAATTACACAGTTCTAACAATCGGTTCCATTTTCACTAAGATCAAAGACAAAACACCTACAGACCAGTTATCGAATATCGTCTATTGTATTCCTTGTGCAAGTTGCAACAAACAATACATTGGACAGACAAATAGACATCTTAAAGGCCGTATTGCATCACATAAAAGTGACAGTAGACTATACCCTGATAGATGCTCCCTTGCAAAACACGTACATGACGAACAACATATAATCAACTATAATGAAACAAAGATCCTTGCAATGGAAAATAACCTCAACAAAAGACTCTTCCTTGAGATGGCATTTATCACCCAAACTGATTACTTGATAAATAAGAAATCAGATGTCGAGCATCTGAGTGAGATTTACGCTTATTTACTAAATCTGGAAAAACAACATAAATTAACACACATCCTAAATAAATAACTAACATAACATAAAATATAATAATAAATTTCAAAACTAACAGACCACCGGTATAGTAAACTTCAATTAAATAAGCCTCTGTGACATTAGTGACATGGAACTAATTATTTTCTCACATAAAATAGCAACATTCGATATTTGATATTCTGGTACTTAACCTTAATGACAGTCGATTAACAAACGTTTTTGTTTTGATTTTAAAGTGTATTGTGTTCGTCCTTTTATTATTGTGATAGTAAATTATACAATATTTATAATAATTCAATGGATATAGTACCAACTAAAGCTGTAACCCACACGGTCTTATACTGCAAAGTACTTGATGTTGAAGATCATTGCCACTAACCTCAATCAAGTAAGACATAATTAACAAAGAAATTGTATTATAAAAAAATGTACCATGTTTAAATATTTGTAGCTCTCATCTGATGATGACAATGAAAACAATCAGCTGCATATCCAATAACTTCAACCCCTTCTTGCCTACCAGATCAGCTGTTACCTTAGAGGATATATATATATAGTAATGTTTGAATAACGGCAATTCGGTCAGTTGAAAGAAAACTCTATTTGTTTTAAGTATTATTCAAACATTACTATTTAACACAGTACGGTCGATAATATTTGTATAAATATATATATATATATATATATATATATATATATATATATATATATATATATATATATATACAAATAGTATCTTAATTGACTTATTAGGAAATACGAATTTCACTATTTTTGGGTATAGAAGTCAAACTGGGGCCTTAAAGTACACTATTATCCAATATTCAAGCTTTCGGAAATGTTTATTTCCTTTCTCAAGAATTTCTACAATGCAATAAGATAACATTTAGAAAACATGTATGAAAGAATAAAAAATATTAATGAGTAACTTACCAGAATTTAGATTATAAAAGAATGTTGATTACAATACATAATTAAAAATACTATTACTAAAACGGCTGTTAAACATTAAAAAAAACATAGAAACAATAAAAATTCTTCAGAGAACATTTTAGAAAAGATTAAAAAATTGATTAATTTTGAAGTTTTGATCTAATTTTGATTGACTTTTTAAAATTTATTTATAAATTCTAAATACATGGCTGACAAAGATTAAATGTAACTATGGTCATAGCATATCGGTGTCTACATCTACAAGGAATTGAAAACATTTTTTGATAATAAAAATAAGGAAATGTTTAAAGGCAAAAAAAATTAATTTTAAATATTGGTGATATTAATTAATTTTGTTAACATTTAATGCCAAATTATAAAGTGTAGATTAGAAAAAAAATAATAATGATTTGATATAATTATGATTATTTTTCAAAAGAAAGGATGTAATTATAAATTTTGCTAAGATTGTCAATTTCAGATTTTTTGTTCATTGTGTTCGAACCTTTGCTGATATGAACCATCTCAAGAAAAGTACGTTTATGTTTATTGTTTTCAATATCTAATATTTTTGGATCATGAAAATTCATAATGTGGTTATTTTGAATAACGTGCTCTGCTAAGGCACATGAGGGTTTAAGAATTTTACAATCACTTTTATGAGATGTTATGCGACTAGATAAATTTCTACCGGTTTGACCAATATAAACTAAATCACAGTATGTACAAGATATGGAGTAGATAACATTGCATTTTTCTAGAGTGTTAAATTGTTGTTTAGTTTTAGTATATAGTGAATACAAAGTTTTTATTTTTAGTTGCTATCTTTACTCTTTTAAATTCGTTAAAAATCCCTTTTAGTTTTGGAGTAAGATTGGGTATAAATGGAAAAGAGTAATAAAGAGTTGTTATGGGATTATTTGCAGTGTTATTATTGTTAGCTTGAGCAACAGATAAGGGGTCAATTGTATTCGAAATATGCAAAGAAGGAGTGTTAAATAAGAAGTTATTTACTAATTTCAATGGGTATGAGTTTTCAACTAAGATGTTACGTAATTTTAAAAGATCTTCTTGGACAAACTGAGGATGGGAAAGTCTATTAACACGATTTTTTAATGCTGTTATTAAATTATACTTCATTTTGGTTGGATGGCAAGAATAATAGCTTATGTAACGATTGCTACACATTGGTTTTCTGTACCATTTTGTTTTAAGAATATTGTTGTCACATCTCAATATCAACATGTCAAGGAAAGGTAGGGTGTTGTCTACCTCTTCTTCGCAAGTAAATTGCAGATGTTCATTATAACTATTAAAAAGTTGTAAAGTATAATTGATTTTATTATTAGGAAGTGCTAATATTAGATCATCCACATATCTCTTAACAAAAGGAACGTGATATTCTAATTTATCAAGACAGTATGATACCAAATCATCTAATACGAAATTGCATAGAATTGGTGATATACAAGATCCCATTGGAGTGCCAAATATTTGCTTATAGTATTGGTCATTAAAAATAAATATGTTAGAGTCAAAGATAAACTCAATACATTTCTTAAACATTGATAAAGTTAGTGAAGTATGCAAAGCAATCTCATTCCAAAGCAAACAAAATGGTTTCCGATTTGGTTAATAATAAATTAGTTGAGCCAAGTACAGGCAAATCATTGAAAATTTATAATGCGACAGCTCCTAGATTTTATGCACTACCAAAAATTCATAAACCCACTCTCAGTATGAGACCAATTATATATTCAATTGGAAGTCCAAATGGGCCTATTTCACAACATCTAACTGACGTGTTAACTTTAGCATATAACACAAACAATCATTTTTATATAAAAGATTCTTTTACATTTAGTGAATTCATAAATGATTTTAAGCTCCCCAATGACTATGTAATAGTTAGTTTTGACGTTGTTTCCTTATTTACTAACCTACCTTTGAGTACAATCCTTCAAAGTATTACTTGTCATTGGAATGAGATTGCTTTGCATACTTCACTAACTTTATCAATGTTTAAGAAATGTATTGAGTTTATCTTTGACTCTAACATATTTATTTTTAATGACCAATACTATAAGCAAATATTTGGCACTCCAATGGGATCTTGTATATCACCAATTCTATGCAATTTCGTATTAGATGATTTGGTATCATACTGTCTTGATAAATTAGAATATCACGTTCCTTTTGTTAAGAGATATGTGGATGATCTAATATTAGCACTTCCTAATAATAAAATCAATTATACTTTACAACTTTTTAATAGTTATAATGAACATCTGCAATTTACTTGCGAAGAAGAGGTAGACAACACCCTACCTTTCCTTGACATGTTGATATTGAGATGTGACAACAATATTCTTAAAACAAAATGGTACAGAAAACCAATGTGTAGCAATCGTTACATAAGCTATTATTCTTGCCATCCAACCAAAATGAAGTATAATTTAATAACAGCATTAAAAAATCGTGTTAATAGACTTTCCCATCCTCAGTTTGTCCAAGAAGATCTTTTAAAATTACGTAACATCTTAGTTGAAAACTCATACCCATTGAAATTAGTAAGTAACTTCTTATTTAACACTCCTTCTTTGCATATTTCGAATACAATTGACCCCTTATCTGTTGCTCAAGCTAACAATAATAACACTGCAAATAATCCCATAACAACTCTTTATTACTCTTTTCCATTTATACCCAATCTTACTCCAAAACTAAAAGGGATTTTTAACGAATTTAAAAGAGTAAAGATAGCAACTAAAAATATCTTGTACAAACTGTGATTTAGTTTATATTGGTCAAACCGGTAGAAATTTATCTAGTCGCATAACATCTCATAAAAGTGATTGTAAAATTCTTAAACCCTCATGTGCCTTAGCAGAGCACGTTATTCAAAATAACCACATTATGAATTTTCATGATCCAAAAATATTAGATATTGAAAACAATAAACATAAACGTACTTTTCTTGAGATGGTTCATATCAGCAAAGGTTCGAACACAATGAACAAAAAATCTGAAATTGACAATCTTAGCAAAATTTATAATTACATCCTTTCTTTTGAAAAATAATCATAGTTATATCAAATCATTATTATTTTTTTTCTAATCTACACTTTATAATTTGGCATTAAATGTTAACAAAATTAATTAATATCACCAATATTTAAAATTAATTTTTTTTGCCTTTAAACATTTCCTTATTTTTATTATCAAAAAATGTTTTCAATTCCTTGTAGATGTAGACACCGATATGCTATGACCATAGTTACATTTAATCTTTGTCAGCCATGTATTTAGAATTTATAAATAAATTTTAAAAAGTCAATCAAAATTAGATCAAAACTTCAAAATTAATCAATTTTTTAATCTTTTCTAAAATGTTTTCTGAAGAATTTTTATTGTTTCTATGTTTTTTTTTAATGTTTAACAGCCGTTTTAGTAATAGTATTTTTAATTATGTATTGTAATCAACATTCTTTTATAATCTAAATTCTGGTAAGTTACTCATTAATATTTTTTATTCTTTCATACATGTTTTCTAAATTTTATCTTATTGCATTGTAGAAATTCTTGAGAAAGGAAATAAACATTTCCGAAAGCTTGAATATTGGATAATAGTGTACTTTAAGGCCCCAGTTTGACTTCTATACCCAAAAATAGTGAAATTCGTATATATATATAATTTATATAATATATTTCATTTAATTTGTATAAATGGATTTTAAAGCGTTTTTATGAAGCACATTTGTTCGGAATACACTGTAACTATAATCGAACGAAGGTGATATTTTGGCATAAATTGGTAACATTTATTTGACAGTTGCGGTGATGACACTTCATATTTGCTTATATTCTTTACTATAAGTATTTGTTTCATTATATTTACTGTTTTAATTATGTAGTTTAACGTAAGATCCTAATTTAATTCTTGTTTTCTATTTCTAAAGTTTTTATTTATTTACATTGAATATTAATTTGTTTTGTTGTATAATCCACGTTTGCAATAATTATGTGATTTATGTGATTTAAAATGGATTCAGGATTTTTTTATACTTTGGCAACTATGTCAACTTAGATCTCTGGCGTAGATAATGATGTGCAACGGTAAGTAAATTAGACGGACTGTATATATACACTTATTTACGAAGTGTATTTGAATGTGTGCAGTTCTTTACGTATTTAATTAGTAAAAATGGATTATAAAGCGTTTGTATGAAGCACATTTGTTCGGAATACACTGTAACTATAATCGAACGAAGGTGATATTTTGGCATAAATTGGTAACATTTATTTGACAGTTGCGGTGATGACAATTCATATTTGTTTATATTGTTTACTATAAGTATTTGTTTTATTATATTTGTTTTTATTATGTACTTTAATGTAAGATTATAACTTAATTCTTGTTTTCTATTTCTAAAGTTCTTATTTATTTACATTGAATATTAATTTGTTTTGCTGTATAATCCGCAAAAATTGTGTCACGTATTCGATTTAAAATGAATTCAAGAATTTTTTGTAATTGGGCAACAATGTCAACTTAGATCTCTAACGTAGATAATGACGTGCAACGGTAAGTAAATTAGACGGACTGTATATCCATACATATCTCTCTCTCGTTCCATCCCTCCTTGTGGAGTATTGGGCGCTTTATGCGTTTCTTGGCCAAAAATGTAAGATTGCTGCCTGGCCGGGACAGCGCATCTTCTTTTGTTTTTATTCTCTGGATAAATTGTGAACTAATTCCCTCGACTCTCTTCTATCTTTTGCTCTCTGTTTGACTTCGCCCCATCTTAGTCCAATTTTTTCGTGTTCTCTCGTTGTTGTTCTTTTCCAGCTGTTTGTCTGGTCTGCCCCTCTTTCTTTTCCCCTCTGGTTGGTATTCAAGTGCTTGTCTTGCTATGCTGCTTTGGTCTTTCCTCAAAGTGTGGCCGATCCATTTCCATTTTTTTTCCTTGACTGTAGTAGATATGTTAGTTTGCTTTGTCCTTTTCCATAGTTCTGTATTAGTTATTTTGTTTGGCCAGTACATTTTCAGGATTTTTTTTGGAGATTTGTTTACAAATGTTTGTAGTTTTTTAGTTGTATTTTCGTCCTGTTTCCATGTTTCTGCTCCATAGAGCAGTATACTTTTAATGCAACTATTAAAGATTTTAATTTTTGTTGTTTCCGATATTTCGTTTGTTTGCCAAATTCTATTTAAAGCGTTGAATGCGTATTGCGCCTTTGTTATTCTCGTCTGTATATCCTTTTTACACCCCCCGCTCCTTTCCATAACAGATCCGAGATATGTGAACTTGTCTACCTCTTCTACTTCTTTACCGTTTATCATTATTTTATTATTTGGATGGTTATTATTTTTTAGAAGTTTAGTTTTTTCTGTGTTTATTCGAAGTCCGATCGTGTCGGAGTACTGTGCCAATTTGTCAATTTTTGCTTGCATATGATTTCGGTGTTCAGTTATCAGGCAGATGTCATCTGCAAATTCGAGATCTTCTAACTGTTTGAAAAGGTTCCACCTGATGCCTGTTCGATCGTCGATTACATTCCTTATTACCCAATCTATCATAACAAGGAATAGGGTAGGGGTACACAACCCTGTTTGACTCCACTTTCTATGGATATTTCTTCTGTTACTTCACCTGAATGTTCTAGTTTGGCTTTGTATCCTTCGTAGAAGAGTTTAATAAAGTTAATGATTTTTAGCGGTATCCCATATAATCTAAGGATTTTCCACATCTGTGCCCTATTTACACGGTCAAAGGCCTTTTCGAAGTCGATAAAACTCACATCTATATCTTTATTCCATTCATTTGTTTGTTCCAAGATAATTCTAAGGGTGCAAATGTGATCAATAGTGGAATGGTTGGAACGGAAGCCTGCTTGGTTGTTTCTCAGTTTTTTATCTAGTTCCGGCTTCAATCTTTCCAATATGATTTTGGTCAGCACTTTGGATGCGGCACTTAGTAGTGTTATTGCACGCCAATTGTTGCATTTGCTCATGTCTCCTTTTTTGGGTATTTTTATAATCAATCCCTCTTTCCACTCCTTTGGCAATTCTTCGTCCGCCCATATTTTATTCAAAATGTATGTAGCATCTCTACTGACTGCTCGGTGCCTGCTTTTATTATGTCAATGGGTATATTGTCGATTCCTGCGGCTTTGCCATTTTTTAGTAGTTTTAGGGTGTTTCCAATTTCATCCCTTGTAATTTCTCCAATATTCACTTCTAGCTCTGATGATTCTACTTCATCTTCTATGATTTGAGTTATTTCATGCTTAGCATATATCTCTTCGAAGTATTCCTTCCATCTTTGTATTATTTCTTTCTCATTTTTTATTCTATTTCCTTGTTTATCATTTACTTCTCGTATATTTCGTTGTGCTTTTCCTGTTAAGTTTCGTATGATTGTATATTGTGTTCGTAAGTCGTTTTCTTTCGCTGCTTCTTCTGATATTTTTAGCATTTCATTTATATAGTTTCTTTTATCTTTTCTGGCTTGTTTTTTTACTTCTGCGTTTTTTGCCTTGTATTTCCTTTCAAGTGCCCTCTCTTCTTCCGATCCTTCCTTTTGTAGAATTTCTTAGTAGAGTATCTTTGGTAATCCATTTTTTATTTTGTCTTCTTTTTAAACCGATTGTTTCTTTTGCTGTATTCATCATCACTTCTTTAAAATATTTCCATGTTTCTTCGACTGGCTCTCCAATTTGTTGTGATACTGTTCGGTTAATTGCCAGTTTCTCACTGAATTTATTTCTTATACATTCTTGTTTTAGGGCATCAACGTTGTACTTGTTCCTTCTGCTGATTTTTTGGTTTTTATCTCTGGCTAATTTCATTTTTAGTCTCGCTTTTATTAGCATGTAGTCTGATCCCACATCAGCACCTCTTAAGCTCCTGACATCTTGCAGCCAGCTTCACCATTTATATTCAATTATTATGTGGTCTATTTGGTTTTTGTATCTCCCTCCTGGTGATTTCCATGTTTCCTTATGTATCCGCTTATGTTTAAAGATACTTACGCCTATTAAAAGTTCATTTTGCTCACAAAATTCGATTAATCGATTTCCATTGTCGTTTCTCTCTCCGATTCCCTCCTTTCCCATCACATGTTCATGTCCTTTATTATCATTTCCTATTTTGCATTAAAGTCTCCGATTACTATTTTTATATCTCTTCTACAGTATGTCCCTGTAAGTTGTATCCATATGGAAAACTTTTTTATTATTAATTTTACGAAAAATGTTATTCTTCATAAAAAGCTCTGCATGGTCCAAAACCTAAGATTTAACTATCAAATATCAAATTTTTTGAATATTATATGAGGTATGTCAAAAAGTTTGAATTTCACTTAAGAGTAAAGTAGCTTTATTTCTCACAATATTGAAATTTGCTATTATGAAAAGTTGTTTGGAATTAAAAACTATGTTCTAGTATGCAATTACATCCTTCTAATTGAAAATTTTTTTTTGAAAAATTATGGAGAACTAACATTATTTTCAGTTTTAACTATTTAGAATGGGAAATTAACAACGGCACCCGATTTGGGCGTCGAAACGTTAATAAAAATCATTTTTTAATAATATTGTGGCTTATTTCCCATTCTAAATAGTTAAAATTGTAAAAATGCCACAAGAAAATAGCTTCAGAACAACATTATTTTCAGTTATTTCAATTCAGATAACTCTTTCATTATTAATTTTACGAAAAAAAGTGATTCTTAATAAAAAGTTCTGCATGGTCTAAACCCTAAAATACAACCATCATAATGTCAAATTTTATCAATTTTTTACGAGGTATGTCAAAAATTATGAATTTCGCTCAAGAGTAAAATACTTTTATTTTTCACAATATCGAAAATTGTTATTATGAAAAGTTATTTAGAATTAAAAACTATGTTTCAGTATGTAATTACATCCTTCTAATTGAAATATTCTGAACTATAAAGGTACTTTACTTTTGATCTAAATTTATCTTTTTTGACATACCTCGTATAAAATTGATAAAATTTGATATAAGATGGTGGTATTTTAGGTTTTAGACTATCCAGAACTTTTTATTAAGAATCACTTTTTTTCATAAAGTTAATAATAAAAGAGTTATCAGAATTGAAAGAACTGAAAATAATGTAATTTTTCAAAAAAATTGTTTTTTTCAATTAGAAGGATGTAATTGCATATTAGAATATAGTTTTTAATTCCAAACAACTTTTCATAATAGCAATTTTCAATATTGTGAAAAATAAAGCTACTTTACCCTTGAGTGAAATTCAAATTTTTTGACATACCTACCTCTTATAACATTCATAAACTTTTATATCTGATGGTTGAATCTTAAGTTTTGGACCATGCAGAGCTTTTTATGAAAAATAACTTTTTTTCGTAAAATTAATAATAAAAAAGTTTTCCATATGGATACAACTTACAGGGACATACTGTATATATGTATATCCATACATATAGCCCTACCATAAAAAGACAACAGAAAAAATAAATCTTTCATTGTGAGTCTTCCTCTCCACGTATAGAGTTTCCGTCGAGTGATTTACAATCAGGAGCGTCATTTGAAATTTTCTTTGGGGGGGGGGGCAAGCACTATATATACAATACATTATATATGATGTTATGATGAATATTGATGTATTTTTTGTAAATTTCAGTCATTTTTTAGGGTCAGGGGGGGGGGGCAAATGCCCCCCCTGGACGCCCCTGTTTACAATGACGCTATTTTGATAAAACCTCAAAAATGCAATTTAAGCAATAGAAAATCATAGCACGGATCATCTGCAGTCCGGATAATCCGCACACGGATAATCGGGGTTCTACTGTATTTGTATTTTTAACGTTAAAAGGTACACTTGTGTTAAGTTTATCTAAAAAAAGTCTACAACTGGAAAAAAATATGTAGCTTTCTTTTCTTATAAATAAATTAATTTAATAGAACAAAACAAAAGCAACTTTGACATTTAATAATGCATTATTTAGATGGTTCTGCTCGAGTTACTTGGGAACAAAAAAAAAATGAAGAAAATTGGTCCATGGGAAGCCGAGAAAATGTATTTTTTAACGTATGCCGATTTTGAACTTTTAGATTCCATTTTCTCCAACCTAATTTTTGCTTGGAATTTTTGGCATTTTTCACTCATAATATCGATAGTTTTTATTAATATAATATATGTTATGATTATTTCAAAGATATGAAAATTGGTGTGGAAAAAGAGGACCGAAATAAAAAGGTGATGGTTCGAAAATTATGATCCTATTTTTTATGTTTGCGGTACATGCCGGTCAACTTTGACCGGTTGTATCTCAGGAACCACTTATCACAAACCACTTAAACGTTTTTTCTTTTATAAGAAGCGTCCTGCGCATTCTTTCTAATACCCTTTTCATGGGTTAATTTGATTTAGTATTTCCTGAGATATTATATTTGTTAATAAGCCAAAAAAATTGTTTACCTATAATTTTAAAATATTCCTGAGGCCGCTTAAATAGTCCAATTTCAATTCCGTAAAGTATATTACATAGGTATAGTGCCTTTTTGTCCAAAAATCATAGTTATTCTTATGCATCATAATTCTAACCTATATATCTTGGAGTAATAAAAACGAGAGGGAAAGTAACAACTAGGACCAGCATACTCAGAAAGCTAACGGGAAGTAAATGGGGTACATGTCCTGGCGTCTTAAGAACAACGGCACAGGCAATTCTTCTTCAAGTGCCATCTCCGCGACGGAGGTCGGCAATCATCATAGCTATTCGGACCTTAGAGACGGCTGCTCTGAAAAGTTCGTTTGATGTACATCCGTACCATTCTCTCAGGTTGCGCAGCCACGATATTCTGCGTCTCCCTATGCTTCTTTTTCCTTGAATCTTTCCCTGCATAATGAGTTGGAGCAAGTTGTATCTCTCTCCACGTGTAATATGTCCGAGATATTCCAACTAACAGGCATTTAACAACACATAATTGTGTTTCTCAACTGCTGAATATGCGTGCCCCGTTTGGGGAAGATCTGCCCTTACCAAAAAGTTGATACTGCGGTAAATGGGACATGCAGGATAGTAAAGGTGTGCACGAAACCAACGCCACTCAAATCTATATAAAGCAGCGGGTTTTTGCAGAACCCTCAACACGCAGAGAACATTAAACAGATCGCAGACGAGCGGCATGGCCTATACAAAGCTAGAACACCACGTTTAAAAAAAGCAACTCCGGAAAAGCTTCCTTGGAACAGTGCAGGATGAATCGCTCGAGTATTTTCGTCTTCCCCAGGTTCAATAGACCGGCCAGTCTCTAGACTTTAAAACGTGGAAAACTATGAATAGGATAAGAACGGGGGTCGCTCCAGTAAAATCAAGCCCGGGAAAATAGAGTAAGATGATGTGAACTGTGACTGAAGAAATAAAGAATATGGAACAGAAATACAGAATATCGACAGAATCTTACATGCAGAGACTGTCATCATCGGTGTACGCTCGAAGATAGATATGTCGTGGCTCACACTCACCAACAAAGATGGAACCGATGTAGCCCGATACTGGACCAAAATTCTATGAATAACATATCCGGACACGATAAAGTAAGTAAGTAATCGCGAACCCTTACCAATTTACTGCGCCTCTCCCACATTATTTCTCCATCTTAGTCTACCTCTACTCCTATTTCCTACTCTAGTACCGCTAATAGGGTTGGCCTGGGTAGGTAATTTTCATTTCTCTGGACACGTGTCTAGCCCATCCAATCCTACCTATTTTTATATAAAAGATATTACATCTCATAATTATACTACATAATTTACTATATGTTTATATCATTACCATTCTTACAGATTGTGCCCATGATTCTTGTTGTTATGGTCCGTTTTTAAACCAGGAGTAATTTAAATTTACCGCGCCGTAATGCTTGTTTGTAATTGGTCTAACCTCAGATAAGTTTACTCCACTGTTATATTTTGACACTATAGTATTTTTACTACAAAAACCATAGAGTTAAATATTAGCCTGTTAATATAGCCTGTTAATATATACCTCTATGACAAAAACGTTATTACGTAGGTCAAAATTTTTGACGTAAGAGAACTGTCAAAACATTAGAATGTGACTTTTCATTATTGCTATGTTTATTATAAACACGGCAATAATGAAAAGTCACATTCTAATGTTTTGACAGTTCTCTTACGTCAAAAATTTTGACCTACGTAATAACATTTTTGTAGTAAAAATACTATAATGACATTTATAAAATTTTGACACGACTGGCATTTCATAGGTTAATTAAGTTATATCGGCGATATTTTGTGTTTTCTGCGTTATTCCTTTAATTTTTAGTCTACTTTATTATAAAAAGCAGTTGTTTTTAAAACTCTTTAGCGACGTATTAGTATAATATAATTATGTATGATTACCGTCGAAGGCCGATATGATCAACCAAAAAAGATGTATCTGGTGATTTTTCTAGTGACTTTCTTGGGTGTGAATCTGTCTTTTTAGTTTACTGCTCCTGGTTTAAAAACAAACTATAGTATCCGTAACTGGCAATAAATTAGCATTTTTTGACAATTATTGTGTGTGTGTGTGTGTATGTGCAGAGGCGGCTTTACCTATTGTGCAGGGTGTGCGGTGCACACGGGCGCCAAAGAGCGGGTCCTTTACTTTGTTTCAACATAAAATATGCTTTAAAACGATTAATGAGAAATTACATTTGCACTTAAGCGCGATTTATAGATTACCGCCCGCCCGGCTATCCGTCCAACAGACGGGCGGCAATCTTTTGATTCGGCTGTGAAACCTATGAAGGTCAAATTGCTTAGGACTTGCCAGACATTTTCAAAGGCGTTTGTACACGTGCCGAGGGGTAATTTTGCGAAATAAGCTTTGACGAAATGGATTAAGTATTATATTTAAGTTAACATGTAAATATGTATAAGGTAAAGCAGCTTTTCTTTTGATTAAAATTATATAAAAGGAAGATTTTCTTTTATTACTACCACAATTATTGCGACTTTCAGCAAAGTCAGAGCTCCTTAAAAAATGATCCATATTAACAATTTGTTGTTGGTTTTTTAGTAAAACTGAAAATACGTAGTTCATCACTGTATATGTTAATTATAGTGCAGTGTGGAACAACGGTAAGGTAAATTGTTTTAATATATATACAAACAACTCGTGAGGGGAGGGACGAGACTTTTGTAGGTTTTATTTAATTAATTATAATTAACATTGTAATCAGGTGCGGATCCAGAGCTAGTTAGCTGTTATTGGGGAGGGGGCTATGCTTATAAGATACGACTAAAAAAGAGCGATTTTTTTTAAAAAGGGGTATATTTAATACAACATCGAAAATTTAAATAAAAAATAAACCGGTATTATTCACGATTTTGCTAATGCAAAAGCACGAAAAGTATCTTTTTTATAATCATATCTTTTTATACTCATATAAATTATTATTTTTTAAATAATCACAAAGTTTACATCAAAGTACTTACATTATAAACGTACCTAATACCCCATGTACTAGTACTAGGTAGGTACCTATTCGACTATTCCATTTTGACTGCGCGTCTACCGAAGGGCCAGGGCATCGACTGCACACGGGCGCTACATGGGCTAAAGCCGCCTCTCGTGTGTGTGTGTGCGCGCGTGTGTGTGTCGTGTGTGTGTGTGTGTGTGTGTGTGTGTGTGTGTGTGTGTGTGTGTGTGTGTGTGTGTGTGTGTGTGTGTGTGTGTGTGTGTGTGTGTGTGTGTGTGTGTGTGTGTGTGTGTGTGTGTGTGTGTGTGTGTGTGTGTGTGTGTGTGTGTGTGTGTGTGTGTGTGTGTGTGTGTGTGTGTGTGTGTGTGTGTGTGTGTGTGTGTGTGTGTGTGTGTGTGTGTGTGTGTGTGTGTGTGTGTGTGTGTGTGTGTGTGTGTGTGTGTGTGTGTGTGTGTGTGTGTGTGTGTGTGTGTGTGTGTGTGTGTGTGTGTGTGTGTGTGTGTGTGTGTGTGTGTGTGTGTGTGTGTGTGTGTGTGGTGTGTGTGTGTGTGTTTTATTTTGCCGACTTGAGGAATGAAAAATTAAAATATATTGATTATAAATGTTTATTATTATAAAATTTGATTACACAGTATACAATAATAATAATAAGCGTAATGCATAATTGTTAAAAAATGTATAAAAAATTAAACATATTACAAAATTCTACCAGAGTTATTAAAATTAACTAAAGATACTTATAATATGACACATTTCCAACTATAACCAAACACTAGATTAAAGTGTTTATCAAATGCAACAAAACTTTCAAACCTATAGCTTTAGTTTTATTTCAGTATTGACCAAAAAATAAGTATGTTTGTGTTTTTGGGTTGATTAAATAGGAATAACAAAACACTATAAAGGACATTAAAACGATGTTTTGACTTAAAAACAAAAAGTAAGCAAACGTTTTAAGGTTCACATTTTTTGTTCCGAATTAACAAAATCATATACTCTTAATAATTGATAACCTTGTTTTATTTGATATCCTTAGGCGTTTGTGGTTGGAAATTTGTTATGTCATTCGATACTAAACTATATACTTAATTATGTCTACTGACGCATAATGAAGCATAACTGTACTCAGCATGATCCTTTACATTAAAGCGCTGGTTTCCTCGAAAGCGGTGCCGACAAACTGCGACCGTAACACTGCGATGAATGAAGTCATAAAAAACTGTACCATGCAAAATAATAGCGGTGGTTTCCAAGGATGCGTTGGGCGTTGGAAGCCACCGCTTGCTGAGTTTGCACATTCCATTGCTGCAGTGAAGAACCTTGAATTTTTCACCGTAATCTGACGTAATTCATCGCAGTGCTACGGTCGCAGTTTGTCGGTGCCGCTTTCGAGGAAACCAGCGCTTAATGGTCCAAGAGCTGTGAGACATTTTTGAGTAGGTATTTTAGGCAACCTGAAAATTTTTCAGGTGACTCTTCCATGATAGCCTAATAAAAAAATGCCGGTCTGGCTGGAGGGTAGCGGTTATTTTCCCCAAAAATCCCCCCCAAAGTTAAACAAAAGGGTAAAAATTGTTATTACAAAAAATATCATTGACGTGACTTTACAAGTAGATTTAAATATTCAAATATAAAGAAAATAAACAGGCCAGGCGATTTGAGGGCGATTTTAACTCTGCAAGATAGTTGCATGGGCGCCCCAGGATTATTTTCAGGGGATGCATCTGAACTTCAGAAGATTTCATCTGAATCTGTACATACTATTAACGAGTATAAAATATACAACTAAACATGCATAGCTATGTATATTCCTTATGGACAGGGAGGTGCAGGTTTTTTGGTGAAATTTTCCAACTGCCATGTGATCAAACAAATTACTAGTGCATATAAATGAAAAGCGCTATAGGTAAGCAGCAGTGTGAGAAAGAGCGTATACCGATAGCTGTTTGCGTCCTCTGTTGTAGCTGAGCGAGTCCGTTCGCTCCAGAAAAATCACGTGACCTAGCGATATCCATGTTGTTGTTCCTCGAAATGTTAGAGTATTTATTATAATATATTATAGTTTTTAAGTAACTTTTTTTAATTAAAGAAAAATAATACGTACTATACAATAGATTTTGCAAATATGATAAAAAAAGACAAATTTATTAGATATTATAAATATATAGGTAGAAAAGTATAAAACTATGAACTAAATTAATTCTGTGTCCGAATCTTGTACTTCTTCTTCAAACTCTTCAGCTGAGCTTAAATATTCATTCTCTTCTTCCTCGTCAGACTCCCCTCGAGACTCAGATTCCTCTTCTACGTGATCTGTAAATAGTTGTAATATGTATTTAGAATTAATTAAAAATAATAAGTGATTAACTAGTTGAGTTGCTACGTATTCTCCATCCTTTTATACGGAGTCGAAGCCTGGACAATCACGGGCGCATCTGAAGAAAGACTTGCCGTTGTTGAGATGTGGAGTTATCGAATAATGTTAAATATATCATGGACACACGTAACAAACACGGAAACATTAATAAAGATGAAAATGCAAAAGAAATACTCAACACTATGAAGGAAAGAAACGTGAGCTACTTTATCATACCTACAATAAGAAATAAAAAACGTGATGTGATTGGTTATAATAGGAATAGTATTAAGCATTGGTAATTTTTCATTAATCCTAAATACATATTACAACTATTTACAGCTCAGGTAGAAGAATCTGAGTCTCGAGGGGAGTCTGACGAAGGACAAGAGAATGAATATTTACTTTAGCTAATTTTTCTTTCCTTCATAGTGTTGAGTATTTCTTTTGCATTTTTCATCTTTCTTAACGTTTCGAGGCACAACAACATGGATATCGCCAGGTCACGTGATTTTCTCGAGCGAACGGACTCACTCAACTACAGCAGAGGACGCAAATAGTTATCGGTATACGCTCTTTCTCACACTGCTGTTTACTTATAGCGGTTTTCATTTATATGCACGCGTAATTTGTTTGATCACATGGCAATTGGAAAATTTCCCCAAAAAAAACCTGTCTTTTGTAGAATATTTATTTTTAAAATTAAAAAATACCCTGTCAAAATAACAATTGCACCTCCCTGTCCGGAAGGAATGTACATAGCTATGCATGTATAGTTGTATATTTTATGCTCGTTAATAGTATGTACATATTCAGATGGAATCTTCTGAAGTTCAGATGCACTCCTGAAAATAATCCTGGGGCGCCCATGCAAGTATCTTGCAGAGTTAAAATCGCCCTCAAATTGCCTGGCCCGTTTATTTTCTGTATATTTGAATATTTAAATTTACTTTCGAGTCATATAAATGATATTTTTTGTTATAACAATTTTTACCCTTTTTTAACTTTGGGGGGGGGGGGGATTTTTGGGGAAAATAACCGCTACCCTCCAGCCAGACCGGCATTTTTGTATTAGGCTATCATAGAAGAGTCACCTGAAAAATTTTCAGGTTGCCTAAAATACCTACTCAAAAATGTCTCACAGCTCTTATACTATAAGAGTATGTAAATATCAATAAATAACAATAATATTATGAGCTTTTGGAGTCGTGTATAGAATATAGAGAATCATTTCCATCTCTAAATGGATTGTTATGGACACAGGATCAAGAAGTTCCAAACTATTAGACACATATTTCACATAAAGAATAAAAATACTGGTTAATATATAAATTGCTTGTTCAAATACCACAGATACATAATAATCTAAAAAAAATACTGATATTCCACTTAAATAAACACAAAAACTGAATAATAATACTTTTATACATTATTTGGGAAGACATAAACAATCAAAATAAGTTAGCTGCCTATATAGAATTCTAGAAACATCTATTTAAGTACGTAAAATACTTTTAAGTGATATTAATTCTAAAACATTTATAAATTCATCCATCCGTAAACATATTTTTACTCTAAATTCAGTTCGTATGGATGCGTACGCATCATATACCAAAATATACAGAGTGAGTTTTATGTATGGAACGTCTCAATTATATCGGAAACAACTTGCACGATTTTTATGGATTTTAGTAGGTAAGAGTCTTCTATGCGGTTGATATTACAGTGTTATTTACATTATTCTCAGATCTTCCGATTTCTAATGGAAAAGTAATGAAATGGAAATCTAATGAATTTCTTATTTTAAATGGAACACCCTGTATATTTTTTTCGTTTTGAAGTCCTTAAGAAACACTGATTATTTTTTATGTAATATTCCCTATACCTAAATGCCGTAATTTCGGAGTTATTGCCACATTTATTTTTAAAAAAATTTTAAATCAAATTATAAAATTAAATTTTTTCGGCCCTGACATACATTATTTTAGGTTCTCTGGATTACTGGGAACAAAAAAAGATCTTTTTTCTCTAAAGTGTTCGTCTTCGAGTAACAATTTAAAACTGAAAAAAAAAAACGAAAAGGTACGATTTTTTTCAAGGCGCAAAAACACAAGTAAAAAATATAATTTTTGAAATTACCGAGTGCCTAACAAACCATATTCTATCAGCTCCCTATAAGAATTATTGGCATGATTTATTCTAAAACACTGATTTTTAATTGTTAATGCCCCGATTACCCGTCCTCTCATAAGCGCTTCATTAACAATGAAAAAACAATGTTTTAGATTTTAAAATAAAACATGTCAACAATTTTTTTTGGGGAGCTGACAGAACAAGGTTTGAACTTAAATTTATGCACTTCGTAATTTCAAAAATTATATTTGTTGCTTGCGTATTTGAGCCTTGAAAATCGCCATTTTTCATTTTTTTTCAGTTTTAAATTGTTTATAACTCAAAAACGATCAACTTAAAAGAAAAATTACAAAATACCTATTAAAATCCCAATGATCCAAAAAAACCTAAATAATATCTGCCCGGGCCGAAAAGATTGATTTTTATAATTTGTTTAATTTCTTTTTAAATAAATATAGCAATAACTCCGAAATTCCGGCCTTTAAGTATAGGGAATTGGTGTGTAAAGGGGTAGTGAAGCGCAATACATGTTGTCGTATCCTGTTAGCATCACTTAGCCTCTCCTACTCAATTCCTATCTTCACCTCCAAGTCGGTACACACCGGCAATCTGAGCAACCCCACTGGAGATTGGGTAACCAACCCCAGTGGAAGGTGGGGTCAGGGCTGACGAAGAAGGGAGCCTTGGTCCTCCGATGAATAGGGGGTTGAGCGAAGGGCTAACAACCCTTCCCTGTAAAACTCAATTGTTGCGAATACAATGGCTAATGAAACAAACGGACGGATCTCACAACGACGAACTCAGCAAAGAAAAATGGACATGATTATGGATTTAAAATTTGGAACCTGGAATGTGCGAACCCTCTTAAAGGCAGGAGCTATGATAAGTATGGCAGAAGAAATTGAAAAATACGGAGTTGAAATATTGGCACTGCAGGAAATAAGATGGAAGAGCCAGGCAGAAATTCGTAAAAATAAGTTCTCACTATACTACTCCGGAAATGAAATGAGACAAGGTGAAAGAGGAGTAACCAAAAGACTGCGAAAAGCCATTATCGCATTTACACCAATATCAGACAGAATTTGCACCATAAGACTTAAAGGTAAACTGCATAACGTGACAATGGTTAATGAATATGCACCGACGGAAGAGGCTGATGAAGACGAGGTTGAAAGATTCTATGGAGAACTTCAGGAAGTATGTGATAAAATCCAAAGACACGATGCTGTTATAACATTAGGCGACTTTAATGCTAAGCTGGGGAAAGAAGAAACTTTCGTAAACATATTTGGGAAACATAGTTTGCATAATGAAACCAGTCAAAATGGACTTAAAGTTGCACAATTTGCAACAGCAAATAATTATGTAATTGTCAGCAATAACTTCCAGAGAAAAGATATCCATAAAGGAACATGGAAAATACCAGGAGCCAATGAAGCCAATCAAATTGACCACATCCTCATCTCAAAAAGATGGGCAACAGACATAACTAATGTCAGAACGTATCGTAGGGAAAAATAGCCAGATTAAAAAATGGAATGTTGAAGGGTTCAAAAGTCCAACAAAGACACAAGAGTATCAAAATACTCTCCAAATAAAACTCAACGGAATCAGAGAGGAAGATACTGCAGAGGAGGAATGGAGACAATTAAAAACAATAATAACTGAATCTGCAGAGGAAACTGTCGGAATAGCCAAAAGGCAGAGAAATGCAGAATGGTATGATGATGAATGCAGAACTGCGGTAGAGGAAAAAAGGCAAGCTAGGCTTAACCAACTTCAAAGAAACACAAGAAATAGCAGAGAAATTTATAACGAAAAGAGAATACAAGCGACCAGAATATGCAGAAGAAAAAAAGAGAGGCTTTGAAAAAACAAGCACAAGAAATCCTAGAACATAATAACAGACACGAGAAAAGAAAATTCTATAAAAGAATAAAAGAAAGCACACAGTCATTTAGACCAAAATTGACAATTTGCAAAGACAAGGACGGAGAACTACTAACAGAAACAAAAAATTATAATGAGATGGAAAGAATACTTTGAGGAAAACCTAAATGCAGACAATGGAAATGATCAAAATGAGACAATACATTTTACGGCGGAGCAGCACATTGAAAATCCGAGTTATGAAGAAGTAGTTCAAATAATAAAGAAACTAAAAAACAATAAAGCGCCAGGAACGGATGGAGTTTCGGCAGAATTGTTGAAATATGGAGGACCCGAACTCTGGAGAAGAATCCATTACCTGATAAAGTAAAGGAGCAAATGCCGGACGAATGGGCAGTTGGTCTTATACAGCCAATACATAAAAAAGGAGATAAGAGGGAATGCCACCATTACAGACCAATTACATTGCTAAATGTAATATACAAAATCCTTTCTGGCATTATCTACACTAGATTGTCAGAATACTCCGAAAATATAATTGGTGATTATCAAAATGAATTCAGACCAAATAGAGCCACTACAGACAACATATTCATACTTAGAACAATACAAGAAAAGCTTATGAATACGACATAGAACTATATAATATCTATATAGACGTTAAACAAGCTTTTGATAGTGTGAAAAGAGACAAAATGCTGGAAGACCTCCGAAATCTAGGTATACCAAAAAAAAATATATCAGCCTCATAAAAATGACATTGCAGGGTTCAAAAGCCGCAGTTAGAGTAGATGGAGAACTGTTTCCCCTGTTTGACATCAACATGGGAGTCAGACAGGGAGACGCACTTTCAACCATGCTGTTCAACCTAGGTCTTGAAGCAGTCATCAGAAAAACCAATGTAACCGGCCATATAAACACCAAAACAGTACAAATTACTGCATACGCAGACTATGTCGCCATTATTAGTAGAATCAAGACACGACTAAGGGAGACGTTCAAGGAAATTGATCCTGAAGCACAAAAAAAGAGGGCTTAAAATAAACGAAACAAAAACTAAGTACATGACTATCAAAAGAACACCCGAGATTGATAATAATTTAACAATAGACAACTATACTATTGAACGTGTGGATGCCTTCACATATCTGGGCACAGAAATAAATCAGAAGAATTCCGTAAGTAGCGAAATTAATGCACGTATTTCCAGTGGAAATCGTACATACTATGCTAATAAAAAATTGATGACACCGAAATTATTAGACAAAAGAACCAAAATGGCTATCTACAGAACTTTGATTAGACCCGTAGTAACCTATGGTTGTGAAACCTGGGTAATGACGAAAAAAGATGAAGCCCAACTCAAGACATTCGAGAGAAAGATTCTGAGAAAAGTATATGGGCCGGTGCAAGAGGAAGACGGCACATGAAGAATCAGGAGAAACGATGAGGTTAATGAACTGAATGATAGACCAGTGCAAATAGCAAAAAAACAATAAAAAATTAATAGCAGGATGAGACCAATTCCAAATGAAAGTACACATATTAGATAACATGTGAAACATTTTTCACCAAATCTGGATGAGGGGAACATGGGTTGGGGGAGCGCTTTTAGGGGTGAAAACGGTTAATTACGATTTGCGGCCAAAAGGCACATCCTATCGAAAAAAGTTAAATCGCAAAGTTGTAGGCTATAAGAAGATCTACAACTTTTGTAAATAAGCATTTTTCACATAACCTCAAAATATCCGAGAAAATTGGAAAATTCGATGTTTTTGATTTTATTTTTTTTCTCACTGAAAAAAAAATTTTTTTTTTACCAAATATGGTGGAAACTTACCTCTTTATGTCCCAAACACGCTGTAATTTTTTTGTATAAAAATATTTTTTAAAACTCTTGTTATTTATGTTTAAGGGAAAATGTAAGCATTTTTTCAATTGAAAAATCTCCCGAAATTTTTTTAGCTTTTTTAAAGAAGTTGGCATTTTTTTTGTTTATTGAAACCTCTATTTTCTGATGGTGTAAAAAAATATATACGTTACTGTGGAAAATTTTGTCACAAAAGGCAAAAATCGGAAATGTATTTTCAACCCCTCACCATTTTCAGATTCTCAGACGTAATGTAAGTTGCATAGCGAGTAGGTGCAGCCCAGCCAGACGCCGCGCCGCGGCCATTATGTGTACCATGTCGAAAAACCTCCAATGTAGAAAAACCATTTTTTTTTATATTAATGAATATGACATTATGGATGCGAAACCAACGCCAAATGAAGAAAATGTAGACGAAGACCATGATGGTCTAGACTAGAAGATTTAGAGGAAACTGCAGAATCTGTAAGCATTACCTAATGTGATGAAGAAATGCCATTAAAGAAGCAAAAACTTAATTAATTGATGAAAAATTGGCCATTAAAATTATAATAATTACTTTCTTTTGTATTAAATAAACTTTTTCGTTAAAAAAGTTGTTGCGACTTTTAATTTGGTTTATGAGAAAAAAGCTTAAAAAAATGTAGTTTATAGGTAAGTCGGCCGACTTTTAAAAAAAAATTTAGTTTAAAAAAAATAAAAAACACGGTTTTAAAGCACTAAAAATTTAAAAATAAACTTTTAAAATTAAAGCTAGTAATATTTCATTTTTAAATTTTTAGTGCTTTAAAAGCGTGTTTTTTTATTTTTTTTAACTATAATTTATTCACAAAATTAAAAATCACAGACAACGGCATTAGTGTAGTAAATTTTTAACAGAGGTTTGTTGGTTCCTGATCGCTATGCAACTTATATTACGTCTGAGAATCTGAAAATGGTGAGAGGTTGAAAATAAATTTCGGATTTTTGCCTTTTGTGACAAAATTTTCCACAGTAACGTATATATTTTTTACACCATCAGAAAATAGAGGTTTCAATAAACAAAAAAATGCCAACTTCTTTAAAAAACCTAAAAAAATTTCGGGAGATTTTTCAATTGAAAAAATGCTTACATTTTCCCTTAAACATAAAAAACAAGAGTTTTAAAAAATATTTTTATACAGAAAAATTACAGCGTGTTTGGGACAGAAAGAGGTACGTTTTCACCATATTTGGTAAAAAAAAATTTTTTTTCAGTGAGAAAAAAAATAAAATCAAACACATCGAATTTTCCGATTTTCTCGGATATTTTGAGGTTATGTGAAAAATGTTTATTTACAAAAGTTGTATATCTTTTTATTGCCTACAACTTTGCGATTTAACTTTTTTCGATAGGATGTGCCGTTTTGCCGCAAATCGTAATTAACCGTTTTCACCCCTAAAAACGCTCCCCCAACCCATGTTCCCCTCATCCAGATTTGGTGAAAAATGTTCCACATGTTATCTAATATGTGTACTTTCATTTGGAATTGGTCTCATCCTGCTATTAATTTTTTATTTTTTTGGTCAATTTTAGAGCTATCTGCACTGGTCTATGAAGGATATGACATTGTAAGATTTGTGAAAAGTCAAAGACTGTCATGGCTGGGACATGTTCAGCGACAAGAAGACATGAAAACGACAAAGAAGATGTTACAGTGAAAGCTGGTAGGAAGGCGGAAAAAAGGAAGGCCCAGGACGAGATGGTTGGATGACGTGGAAGACGACCTGAAAACCATGAATATAAGACAATGGAGGAGAAGGCCACAAGAGAGATCTGAATGGAAGGACAGCCAGACAGGCAAAGACCCATCCAGGGTTATGGTGCCAAAAGAAGAAGAAGTATAGGGAATATTACATGAAAAATAATCAGTATTTCTTAAGGACTTCAAACCGCAAAAAATATACAGGGTGTCCGATTTGAAATAAGAAAGTTCATTACATTTTCTGAAAAACCGAAGATTTGACAACAATGCAAATACCACCATAATATCGGCCGCATCACAAGACCCTTATTTACTAAAACCTGTAAAAATGTAACCTGTATGCTTTCAAACCGCTGTAAAATCTGTGCTTGCAATTCTATTATTTTAAAAACAATGAAACACTGTGAAATCAGTTAATAAAATTTTTACTGACAAGTTTAAGTTGTAGTTCAGCTTTTTGGCTTCTATTTTTCAGTTTCGTTTAGTAAGAGTAAAAATATGTTTACTATGGTGAAATAATGTGGGTAAAATAATACTAATAGTTAAATAAATAAAAAATACAAGAAGTCAAATACTTAATCAATACTGGCTTTGGCAGAAAAACTTGTTAGAGCAGAAATCTCATTAGAAGTAGATTCAGCTGGTATACGGGTAAATTCAACCTCCTCTCCTTCTGTGCAAATCGGATCTGCAGGCCATTGTTTGTGACTCGGAGCATATAATATCAACATGGCACATATATAGATATTCCACATTCCATATACCCCAGTATGTATTACTGAAGACAATTCCAAGTCCACACTATCGTCCCATTTGCTTTGACCTTCATCAATTTGAGAGAGTATAAATGAAACTATTGTTACAGATGCACAAATCAAAGTTACTAACATCAAGAAATTAAAGCGATAGATAATACCTTCATAATGAAGACGTCTAGCTTGGGACATACTTGGTAAAACAGATCTCTTTATGCTTATATTTTTGAAAACACGCCAAACCATATAACACAAGAAAACAAAGTATAAACATGCAGATATCCCAGCCAAAATGATAAAAGCTAGAGCCAAATTAGTACCAACAGGCGTCACCCAAATAGAATAAAATGGATTAACCAACTGAACACCCCTTTCGCATAAATCAAATATTAGTAAACACATACAAGCTACAATTATGGTAGTCAAATGTTTCCAGTAGCGTTTTATAGTATTTTTCTCCCCTTGTTCCTGAATAAGCATATGTTCACCTGCAAAGATCAACCAAAATGAGAGTAACATGGCATAGAATACACCCTGACGAATATCACTCAAAAGTAACATATAAGGCATTTCAAAAATGAGGCTGAGATACTCAATCGGAAGATTAAGAAAAGCTAAAGTACCTCCTAAAGATATCAGCATGTATTCTAATAAAACTGGAGTACGATTTAACTTGTGAACTCTTTGCCAAAACCAGATCATTATAGCTAGAAGTATTGGGAAAAACACCGTCTTAAGACTAAGCCAAATCTTTGTAAAACCGCCATTCATATAAATAGTGTGTACGTACAAATCTTCTACTTTACCGAGACCTATATTCTTTTTAGTTGTGTAATTGTACGGCAGCCTAAGATTTAACAAATAATAATCGTGGTATAAAGCACCTAATTCAAATAATGGTACCATAGTGCAATCATAAGGATAACCGTGCTTTTCTGTATCATATTGGTTGTTGAATGTACAATTCATATAACGCTTTTCTTCAGCATGTGAATAATATTTCCATGGAGTTTTTCCTCCATCAGGTGTTTTATCACTATAAGCCAAACGAGAATCCACAGTGAGTTCAATCAAAGGATTAAGTACTTTTTGTTCCTTTTGGTAAACCATCTCAACCTGAAGAATTCCTACCAAATTTTGCTGCCAACGAGAATAGTCCAAGTTGTAGAGTGGCATCTCCATGACAAAAACCTGAAATAATGAATTAATAAAAAGTTATTGATTTCTCTTTTTTTAACACTGAAAGATACTGAAAAATTCTGTAAACTATAGAAATGTAAGTCCAATAGTTATATTTTATAAACAAGCATTAATAAAACTAGTGTTCTCTAAGATAAGCTTCGGTCAGAGTGCAACAGTGTGCTACAAAACCCTAAGGCCCTAGGGCATTAGGTAAGTTCTTTGTCTAGGAAATATCCAAAGATTGGAAAGAAGCGGAATAATACCAATATTTAAGAAAGTAGAAGTAACAGACTGTAACGACTATAGAGGAATATCTCTACTGAGTACAACATATAAAATTATAGCAGCTTTCCTCAGACAAAACTCGCTCAATTCAGAGAAAAAAATTGGGGACTACCAGCAAGGATTCAGAGAACTCAGATCCACAACAGCTCCAGACAAAAATAAACGAGAAATGACACTAACACAACACAGAACTCCACACATAGAAGGGAGAACAAACACAATTACAATAAAATGAGTGAAAAATAATTTCGACCACGAATCAAGTAATCTGTTAACCGAGGTACACAGTACCAAGCGGCGCCGCGAGGAGAACACTCCAATAATGCGTCGCAGATTACTTATATGAAACGTGGTCATTTTGTACTCTAATACAGAGTATGGCATGACGAATAATTTATTAACAACTTTAAGGTTCGTGGTTCGTACTCTTTTGTATAAAGGCCTCCTCTAATAATAAATGGTCTCTCTTCCATGTATTGTTAACGATTCCCCAAATTGAACAAAAAATATTTAAAGAAGAAAAATAATTTAAAGCTTTATGTAACTTTATATTTACAGTGGAACCCTGATAAGTCGGCCTCCGATAACCCGGACCAATTTTCATCAGACAGGACAAACATTTTTCACTTTGACTGAGTTTTTACCAAGAAATAAACAAAACTGTATACAACTGTAGCTAATTTAGATGCACTGTGCATAATATGTATTTCATGTTTTTAAATGTAAATATACTGTATTGTATTAATTTTTACCATATTCTTTGGCTAACCTAAAGCAGCTGCGGTCCTGACTAATCCGACTTATCGAGGTTCCATTGTACTTGGTTTACATAAGACATTTATTATTTAAAAAATTTGAAATAAAAATTCTTTTGAAAGTTTGTTAATCCTAAAATTAATGGGTAAAATCACTATAAATCAAGTTGGATCGAACCGAATATAATCAAATCTACAAGAAGAATTCATGGACTAAGAGAGCAACGTCGGAAAAAAATTATTTTAAGACAACTGGTTCTTTAATATATTATTCCCTATGCTTCCTCAAACACCGTACCGGCCATCTGGCTGCTGATACAGGTGGCGTTCATTACTGCGCAGCACATTTGTACAGGTAAACATATCGAATTTAAAATTATTGTAAGACGAAAAATTATTTTGTCATTACTTTTTAAACATTATTAGAAATATGAACTATAATTGCCAGACATTTTTGTGGTTTAAAAAGTAATGACAAAAAAATGTTTCGTCCTAAAATAATTTAAATTCAGTATACAGGGTGATTGATGAGTGTGATAAAGCTCAGTAGATCCGCTATAGTAATAGATAGCAATAAAAGTTGATAACAAAAATTGTAGCCAACTTTCAGCTTTACATTACGAAATTAGTTAGAATGTTACAGGGTGTTCGATAACATAGTGGCAAACCAAACTTATGTTTTTTTAAAGGAAACCCTATTTTTTGTTTTATATTCGAAATTCTCTTAACTTTCCCATCACAAAAATATAAAGGTTTGTTATGATATATACTGCTTTTACAAAGTTATAACCAATTTTTTATGAAAAACGTAACAAGTTCAGCTCCCTGTATAAATAAAAATAAACACAACAGCAATGGTTTATTGGTGCTATATTTTTTTGTTGATTGTCAAAATTTATAAAAATGGTTGATATTGCTAATTTTCCTTATATCGAATACAGGGTGAGTCAAAACGCAAGTACATTCTTTCCTCAGAAATTTTAACGGAACACCCTGTATTTTATATCACCATCGAAAAGTATCATTACCGTACTTTAATTTTTGTATAATATTCCCTATGCCTAAATTTGTTAGTTTTCGAAATATTTTCATTTTTCAGAGCAAGTTATTAATTAAAGTGTTCTATTTAAAATTACTGAGAAAATAATGTACTTGCGTTTTGACTCATCCTGTATTCGATATAAAGAAAATTAGCAATATCAACCATTTTTATAAATTTTGACAATCAACAAAAAAATATGGCACCAATAAACCATTGCTGTTGTGCTTATTTTTATTTATACAGGGAGCTGAACTTATTACCATTTTCGTAGAACATTGGTTATAACTTTGTAAATAGCCTGTATAACATAACAAACCTCTATATTTTTGTGATGGAGAAGTTAACAGGATTTCGAATATAAAATAAAATATAGTGTTCCATTAAAAAAAAAAACATAAGCTTGGTCTGCCACTATGATATCGAACACCCTGTAACCTTCTAACTAATTTTGTAATGTGAAGCTCAAAGTTGGCTACAAGTTTTGTTATTAACTTTTATTGCTATCTATTACTATAGCGGATCTACTAAGCTTTATCACACTAATCAATCATCCTGATTTTGTATTTACCTGTACAGGTGTGCTGCGCAGTAATGAACGCAACCTGTATCAGCAACCAGATGGCCGGTACGGTGTTCGAGGAAGCATAGGGAACAATATATGAAAGAATCAGCTGTCTTAAAATAGTTTCTCGAAAACGTTGCTGGCTCTTAGACCATCACTTCTGTCGGCACTCTGCAAGTGCCATGCTTTAATTTTTTTTGGTCTTTCTGTCGGCTTCCATTGTAATATTTTCTTTGTTGTTTTTGTATGTTCTGGTCTCTGGACATATCACAGCCATGGCAGTATTTGACATTTCAAAAACCTTACATACCCTTCATTCAATGCATTAACCTCATTGTTTCTCCTGATTCTCTATGTGCACTTGCTCTTCTCCTATCTTCTTCTTCTTGCACTTGGCCATATATTTTTCTCAGTATCTTTAATACATTTTTGTTTAATTTATTACTATTTTGTATTTTGACAACGACATCCGATTTGGGCCTCAAAACGTTAATAAAATCATTTTTTTAGTTACATTGTGGCTTATTTCCCATTTAGAATAGTTAATTACAAACATGCCACAAGAAAATAGCTTCAGAATAACACTCAGTATCTTTCTCTAGTAAAACAGTGTACTAGTTTTATGTGAAGAAATTAGTGACACAATAAAAGGCGAACAAAACAATGAGAAGCATATATGGGCCCGAGGATAGATATCCCATAGAAGTTCTCTTGGATTTTATTCTATGTTGCTTAAAGTGTTAGCTACTGAAGATTTGGCAGAATATAGAAATTGCATGATAATGTCTAAACAAAAATTCGATGAATTGTTAGACACGATTAGTTTCTTCATAACTAAAAATATGAAACACAGACTTTTATTATCCAGGCAATGTAAAAATGCATGCATTTCTTTGAACAACTATGGGGTGTATACAAGGTGTCTGTTCCACTTCCCGATTTCTTTGACTCTTTAATTTTCTTTATATTGTGCGAGTATGTTGACTGCAGAGCCTTTATTTTGTTTTGTACTTCGGCCACACCGAAATCCCCTTTTCCCATTACTTCTTTAAATTGTTCAAATGAGTAGTAGTGTAGGAAACAGAAGGTTGAACCTTGCAAAATGGACAGTTTTATTTAGACTATCTTTTTACAGTTATTTTACAGTATATTTTTAGACAGTTTTATTTAGACTATGAGACTAACTTTTTCTTAAAAAATTTCGCCCCGGAACCCCCTTTGTCACCCCTTTAAAGGGGCTAATTTGTGGTTTTTGGGGAACGTAGCCCTTCCTCTACCTTTTGCAAAAAAATTTCTTTTATATAAATATGAAGAGGACTATATTTTCTACGATTTATTTCCAACAGCATATGTCTACCACCCACCGATTAGTGGGGGTGGGATCCCAAAGTTGATAAGTTTTTAAAAAAGATGTTTTTAAAAAAAATTATTTTTCCCTAACTGAAGAAACCCTTCGGCAATTATTCACAAATAAGTGACTGATTTTTTGGTATACAGGGTGTTACATTTTAAAAAATCCCTTTTTATACCATCTGAACCGTTTATGATAGAGTAAAATGACTTTCAACGATTACCCATGTATTGGTGCTATTTACATATTTGTATAATGCACCCCCATTTTTTCCCCGGAACCACCCGAAAAAAAGAAGAATTAATAAAGAACGTGATTTTCTTGGAATCCTTCACACACAATGCTCTTTATTAATATACTTCATATATCATTTTGTGCACGTTATTATTACCCATGCATGGACACCAAAAGCGATTTCCTAGTGCAACCCCTGTAGCCAAAAAAAAAAAAATAAAATAAAATGGGGGGTTGAAAATTTTTTTTTTTGCTTTTTGATCCATATGGGCATATGCTTCATCAATAGTGTTTTTCAAAAATATATATGGTTATTGCAACATCCCTGCAGAAACCACCCCTATCCTTGAAAACATACTGCAGAAGCTACCCCTATCCCTTGGCGATCATGTTTTTACGATGTTCTCATTACCTATGCATTCTTTTTAAACGAAACTTATACAAGGTTAAAGACCACTATTTACTCTAAAAATTAAGTCCTATTCATTTTTTTCGTATTTAAGCAACCGTTACGGCAGTGGCGCCGTAAACTTCAGATATGCTTTGGCGGGCTCCAGCTTTTGTTTTTTTTTGTCACCTGTTCATTTTATTAATAAAGTACTTATGTAAAATAAAACAACACAGTGTAACCTACAAATTATGACCTATGCACATTTTACATTCTTTGCGCCCCAAAGCAACAGTGGTGGCCCAAAATCAATTTTTGCCACCTACACGCATTGTATTGCCTTAATGCTACATTAATAGCACAATATTCACTTTTAAGTGGTTGCTAAGCAGTGGCGGATCCAGGGAGGGGTGATGGGGCGATCACACCCCCTCTCAAACCAAGTGATATTATATTTAAAGATTATAAAAATATTAATTTATTTTTATAGAAATACTTATATTATATTATTATTTTTATAAGAATGGCGTACTTTTTATGCTTTAGCGACAGTGGCGGATCCAGCATCGTTAAGAGGGGGGTGCCAATTGGTTAAATTTCTATAAAAATAAATTAATATTTTTATAATCTTTAAATATTAATATCACTTGGTTTAAGAGGGGGGGGGTGATCGCCCCCATCACCCCTCCCTGGATCCGCCACTGCTTAGCGACCACTTAAAGGTGAATATTGTGCTATTAAGGTAGCATTAAGGCAATAAAATGCGTGTAGGTGGCAAAGTTATGCAAAAATTGATTTTGGGCAACCACTGTGGCTTTGGGGCGCAAAGAATGTAAAATGTGCATAGGTCATAGTTTGTAGGTTACACTGTGTTGTTTTATTTTACATAAGTACTTTATCAATCAAACGAACAGGTGACGAAAAACAAAAAACAAAAACTGGAGCCCGCCAAAGCATATCTAAGGTTTATAGCACCACTGTGCCGTAACGGTTGCTTATACGAAAAAAAATGAATAGGACCTAATTTTCAGAGTAAATAGTGGTCTTTAACCTTGTATAAGTTTTGTTTAAAAAGAATGCATAGGTAATGAGAAAATCGTAAAAACATGCTTACCAAGGGATAGGGGTAGTTTCTGCAGTATATTTTCAAGGATAGGGGTGGTTTCCGCAGAGATGTTGCAATAACCATATATATTTTTGAAAAACACTATTGATAAAGCATATGCCCATAAGGATCAAAAAGCAAAATAATTTTTTTTTCAACCCCCCATTTTATTTATTTTTTTTGCTACAGGGGTTGCACTAGGAAATCGCTTTTGGTGTCCATGCATGGGTAAAGGGTCGTTTAAACACAGCGATAAATCAAACAACTTATCAAGGTCAATCGAGTTGTTGCAACTTATCATTGTGTGTAAACGGTGCATCGCACAACTTATCGAAGTTGGAGTTGGGTTGAAGGTGGTATCGCATTGAATCGCAGCGTCTAAACAGCGTTTCAACTTGTCATCACAACTAGTTGCTGTGACTTATCGTTGTGTTTAAACGACGCTTAATAATAACGTGCACAAAATGATGTATGAAGTATATTAATAAAGAGCATTGTGTGTGAAGGATTCCAAGAAAATCACTTTCTTTATTAATTCTTCTTTTTTTTTCGGGTGGTTCCGGGGAAAAAATGGAGGTGCATTATACAAATTTGTAAATAGCACCAGTACATGGGTAATCGCTGAAAGTCTTTTTACTCTATCATAAACGGTTCAGATGGTATAAAAAGGGGTTTTTTAAAATGTAACACCCTGTAATTAAAAAAAGGGCAATTACCCTTAAGTGAAACCTATACCAAAAAATCAGTCACTTATTTGTGAATAATTGCCGCAGGATTTCTTTTTAATTTCCATTACAGTTAGGGAAAAATAATTTTTTTTAAAAACATCTTTTTTAAAAACTTGTCAACTTTGGGGCGCCACCCCTGCTAAACGGTGGGTGATAGACATATGCTGTCGGGAAATAAATAGTAAGAAATATAGTCCTCTTCATATTTCTATAAAAGTAATTTTTTGCAAAAGGTACAGGAAGGGCTACATTCCACAAAAACCACAAATTACCCCCTTTAAAGGGGTGAAAAGGGGGGTTCCGGGGCGAAACTTTTAAGAAAAAGTTAGTCTCATAATAAGCACCCCTTGATATACCAGAAAAAAAAATAAAACCGGACTTGTGTCCATTTTGCAAGGTTCAATCTCCGTTTCCTACACTATTCGCAGTGTGCAAGTACTTGGAAGGGAACTGAGAAACGATCGTGCGCGAATAGGGGAGAAATATTGCAACTTTCTTAAATAGTTCATATTGTCAATTGAAATTGTCAAATTGGCATACATTTCATATCTACTGTCACTGAAGAATAAAAATTACATGTTGCTCCACAATATTGATATGATATGCAATTATTATATAAAGGTAAATTTAATTAATTGTATTTTGCGTGCAGTACTGCATTTTAATAACTAATTTTATTTACTACATACAATTGTTTACGTTTTAATAACATAACCTGAATCTTATTTTTTTTCTTATTATTTTTTTGGACTGGCCTTGACAATTATCCAGTAACCAGGACTAACATAATTGGCCAATATAATTAAAGTGCGAATGAAGTTGCAGAGCGTAGAAATAGGTGTCGCTTTGCTGAACTTGCACGGTCCCAATAGGCATTTTTTATTAAAAAGGTATATCAGCTTTTGTATTCCAATTCTACAATCCTGAACAAATTTCATTGTTGTATCTTCATTCCAGTGTGACAAAGTTGTCATTTTATGGCAAAATCTTGTAAAATAACACTACACTGAATACAATAACTGCTAACAGCAAATCACCTGCAGTACTTGCTACAAAAACACTAACCAAAATAATTGTTATTGTCTATACGTTTAGTGCACATTTTAGTAAAGAGAAACCTAGCGGGGCACCTACTGGCTCCAGTAAATAATATAATCTCTTATAGAATAGAATAGAAATATGCTTTATTGTCATGAAAAATTGTACAATTTTATAGACAAAGCTTATAAAAAATCAAGAAAACAAAACAATAACAATTCAATTTACTAAAATTACATAAATCGTCAATATAATTAAAATAATAATAATGAAGTTAAACAGAAAGAATCAATTGCAAAATTTAAAGATTTAAATAAATTACAAATTGCATAGTCTACCTAGAATTAATAAGTTTAAAAGTTAAGCTGCTGCATATGATACTAGAGATGGTACAGAATAGCATTTTTCGGTATTTAATAGGTAGGAACTGAACCTATTCCGAACAAATACCTATTCCAGAAACCTAATGTGAGTTTCCGATTCCGACGTGAAAAGTCGATATATCGATCGCCCTAGCTTGTTCCTAGTTGTGCCACTATTGTCTTGCGTTGCATCAAATTCAAACGATCAAACTAGTGGGTACCTATAATTTTGTATTTTTAATCTAGAGGATGTATTTAATTTGATTTTTAAATATATTTATATTTCTTACCATGTTTTTCCTACAATTTGTAAATCTATATAACAACTATTAAAACAAATTTTTCTTACATGTAATTATGGGTTTTTAAATTAAATAAAGTCGAGGTTTATTCAGAATTCATTTATGCAAATGGAAAATGAAGACACTAAGTTATTACAGAAGATAGGATCGATTAGATTCGAGTCATATAAATAAAAACATACTGCAAAAGAGTCAAAATTTTAACAGTTTTAAATGACAACTATATCCGCCACCCGCCATAAATTAGAAATCTGTTACAGCCGTATCAACCTGAAATTCTTTTAAACACATCACATTAAACAGATGTGAGATGTTGGAATCGAAACAGATGCCACTGATGCGTTTCTCTATGGTACCTATTCCGAGAGATCAGTTCAAGTTTCATTTCAAATCTCTTGTCACTTGTAGGTACCTGGAATAGTCTATTGAAACATATTCCGACGTACCTGCTTCAGTTTGATCATGCCATCCCTAAATCGAAACGCATGTCATTGATGCGTTCCCTACTAACTCTACGGTGGCTCTTTGGTTGTCTAAATGGCTGTGCTAAAACCTATTCCGAGGGGAATCCAGCTCAAGTTTCTTGTAAATTGTGGATTGCGGTAGATGCAGCGCCGTTGGAATCGAAACCGATGCAGTCGACTTTTTGTCACTGGTGTGTGGAATAGACGATTAGAACCTATTCCGAGGTGCCTGCTATAATTCCATCATGCCATCTCTATAAATATGACACCCAAGTATAGATAAAAAAAAATAATAAAAATACTACTTGTGCAAAGGGTACTGTAATTTCTTAGTTATTGATTAAGAAAATCTTATACTGAATAATATTGTCTTTCAGATAGGTAGGCTTTTGTTAGTTTACGGAATTTGGGGAGAGATACTGCAGATTTAAGTTGTAGAGGGAGATGGTTGAAAAGTTTTTTTGTGGAATATAATATAGATTTCTTTACTAACTCAGAGGATGAGTCGGTAAATAGACGTCAAAGGTAGAATTTCTCGTGAAGTAGTCATGATTAGGTCTTGGAGGAAAGATATGTAGATGTTTACGAATTAAGCAAACAGTTTCTAAAATATACAAAGATGGAAGGGTTAAAATTCCGTGATCTTTGAAGTAACTTCTGCAATGTGTTGTTCTTCTGAGGCCAAACAGATATCTTACTGCTTTTTTTTTTTAATTTGAAAATAACGTCGAATTGGGCAGCTGTACCAGAACCACAAAAAGAAAGACCATAACGAAGATGTGACTCGAACAAAGAAAAATATGTTATTTTGGAAGATGCTAAATTGAGTTCATTCGAAACAGATCTTCTAGCATAGCAAGCTGAAGATAGTTATTCCCTTAACAAATCGATATGGAGGGACCATTTAAGGTTGCTGTCTAAAAAAATACCAAGAAATTTTACAGAATCAATGGTACTGATAAAATACAGATACAAATACAGATTACTGAAGGTAATCCTTCAAGGTAAAGTATTCGGAAAGCGAGGAATTGGGAGAAGAAGAATATCATGGTTAAAGAACCTGAGGAAATGGTTCTCCACAACAACAACTAATCTATTTAAAGCATCAGTTAAAATAATTATAGCCAGAATGATCGCCAATATTCGAAACGAATAGGCACTAAAAGAAGAAGAATGGTACTGATCTGGCTGTTATTAAGAAGTAAGAGTTGAAGAGCTCCTTTATAAGATGCTACTGTTTTATCTACATTAAACGAGAGTAAATTAGTCAGACCAGGTTTTTATTGTAAGTATATCAGAAGTTATAGTAGCATGAAGAGTTGCAATATTTAAGTTGCTCCAAGTGATACTGGTGTCATTAGAGAGTTATTAGAGAGATATCGAAACCGTCGTTTGGTAATAAAAGATCCTTTATTTTGACACTTTTGACATATAAGCATGGTTATTTATGTCAAAATAAAGGATCTTTTATTAAAGGACGATGTTAAATAGGGTTTCGATATCTCTCTATTGCCAACGTCTTTTAAGTCGGCCTGTAATAAAAGATCCTTTATTTTGACATATAAGCATGCGCAGTATTGCGTCTTTTATTTTTGTCTTTTAATAAAATACAGGCGCCTGTATTTAAGGAAAATTAGAGGACACCTTTATTTTAATAAAAGTTCCTTTATTTTGACATAACGTGTCAAAAATGTGAAGAAAGGTCTAACTTCACTTGTATTTTGAATTTATCTTGTCGCTTCTTTGGATTGATAATTTATCTATTGTGGGATTGATATTTGATTAAACTTTCATCATTAAAGTTGTATGTTGGGTTTTATTTATTAAAAACAACTCTAAGTAATATTCTGAGATATAGATTATTGATGTTTTGACCCAAACGAATATAGAAAAGAACATTTTATTGAAGCTTGAGTTATTACAAGAAGTTGTAAAAAGGAATTACGTAAGTAAATAATTACCGTTATGTAAATAATTTTAAATTGTTACTAATTACAATGATCAGACTTAAAATATCAGTAACTCATTTATTAAACTCAATATATTTTACATTTTTCTATAGAAATAAATATTTATTGAAGATATAAGATCAATAAATTTTAATGAAAGTTAGGATTTGTTAAAATTCTAGATTCAAAATAGAGTTCTATTCAACAGATATATAACAACAGGTTAACAAAATAAAACAAAGGTTCAAGTATTTATTTTTGAAAATTTAATCTTTTATAGATTAGAATCTATAAAGTTTTTAATCAAAAGTATTAATACACTTTCATTTTCATGCCATCTTCTTCTTTTGGTTCTTATCCGTTTCGAATGTTGGAAATCATATAGCAATCGTAACCTTGCTAGCTGCGATTCGAAACAGTTCCATTGATATTCTCCCTCTACCAGGTCTTCGCTTACCTTTGACTGTACCTTGCAATATGTACTGCAGCAGGGAGTAACGGTGCTGATTTATCATATGTGTCCCAGATACTGCAGTTTTATGCGTTTAATGGTAAACACAATCTCCAATTCCTTCTTCATTCCTCCTTGTTCGTGATCCATTTCATGCCATCAGTATTTGTTTATTTAAACATTGCCAAAAAAATTAATAAAAACCAGCATAAAGCTTAATTCTTCTATAATCTTAATTAGTTGTTTTTTGTTTTTGTAACATGTAATGTCTAAATTTTTATTTTTAATTTTAATTTTAACTATGATAAAAATTGTTCTATGTACTTTAGATTTATACAATCTCTTTTCTTTTTACTTTTACATTTACTTGACGTTATTTGCTCAAATATGTAAAAATTTTATGCAAATAAAAATTATTCTATTCTATTCTATTCTATTCTATCTTTTTGTATATCGGGAAGTTTATCTGACAGATTAGAGGTCTTTTCATTTTCAGATAACTAATTATTGGGAAGTTTATATAACAGTATCCTTAGTATCTGTCTTTTTAGCTCCGGATAACTAGTTAACGGGAAGTTTTTCTCTGTCAGATATCTATTAGTATCTAATCTGTCAGATAAACTTCCTGATAACTAGTTATCCAGAGGTGAAAAGAAAGAAAGAGAGGGCCATAATGGATAAAAGATCAAACGCCAATAGCATGTATGTATATATTTATAAATTTATTATTTAAAACCTGCTAATGATCATAAAATACTTAAAATCAGTCACCAATATAATATTTATATTTATTTATAAATTTATTAACAAACTGCAGTCCAATAAAAATAAAATTAGTTTAAGCGCTAGCTTTAAATGTTGAACAATAATTTTAAACAAACACACACACAATTTAGTCGCATTAGATTAGCTCCTGGTTGAAAATGTACTGCCACAGCTTCTATATCAATATCAACAGCACACTCATTTGCCAGTATTTCAACGTTTTCTCTATTATGTACTACTGCAATATGTAAAACTGAACAAGCTGATATTATTCTTTGAATAAAAGGTAACTTGCATCTCATTACATATGGTAAAATGGGAAATCTCTTCACAATACCAAATGTTCTTTCAATAACAATTCTTGAAGGGATTTGTGATGGATTATAAAAACACAACTTCTGTCTGAAAATTCTGGAATGGTGTCATTCGGTAGTTGTAGTTGAGGAATGGATATCCACTATTCCCTAATAATATATTCTCCAGACATTCCCCATTACATATACCCATAATGCAAAAGTATTTAAAAACTCCTAAAATAGTATTTCCAATTTATTGCACTTCCATATTATTGAACGATGAGTATTATGGGATATATTATGTTGTTCTCTAAACATCTTTAAATGACAAAATAATTAAATTTAACGTTTTACTCTTCAATTATCTTATTTTAATTTATATCGACAAATGGAATTTTATAGGTTATTTTTATATTTACAAAAATATTTCATGTCATTTGTCAAAATAAAAGATTCTTTAACTGCGTTTGCAATACCACTCTTTTAGACCCGTCCTGTATTTTTCCTTTATTAAAGTATCCTGTAATAAAGGATCCTTTATTTGCCAGTGGCAATAACTCTCTATTAGCAAAAAGAAAGATTTTTCCATCGATTTTTAAACTAGTGATGTCATTAATAAAGATAAGGAAAAGTAGAGGATCCAATACTGAACCTTGAAGTACCCCACATACAATGTTTTTGAGACTAGAGTCTATAACATTTGCTCTAACCAGTTGTTTCCTATCATCCAAGTAAGATTGGAACCAATTTAAAGAAATACCTAGAACTCCGTAGAAATTTAGTTTTTTTATCAAAAAGCTTTGGGGTAGTCACAAAAAACGGTGGCAGTGTGAAGATTATTGTTCAGTGCTTGATAAACCTCATGTAGTACAGAAAACATGGCATCAGTGGTGCATTTATTATTTAACCCGCGAGTAGTCGCGCCGTTAGATAGAATCTCACATTTTATCCTTTTTCGCTCTAACTTGATGAACAATTTTACAATTTTGAAAAAATTTCGGAAGTGCCTCAAGGAAGGGTGTAGTAATGCATTGGTATTTTTTTTTCTTCTTCTTTTTGTGGAATTTATGGCTTTGGGGAGAGCCAATTAGCTTTAATAAATGTTAGAAATAATATTTCTAACATAACAAGTAAATAAAAATACTATAAAATAAAAATTTGTTGTAAATTCGTATTGTGAGATGAAATCTAACACGCGACTGTTCACGTTACAGAAGTGAGCACAACTACAACCGGGTTAAAAAGCTGAACTGATTTTATGATAAAATGTTGTTTTCAACGAAAAAGGATATAAGTCGGGCTTTTATGAGTCTCTCAATAATTTTGGAGAGTACTGGTAGTAGTGCAATAGGTCGATAATTGCAGGTATTAGATATTTCACCACCCTTATGAAGAGGAATAATGATGGCTGACTTTGAGCACTCTGGAAATTTACCTTTCTCAAAAGAATCATTAATTAGTGAGATAAGGACTTCCAACACATTTCCTGGGGGATTAAAAAAAAATTTTATCGATACCTATCGATACCGATACCATCAGTACTACAGGAAGATTTGCTTTTGATACTAAATACTCTTGATTGTTTGGATTCCTTCTATCTACTTGACTAAAATGCAGTGGCGGCTCGTCAGAGGAGGCAAGGGAGGCTCAGCCTCCCCATAAATTTTTTACACACTCTATACTGTTTTGTTTATCATGAATCGCGAAAACAACAATTACTCTCACTATTATACAACGTGTAAATTCCATATTATCACTAATTATCCATACGTACGGAGCATTAGCATTAGAACGCATGATCGCGTCTCAGTTTTATTACATATTATTGTAGGCAGCCCCTGGGTTATCCCGAGATGCACAAACGGAGCCGAGAAGCCCAGCTTTCTCCGTTGCTAATGCTCCGTGCAGCGCAGCAGGCGTTTAAGGAGACCCGGTCTCCTAACAGTGGCATCTACGGCGCCATCACACGCTGCCCGGAGATATACCAAGGGAGGCAGTGTAGCTTTTCAGCTCCGTTGGGTGGTTGGGTGCGTCTCGGGACAACGAATTTTAGGGTCCTGATTAAAAATAATGAAAAATCTAAAAGTGCGAATTTTGTTATGAAATTTGGTATGTGGGGTTATAATAATATTTGGAACAACTTGCTCAAATAACTTTTTCCGATATCTCTAACTCAAAGCAAAATATCGGTAATTTATCGTGTTTTTGAATTCGCAGTAGACCGCGTTTAGAATTAAAAAAATTCAGTTGAGTATCTTAAAAAATTTGAAGCTTCATTATGTATGGACTGCAAAACTTCAAATCTGTATTTATTTTGATATGCATAGGTATCTATTTACAAATAGATGGAATTGTTAACAAATAAACGACACAAACTTTGGTATTAAACTTTTACTATTAGACTAACTATTTTTAAAATGATGATATCATGAAATTATTAATTAGGATGATATTATGAAATGTAAATAAAAAATGGTCAAAAGATGGGGCCTTAAATTACATTTTTTGGCGCATTTTTTTGCTAGTGCAAATTTGTCTAGATATTTTACAGTTAGGTATAGCCTCCCCTATTGTAAAAATCACGAGCCGCCACTGCTAAAATGATTTCTAAATTCGCTACTGTCTCAAATACTACATTCGACTAAATTAGACCTTTATACAATCCTGGAACTGTGTAAATTCGTCATCAAAGATTTAATCAAATACTTACCAAACTATTAGCATCTAATCCAAAGGTTTCATTGTCGTCAGTTAATTCAATGTTTTTACAGCTATTTCTAACAAACCATCGGTCAAGATTACGCTGTGACTCAGAAGGATTTAGGTCCACACACACAGTAGAAAGAATGGTTTGAGTTTTAGCAGGACTAGGAGCTATTATCCCTAATAAAAAGCATGCTATTTGGCAAGCTATAAAAACGATAATTAATATACTTAATTTTTTACCGCTCAGATTTTCCAAAATTGTCCCCGGCATTTTGCCGATTTATTGCTATTTTGTTCTAACTTTTCTTTTCTATAATTGCAGATTGCTGTCGGTAAGCTTTGCGATTTACGTTTCTTTTTAAGGAAATGTAAACAAACAAAACAAAAAGCCAAAACAGTGACTGCTGGTGCGACTTCCGGGAATATAAGTAGACTATCAGTATTGTTTTGACTAACACAATTTCATTGAATTCATTGTTCTGTGGGGTCTTCCCCAAAATCATAGCCACCTTTACTTCACAAGCCATGAAGAGAAAAAGGCAACGTCGCAATTGATGACGTCGGTAGTCAGTGTTGCCACAGGTCTTGGACAAAATTTCGGGAGACTGCTACTATTTTTTCGGTAGAAATCGTCAAATTTCGGTAGATTTCATTTTTGTTTCTTTTGCTATCACATTGCAAAAAAATGATACTTTAGGTACAAGTATTCAAAAATAAACTACATTCATCATCATATAATGATCAATAATCACCATTCATCATAAAAATCATTCAAAGTTCAAAATCGGTATACCTTAAAAAAAATGTATTTTCTCGGCTTTCTAGGTATTATACAGCAACTTTCTTCATTTTTTTTTAATCCAAAGTAACTCGAGTAGAACCGTCTAACTAACGCAATACTAAATATCAAGGATGCTTTAGTTTTGTTATAAGGAATTAATTTATTTATAATAAAATAAAACTGCATATTTGTTCCTGTTGTAGACTTTTTAAAAAAACTTACCACACACGTGTACCTATCAACGTTCAAAATACAAATATTCTTATTTATTTTGAAAGTTGTATAATGTTTAAACAAGTTAAAAATTTTTGTTATAATAAATAATAGTTACCAGTTATTAACATTTATAAATTACTGCAAAAAGAAGGGTTTTTTGCAATTATCTCCAATTGTTTATGTATTTTAAATTAGAAACTATTAAGATCTAGAATATTTATTTGAAACATTTTTCTCTAAAATCTACAAGGAATGTTTTATAGGCAAAAACATGATTTTTTACACTTTATAATCGTTTAAAAACAAAACAATGTCGGATATTGAAGCAATTAAGAACGAGAAAAATTTTTAATGTTCTTTAGTTATGTCGAAATACTGTAAGTTAAAAAGGTGCAAAATAAATTTCTCCTGTTTTAAGATTTTAATATAAATACTATTTTTAGTTTGGAATTATATTCTATATCAAAATAAGCCGCAATCCTTCAGTATTCACTATTCAGATTCAGGTAGATACATTTTACTCCCAAAATCATAATATAAAAGGACAAAGGACTGGTCATAAAATTGATATCGGTAAATCCGTATCTGCTGGTTCGCACATTGTCTCACAAACTAGTAAAAGCGATTCAAGAATTCTTGAAAATTGACTAAACTCTGTTGCCAAATCTATCCGCTAAAAAAAATTTCCTAATAATTTTGATTTTTCGGCAGAAAAAAAAATCGGCAGATTAATTTGAAAATTAAGAATTTTGATTTTTCGATAGAAAAAAAGGAGAATTAGGTAGATCGGTAGATTTGACAGGTATTCGGTAGATCTGCCGAAAAATCGGTAGCTGTGGCATCACTGGTGTTGCCAATCGCATTTCTCTAGATTATCCGATGATCGCTCGAAAAATATCCGATTTGTCACGAAAAGAGCGTCATAAAGTTAGCGAAACGGTTTTTTCAAAGTCATTATTTTGACTTCTACCATAGCTAAAAAAATTGCACCTCGTTTGCGGATAATTGCACCATTAAAAATTTCATTTGCGGATTTTCCGTTTTCGAGATATAAGCAAATCAAAAGTGGAGATTTTAAAATAACAATAACTATATCATTTAATTTCTCCTGGTTTGAGGATTACCAATATAGACCTGGTTTAAACTAAAAATCATAAAACTTAAAAATTTTCCGAAGAAAAAAATTTTCCATTTTGGTGGTCCTAAACTGTATTTGCAAAAGAATTATCTGTATTGTAATGTATATCTAAAATGACTGTTTCTGAAGTAAGAAAATCCCTCCATTCGAAATTTAATTTGCGGATTTTCCGTTTTCGAGATATAACCAAATAAAAAGTTGAGATTTCGAATAAATTTTCATTTTCTGGGTATAAAAAGCCGTAAAACTACTAAATAACCATATCACCTAATTGCTCCTCGTTTGCGGATTATAAATAAACTGGCTTTAATTGAAAATAATAAAAATTGAAAATTTTATAAAGAAAAACGATATTAATGTCGGTTGTGGTTGCCTACACTGTAGGGGCAAAGGCAAAGGAATAGTAGTGATGTTGATTATAGTTACTTTCGAGGATTCGTTACAAATCGTTACTTTTGTATAAAGTAATCATTTACAAAATAAAAATGTATACCATTTTTATTCAGTTACAATGCGAAGGCAAAACAATTTTACTTTTCAATTAGAATACGGAGTGCAATCCAGCTCTCTGAATCGAGATTTTCGATTCTTATAAGAATCTCATCGGAGAGAGCTTAGGCTGGTTCTCCATATCCTAACTGACCAGCACCGAGAGCTTTTCCCACACATTGCAACTGAAACAAATAGGGTAGGTGACTAGCGTCATCTGGCAATTGAAAGATGAAGTTTTTCAATCCTAATAGCAACATTAATAATATTGAAAATATTAAAAATATTACTAAAAGATTTTTAAATTGAAAAACTTATTGGTATATTTTCCTGGTGACACCTCCAAGACTTCTACAATATGCAAGCCAAATGGATGCTGCAGTGAAGACAAAAGGAAGGAATTCTACACTATGCAATTCACATCCCCGTCTGCAGCTTGGTAAAGTTCCAACGGAAAATGCACCTAGTTACTCTACGGAGTAATACGACTATAAAGTAAAAATGTATACCATTTTTATTCAGTTGCAATGCGAAGGCAAAACAATCTTACTTTTCAATTAGAATACGGAGTGCAATCCAGCTCTCTGAATTGCGATTTTCGATTCTTATTGGAATCTCATCGGAGAGAGCTTAGGCTTGTTCTCCATATCCTAACTGACCAGCACCGAGAGCTTTTCCCACACATTGTAACTGAAACAAATAGGGTAGGTGACTAGCGTCATCTGGCAATTGAAAGAAGTTTTTCAATCCTAATAGCAACATTAATAATATTGAAAATATTAAAAATATTACTAAAATATTTTTAAATTGAAAAACTTATTGGTACATTTTCCTGGTGACACCTCCATCCATCCATCCATCCATCCATCCATCCAATGGCACTACAGCCAAATCGAGCCTTGGCCTCCTTCAACAAGTTTCTCCAATCATTTCGATTTACCGCTGTTCTTTTCCATGAACGCGTTCCCAGGAAGTTCCTGGCATTCTCATCGACTTCGTCTTCCCATCTCTTTTTAGGTCTTCCAACAGGTCTTTTTCCCTGCATTCTTGCATTTAGCAATTTTCTGGGGATTCAATTCTCATGCATGCGGACCACGTGCCCTGCCCACCGTAATCTCTGCAGTTTAGTGTATTGTGATAGAGTTGGTTCGCTATATTGCTCGTATATTTCTCTATTATACCTAATTTGCAAGTTGTTATTTTCACTTATTGGGCCCAGTATCCTACGGTATATTTTTCTTTCAAACACATCTAATGCATTGGCAGATTTCTGTGTCACCACCCATGTTTTGCAGCCATAACTTACTATGGGCCTGATTATTGTTTTATATACCCCGAGTTTTGTTTTCCGGTGTACGTCTCGCGATTTGAATATGTGGCCTATCGCGAAATAGGCTTTATTTGTCAGCACAAGCCTTCTATTCATTTCCGGTTCTTCTTCATTGCTTGCAACCAGATCCATTCCTAGGTACGTGAATCTATTCACATGTTGTATATCGTCAATAAAGTGTTGTTGCGCCGGTCTATTTGATTTGGTTTGTATGAGTAGTTTTGTTTTATTTGTATTTATTGCTAGCCCTACTGCTTCTGCACTCTGTTTCAACTCAACGTAGGTTTCTTCCGCTGCATTCATTGTTCTGCTCATTATGTTTATATCATCTGCGTATGCTGCTAATTGGGTAGATTTGTTTGTAAGTATGTTATTTCCTCTCACCGTCAACCGTCTAATTACATATTCAAGAACAAGATTAAAAAGCGTTGGAGCCAGTCCGTCGCCTTATTTCAGTCCTTGTGTTATCGTAAACGCATCAGTGATCTGTCCTTGAATACATACCTGTGCTTCTGTTTCTGTCATTTTCATTTGCACTAGTCGTATTAATTTTGATGGTATGCTAAATTCTTCCAATATATTAGGTAGAATTGTTCTATCTATTGAATCATAGGCTTGTTTAAAATCTACAAAGAGATTGTAAACGTCCATGTCATATTCCCATGCTTTGGCTAGTATAGTATTTGTTTAACTGTAAATAGTTGGTCAATGGTAGATCTATTTTGCCTAAACCCTGCTTGATATTCCCCGATGATTTTTTCCGTGAGAGGTTGAAGTCTTCGATTAAGGATGTTTGTGAATATTTTGTATCCCGAACAAAGTAAAGAGATGCCTCTATAATTCTGACAACAGTTTGTCTCCTTTTTTATGAATAGGGCAGATTATACTTTTCTTCCATTGTTGGGGATTTCTTTTTCTATCCATATCTGTCGCATTAGCTGGTACATCTGTTGTGTAAAATTCCTTCCTCCTTGCTTAAGTAGTTCTGCCGGTATTTTATCTATTCCCGGTGCTTTATGGCCTTTTGTATGTGGATTGCCGTTTGGACCTCCTCTAGCTTTGAGGGTCTAGAGTTCATTTTCTTCTCCATCTTCCCCCAGTTCTTGTTGTTGTACCTCCTGCCATGCCTGCTGCTGCCTCTGTTGTTGCAATGGTGCTTGTGCCCCTTTGTTTAATACTTCCTTAAAATATGTCATCCAGGTTATCTTAATTTCGTCCATATCGCTAATGATTTCACCGTTCTTATTTTTGCAGAGGCTCCTCTTCGGTTTGTATCCCTGTCTTAAATGTTTGATAAGTTGGTATGAACTACGTGTTTCGTTTCCTTAAACTCCCTCTCTATATTTAGTATCCGTTGGTTTTCGTACTTTCTCTTTTTCTGCCTGCACAGTTTATCGGCTCTTCGTCTTTTGTTCTCAAATTCTGTTTTTCTCTCTTTAGTACGTCTGAGTATGTAATTCTTATGTACTTTATTTCTTTCCTGTATAGCTTGTTTGCATTCTTCATCGAACCATGTTTCTTCTCTCCGTTGTGTCTTTGTTCCTAGGACTTCTTTCGCTGTGTTTAGTATGATACTGCTTATGGTGTTCCATTGATTTTCTATTGTGGAGTCTGCTCTGTTTTCTTCTAGTAATTTTTCATCCAGTGTTCTCTCAAATCTTTCTTGTACCTCAGGGACTTTTAGGTTATCTAAGGTTAGTTTTTCTTGTTTTGGATATTTTTCCTTTACCTTTCGACTGATTTTGCATCTAAACCGTGTCTGCACTAGTAGATGGTCTGAGTCACAGCTTGCGCCACGTCTGCTTTTTACATCTAATATACTCGTCGCCATTCTTTTTTCAGTCAGTATATATGGTCTATTTGATTTATTGTGTTTCCGTCAGGTGATATCCAAGTGCCCTTATGTATGTCCCGATGTGGGAAGCATGTCGAACTGATAATCATATTCTTTCCAGCTGCGAAATCTATTAGAAACTTACCATTCTCATTTGTGTCTCTATGCAAACTATGTTTCCCTATTACCCCTATGTACTCTTCTTCTTTTCCGATCTTGGCGTTTGTGTCGCCTATCACCATTTTAATGTCGTTTCTTGGTATTAAGTCATATATTCGTTCTAGATCTTGATAAAAGGCTACCTTAGTGTCTTCTTCCTGTTCATTTGTGGGACAGTGCACATTTATAAGGGTTATGTTAAAGAAATGCATTTTTATCCTAAGCTTGCAGATTCTTTCATTGATGGCTTGAAAATCTGTTATCAGGTGCTTCATTTTATTATCTACGATAAAGGCTACTCCAAATTCTTTATTTCCTTCATCTTTACCGCTATACAGTATAGTGTGTGTTTTAGTGTCCCGGCTACGTTTTCCCAACCATTTAGTTTCTTGTACTGCAGTGATTCCTATTTTATATCTTTTCAGTTCGTGTAGAAGGATCCTCTGTGCTCCTGGTCTATTTAGCGTTCTGACATTCCATGTTCCCAGCATAAATTCCATATTCCGTTGCCAAAGTCGTCGTCTTGATATCCGTCCATTCCGAGGCCTATCTGAAGGTTTCGTAGTAGTACTTTTTACAAGAATAGGTTACTGGCCTATCGTCCAACCCCCGTTTCGGAGGACCATTTCTCCCTTCCTCGTCAGCCCTGACCCTACTTTCCACTGGGGTTGGTTACCCAATCTCCGGTAAGGTTGTTCAGGTTCTCCAGGGTTCACCCGTCGGTGACACCTCCAAGGCTTCTACAATTTGCAAGCCAAATGGATGCTGCAGTGAAGACAAAGGGAAGGAATTCTACACTATGCAATTCACATCCCCGTCTGCAGCTTGGTAAAGTTCCAACGGAAAATGCACCTAGTTACTCTACGGAGTAATACGACTATAAAATAAAAATGTATACCATTTTTATTCAGTTGCAATGCGAAGGCAAAACAATCTTACTTTTCTTACTTCATCTTTCAATTGCCAGATTACGCTAGTCACCTACCCTATTTGTTTCAGTTGCAATGTATGGGAAAGCTCTCGGTGCTGGTCAGTTAGGATATGGATAACAAGCCTACGCTCTCTCCGATGATATTCCAATAAGAATCGAAAATCGCGATTCAGAGAGCTGGATTGCACTCCGTATTCTAATTGAAAAGTAAGATTGTTTTGCCTTCGCATTGCAACTGAAAATGGTATTCCGTAGAGAACTAGGTGCATTTTCCGTTGGAACTTTATACCAAGCTGCAGACGAGGATGTTAATTGCATAGTGTAGAATTCCTTCCCTTTGTCTTCACTGCAGCATCCATTTAGCTTGCAAATTGTAGAAGTCTTGGAAGTGTCACCAGGAAAATGTACCAATAAGTTTTTCAATTTAAAAATCTTTTAGTAATATTTTTAAATTTTCAATATTATTAATGTGGCTATTAGGATTGAAAAACTTTATCTTTCAATTGCCAGATGACGCTAGTCACCTACCCTATTTGTTTCAGTTGCAATGTGTGGGAAAAGCTCTCGGTAGCTGGATTGCACTCCGTATTCTAATTGAAAAGTAAGATTGTTTTGCCTTCGCATTGTAACTGAATAAAAATGGTATACATTTTTATTTTGTAAATGATTACTTTATACAAAAGTAACGATTTGTAACGAATCCTCTAAAGTAACTATAATCAATATCACTACTATTCCTTTGCCTTTGCCCCTGCAGTGTAGGCAACCACAACCGACATTAATATCGTTTTTCTTTATAAAATTTTCAATTTTTATTATTTTCAATTAAAGCCAGTTTATTTATAATCCGCAAACGAAAAGCAATTAGGTGATATGGTTATTTAGCAATTTTACGGCTTTTTATATCCAGAAAATGAAAATTTATTCGAAATCTCAACTTTTTATTTGGTTATATCTCGAAAACGGAAAATCCGCAAATGAAATTTCGAATGGAGGGATTTTCTTACGTCAGAAACTGTCATTTTAGATATACATTACAATACAGATAATTCTTTTGCAAATACAGTTTAGGACCACCAAAATGGAAAATTTTTTTCTTCGGAAAATTTTTAAGTTTTATGATTTTTAGTTTAAACCAGGTCTATATTGGTAATCCTCAAACCAGGAGAAATTAAATGATATAGTTATTGTTATTTTTACAGCTTTTAATGAATATCCCGATAATGAAAATATATACTTTGGCGCTGTACCGAGAAATTTCATTTTGATATAACTTGAAAATGGAATATCCGCAAATGAAATTTCGAAAGGAGGGATTATCTTTAAGTCAGGAGGAGTTATTGTGACTATGGTACATACTACTTTTAGCCTTACAGTTTAGGTTTACCAAAAGTGAAAATTATTCTGGCATTCCTTTGCGCCTACAGTATAGGCAACCAACATTAATATCGTTTTTCCTTTATAACATTTTCAATTTTCACAATTTTCAATTAAAACCAGTTTATTCATAATCCGCAAACGAGGTGCAGTTAGGTGATATGGTTATTTAGTGACTTTACGGCATTTGAAACCCTGAAAATCGACATTTATTTTTAGCGCTGCGCCGAAATCTCCACTTTTGATTTGCTTATATCTCGAAAACGGAAAATCCGCAAATGGAATTTTGAATGGTGCAATTATCCGCAAACGAGGTGCAATTTTTTTAGCTATGGTAGAAGTCAAAATAATGACTTTGAAAAAACCGTTTCGCCAACTTTATGACGCTCACGAAAAGGTACCTACGCTAGATCAAAAATTATTCTGTTATTAAAATCAATGTTGCCAATGTTATTCTTTTAGTCCCCTTAACAACCATCCAATAACAAAATCCGTTGTTCGTACGCCAATCAGTTGATTGTAATCAATTATCATTATGATAGTTAACATAATTAATTGATTAATTAATTATTAATTATCAATTAACGTAACAATTATTAACATAATCGATTAGTTAATCAATTAATCACATAATTATAATCAATTAGGTATGTTTTCAGCAACCCAATCAAAGTTGATATTGACAGTAAATAAATATTTGATAATGATCAGTTGATTCAATTTCTGCTTAGCGTTCGAACAACCGGCCCTTTAATCTACTGGCTTCTCTTTTTCACAGTTTAAAAATTTTCGTTTATAGATGAAAATCTCGTATCCTAGCTGATTACCTAATTCGTTTATGTAAATACTATTTACTTACTATTAATATATTACTTGTATTTTGTATTATCGTAAGTGTTAAATTCTAAATAAATAAATAAATCAATACAAAAAAAAACTACAGCTACATTAATAGCATAGACGCAAAATTTCTGGTCAATGCTTTTAAAATGCATTATTTTTTTCGATTCCTGAGAAAGCTAATAAGTATTATTTAAAAAATTAAACGCAGAATGAAATATTACATTATGACCGAGGGCCGAAAGTCCCTGAAGACTTCTATAATTTTTATTCTAATAAGTTACAGGGGTGAAAGGAAAAGAGAATATTGAGTGTGATTTTTAATTTCAAATATCTCATTCAAAAGAAACATTTTGTTTATTCTAAGGGACTTTCGGCCCTCGGTAATAATGTAATCTTTCATTCTGCGTTCAAATTTTTCAAAAATATTTATTAGTTTTCTCAGGATTCGAAAAAAAAAAATGAATACGTTTAAAGATTATTGGTCCGAAATTGTTTGCCTACGCTCTTTTAACAACTAAAGATTTATTCCAACTAAAACAATAGAAATGTATTTGACAGTCTTGTAGTTATTAAGATATCAAGGTTATTATCCATAATACCCGTGTTGCGTTCAACATTTAATGCCCGACTAAATAATTTTTATAGGCAAAAAATTTGAAAAATTTTTGAGTTAATTAGTAGATATCTAGATATTACTAGTTTCAAATAAGTAGATTTTTCTACAACCACTATTCCAAATGCATTTTTCTGCACAATTTTATGTTAACAAACTTAATATTTTCTCACAGAATAACTGACAGTAGTGTGCAGAAAAGTGACGTTTCTGTGCCGGAAAATTCTTTTCTGCATAGTACCATTAAATTTCTCAAAAAAATCATAAATACAATTAGGTATAACATGCTTTGATGAAATGGTTTTGTTTAAGATATTAGATTTGACAGAACTTTACAAAAAAGAACCGATTTAACTACATCTCATGTCCGAGAAATCTGGAAAATTCGCTATTTTAACACATTATTTTTGAACTTTACATTTGGTATTCTACAAATGACTACCTTATTCTGAATAACGTTATATATTCTGTGTACATCTGTGGTTAAAGTGTAGAAAAATATATAACCTGTAAGACAGGTGATATTATTCTTAATTATCGAATAGAAATTAAATTATTTATTATTTATTAAATTATTAACTGTTTTATTTTACAATTTTATTCTTAATAAACATTTTATAATTATCAATTAACCAATAAGAATTTAGCAATCTTAGCAAGATAGGTACGTCGAATGAAGTATGGTGGAAATCCGTGACCAACTCTCCTAGAATTTTTATTCAAAATTGTTCCAATGTTACAATGTATATAACTACAATTAAGGCAGTGCATTATATTTTTTTCATTATTTGATTTGGTCTAAAACAAATTAAATATTATATTTCAATATCCACACGTTTTTAAACTTTATCCATTATAAAAAAGTATTTTCACAAATAAAACTAAATCGTGCTTGAATTAGCTTTCATAAGTTTAAAAGACGAAAAACTAAAAACTCATAAATAACATCGGACGGCAGACGGTTTTTGACATTTGAATTGGATTAGTATGTCTTAAGTGGACGCACTTGTGTATTTAAATTCTAAACAAAAGAATTGGCACATGTCCCTTTTGTCAAAAGATGAAAAGTATCGGATGTCACTAACATTCATCCAGTATAAAAATTTGGGTGGAACCAAACAAAATCAATGTGTTGTTGGTGTTGGGAATATGGATGAGAAAGTTTTAGTCATGGTAAATACACTGAAAAATATCCGCAAATATCCGATTTATTTAAAGATACGAAGAAGATACGACAACTCTCAAAAAGGTACGCAAATCGGATAATTATCCGCCGATTGGCAACACTGGAGTTTGACTTTCGGACTACCGCTTTCGAAGCTACGATTTTAAAGTACAAATTCTGGTAAAATGTATAGTATTTTTTGAGTCGAACAAGAAAATATTATTAATTAGAAGTTTGTACAAAATAATATTAAAAGTAATTCCTTGTAAGTAACGTTAAAAAAAACCAATAACAAGAATATAAACGGGAATCATTCTTTTCGAATCCTAAGAAAACTAATAAGTATTTTTCAAAAATTTAAACGCAGAGTGAAATATTACGTTAGGACCGAGGGCCCAAAGTCCCTGAAAACTTCTATGTTTATTTTAATAAGTTACAGGGGTGAAAAACTAAGAAAATTTAGTGTGATTTTTAGTTTCAAATATGTCATTAAAAAAAACTTTTTATTCATTCTAAGAGACTTTCGGCCCTCGGTAATAAAGTAATCTTTTATTCTGCGTTTAAATTTTTCAAAAATACTTATTAGTTTTTTCAGAATTCGAAAAAAATGATTACATTTAAAATACAGGCGTCAACATTTTGCACTTTGTTCCTTTCCCGTTAAAGTTTGTCGCACTTATTTAGAAACACCCTGAATTGATAAATAACAAATCTAGTTGTTAAATATAAGCGAATAAAAAAAACAGAATGTTAAGAAAACTGGAGTCGGGTTTTAATTTCAGTATTTTATAAATGCCCTGTACACCATAAAAATTTAACTGGTTAGCAACAATATTATTACAGGGGTATTGCTAAAGAATTAGGCTATAACATATTTAAAAAATCACTTAAATCTGCCAACAGGTTTAGGAAATATAAGACATTAAAAATGACAAAAATTTTAAGTGGACGGATTTCTATATGCACGCAAGTTTATATAAAAATATATTATATTGAACTAAAATCATCTTAATAACATACCTTTTAATGTTCTTTATAATTTGGAGCACGAAATATTGTAAAATATTTCAGTTTCTCTGTAAATATAGTGAAAATTATTTAAAAACAAATGAGAACTGTTCAGAATTAATCGGTCTACCACTAGATGTTGCCAAGTTTCAACTTCATGGCTTGTTAAGTAAAGGTGGCTATGCCAAAATCAATGCACGCCTATGTGTTTTTTTTTTAATTAACTATGAGTGTGGACAATAGTTATTTAGTTCTTTTAATGAGTTTAACAACATTCTAAAACAGTATGAAAAAGAATAAGAGACAAAAATTCGTGATTAAGGGTAGCAGAAGTATTAAGATCAAATATACAGGGCGATTGATTAGTGTGATAAAGCTAAGCCGTGTTTATCCGTGTCTGTGATAGACGGTCACGTTTCCCTCCCAGTCGCCATATTGACATAATCTTGACAGCATGTCGAAATGGTCTATGGTAGAAGATACATACCGGAAACGATGAGGGCTTTATTCCCGACGGCAGTTTAATTATTTTGTCCCAAATTATAATACCAAATTATTTTAATTAATTATGCTGAATAAACTTCTAACATAATTTTTTTTATTTAGCTAATGCCTCGACAACTAATGGCCATTGGCATGGCAGATACGGTGAATTTTTGTAGTTAAGTACCTAGTGTCATGTGTAGTGTGTGTTGAGTAAGTGTTTGGTTACTTTGCACAGTCGACGTCATTGTCTTTGCAAAGAGACGCTAATTGTATCCGAACGCCTGCGGTCCCTCCGGTGAGTACCGATCCCACAAGGACAGAAACTATCTTCATTTATTAATTTATAATAAACGAAAAATTTCTGACCCTGGTGAGATTCGAACTCACGACCATTCGGACCTTTCGATCCAAAGGTAGGCGCTCTTACCACTGAGCCACAGAGGGGGTCTTCAACATAATTTAATCAGTTTTATTTAGATATTAATTTTTTTGGTGATGTTTATATTTGGACACTGGCGTAACCAGGGGGGGTTAGGGTTAAAACCCCCCACCATTGGGATGTACTTTGAGCTCTATACGCTTAACACCATACCACCCATCAGAGACTCTCCAGTACCAGTAGTTGTAACCCCCCCCCCTTTGGATCATCCAGGTATTACACTGTTGTATTTGGACAGTAGTGTAAAGTGAATAATAATAATTCCACAAGGAAAAAGGTTTTCCTGTAGCTGGCTTCCCTCCATATATCACAAAAAATTTAAGCAAAACCCTTTATAAAAGGTATATTTATTAAAGTTCCCTAAAAAGGGCTACATCACAAAAGCAGAACTATGTAGTTTTCGATCTGATTACAGATCATCATCAGTGCTGGCTCTGACAGGATACTAACATGCTAAGATACCAAAATTGAAAATATTTGGGTAAAAATCCTTTAACCTTCGGATGACCAAGCGGGGGAAATTTGGACCCCAGCGTATGTTTTTCTTTAATAAATTCAAAAGTATTTTCAATGTTTAACTCATTATTTTTTTATTTAACTTTAATATCATTCTAGATATTCTCATATTTTGAAATAAAAAAAAAATTCTCTATATTTTACGAATAAAAAATATATTCTGAAGTTGATGTTTAGTAAAATACCGTCTATTATGTGTAATTCCAAGTAGTTTTACGCTAATGACGTCGACTTTGCAAAGTAACAAGACACTTAAGACCGCGTCCCACCATCAAATAATTTGATCAAACTGGTTTGAGCAAACTGAAAGTGACAGTTAGTGACGTCACATCCTGAGTGTTCATTGTGGATAATAATGAAAAATTTTAATTTTAAATAAAGTACAAACAAGTTAGATAACTCAATACAAAAAATTTGATCAAACTAGACTGATAGTGAGAGCACAGATTTTTATAATTTCAAAAAAACTGCAATTGTGACGTCACTTTGACGTACTTCCTCAATTACGTCAAGTTTGCTCAAACTGTTTGATCAAATTATTTGATGGTGAGACGCGGCCTTTAGGTACTCAACATACACACTACACATGACACTAAAAATACTCATGTTGTGACTGGCTGAATGACATAAAGTCCATGTCATAAAAAAAAACTTAATTTTTTTGTTAATTGCATTTTTGACATGGGGTCATTTTTTACCCCCCTTGGTCATCCGTGTAACAAAAAAAGGTTGGTCATCGGAAGGTTAAAATTATACAGTCATGGAAACATTGGGAAACATTAACTAGAATTATTATAATATACATGTATGCATGATGCATGATACATACTATAAATAACAATAATATATTGCACATCCGAAAGTCGTGACGTGTGACGTAAGTGGAGATCCGCAAGTTCGTAATGGTTCGTAAGCATTCGTAATGCCCGATTAGTTTGAATTGTTCGCGGTTGTGAGCTAAGTGTATTTTATATTTTATTTTTGACAGTTATTTTGATAGGAATCTCGACACTAATTTTTTTTCGAATACATTGAAGTTTAATGACATTTTGCTAACTGAATAATTTCATCACAGAATGCATACAAATCCCATTTAACTTTAACAAAAATTCAAATTTAACTTCCGGTCTCCAGTTTTGTCATCATGCGCGAACTCCGACGTATTTGCGCTACGGGAAGATACTACCTCGTTATTTACAGTATCATGCATGGCTGTATTAAATATCACATGATCAGGCCCCGGGCACCATTTGACCCTCACTTGAATTGAATTCGTTCTTCACATTTTGAACGGTCGTTGGCAACTATATTTTAATAAATATAGATACCTTTTATAAAGGGTTTTATTCAATTTTTTGAATAATAATACACCTATTATTCACTATATGACATCACCCAATGAAAATGCCTTTATTCAGTATCTGATACTTCACTATTTGAGTCGTTACGATCTGAATTATCTATGCGGATAATTAGAGATTATACCTCATCCACAACTTGCTCACTGTGAAAGGACTGAATGATTAGGTCATTTTACTATACGCTGTGAGCTCGTACGTATAGAGGGGATATTTACAAATTCGCGAGCGCCAGTAGTGACAAGTCTGTAAACCTTTACCGGAAATTTGACATAAATGTCAAAGTGATTAATTTAAAATTAAAATTAAAAACATTAATTATAAAAAATATTAGTTGGTCAAAGCTGTGGTATATATTTTTACCTTAAATATACTTACGTTTTAATTACTGCATTTAAGTTTTTAAGATTAATCTATTAATCTTAGCGCCATCTACACGATAATTGTGAAAGTATCCGAAGTAAGAAATTCATATTTTATCAATAGAACGTCAAAATGATTAGCAAAATCTTAAAAAAATCGATTACAATTTAATTACTTTTTTGCGTTGTAAATATTAAGCGATAACAATTAAATAATAAATTTAAAAATTACCGGTGAAAGTTGAATTAGTAGTCCGCTAGGAGCGACACCAGCGAAGCTCAGAGCGTATACACACCTTTTATCACTAATACAATTTTACTATTTTTCTTTGTGTTCTAGCGATTCTTTCCATAAACTAAGAACGCTAGAGTCCTCTGTTGTTTAGATGTATTCTTATAGCAATTTTTGTTATACCCCAAACCAACTCAATTGCATTGTGGTGCCAATGGTGAATGGTAGGGCGGAAGTTGCAAAACTTCATGGTCATATTTAACAGCCATTTGATCGATGACACATTGCTTTTTGATTTTTTAGGATTCATACCTTTACAGTAAATCGACTTTTAAAAATTATATTAACTGTATAATCAATTTTCGTCCCAAATTTTCTTTCTGTTAATAACGACTTAGTTCTTCTTTTATCCATCTGTTGGAAGCGAATTTCTCTTCTACTTTTGACTGACTATAGTGATCGTATGCACTTTCCAGCACTATCAAGGTAGGTCGCTTTAATTTTTTTAACAAATTTTCTTCAAACCATTCTTCAAAAATATTTGCATCCGGTGCAGATTGCAGATGACAATAATCCGAACCATTGCCGCAAGTTTTTGAGCCTGGAGTAGATAAAAAAGTGTGAGAGTTTTATAAAGCATATTTATTGTGTCGAAATATACTTATAACAAGTAATATACCAATATCAAAATAAATACATTATATGTCCTTTTCATGATCATTTTTCAGTGCGTAACATAGAAAAAAGTGTTGTGTGGTTTGGTAGAATGCGATCTTACTCTTTAAAAAATATGTCACGTATTTCAGCGCCATCTCAGCACCTGGTTAAATGGAAGGGTACTACAAATCTGGCCTCCACATAAGTGGTCTGTAGCCTGTAGCTTCGACATGATAGGTGTGAAATTTTAAACGTTCTTGTTGTTGATTGGATAGGAAGAGTGGCGTTATCTAGCCTCCATGCTAGGTACATCATAGGCTCCATACGGTACTTCCAATATTTAATATTTTATTCAAGTGGACAATAAAGGTACAACACAAACAACTTTTGTTTCTTAATTATTTATTTATACAATAATGTGACATTTTACATAGAAATATGAGTATTTAATTTGGATTAAATATATGTTTACTCGTTGAATTTTTCCACTGTCTGCACACAACACCTGATGGGAGCCATTAGACCTAACAACAAAACGCGAAATAAAATGTGGATTTTAAAACTGTTGGAAAAACAGTACCTACAATCAGAAAAACTTACCTTTAAAGAGGTACTCGATTACAAAATATCAAAAAACACAACTGAATATCAGCTTTTTATGGTGACACAAACACATCACATAACCGACAATATAAAATAACTGAACGACAACGAACGAACACGAACACTGAACACAGATTCACACATTCACAGATAGCGCAGGATTTGTCAAAAGTCATGTTCCACCAATCAGAATGCCGACATCAGCGCCTCTGACAAAATGGAAGGAAAATAAATACGATTACATGTTTTTTATTAGAGTGCGCGGGGCATGGTGCGTAACAAATGATAGGAAAAAGGGTAAGTCCGTGATAATACACATTTATGACATTTATTCTTAACATGACATTTTAGTTAAATCTGACAGTTGTCACATTTTATTTTCAATTTGGAATAAAAACAAATCAAATGTGTTTCTTGCATTTATAAAATGGTATTTTCTTTGATTTGTATAGTCTTATAAATTATACAGATTATATTTCTAATATTATTATCTAATTAAAAAAAAAATATTTTTTTATTATGGCGCCATCTATCGACAACTAGAATAACTAGAATAAATGTTATAAAAATGTCACCGACGAAATGTAATCAACGACGTGCCTTTTTTTCTGTCACATACAATTTAATGCGTTAGAAAGAAATCGAAAAACTGTGACGCACTGAAAGATGATCATGAGAAAAAGAATAGGGCTTTTCATCGATTGTCCTTTGTTTCGAGCTTCTGTCATATGTTGTATAGTCTGTGTATAATATTAATATGCACGGATTATACGACATTTGACAGAAGCTCGAAACAAATGACTGTGAATGAAAAGCCCTATATAAGCAAACAAATAACTACAATCAATCAAAATTGACAGAAAAAATAGTTAAGGGAAACGGAGCAAAATGCAAAATTTTGACACATGTCAAAATTTTTAATGTGTTTTAAATGTCATCTTTTTGAATCCTGAGAAAACTAATTAAATTTTCCTAAACTCCTAAACTTTTTAATTGCAAATATTTCATTCAAAGGAAACTTTATTTATTCTAAGTGACTTTCGACCCTCGGTAATAAAGTAGTCTTTCATTCTGCCTTTAAATTTTTCAAAAATACTTATTAGTTTTCTCCATAGAGTTATATATTAGCATAGAGAGAGTGTCATTCAGAGCGAAGTGACGACACCATCTTTTTTATTTGGATTAGTGCTGTTTCACTCTTACGCACAGTAAAGTTGCGACAGTTGTCCTCCCCTTCCGTACCTATACTCACACTTAATGCCATCTTAGTGTCTCGATACAATGTGTTAGAAAGATATGCCGCAAACCAGTCCTATGATCTTGTCGTCAGGAAGCGCGGAAGGTAGGCTCACTCTATGTTAATATATACCTCTATGGTTTTCTCAGGATTTGAAAAAAATGAATACATTTAAAGCACATTGAAAATTTTGACATGCGTCAAAATTTTGCGTTTTGCTCCGTTTCCCTTAATTAAGGGAATGGGGGGGATTATGGTTTGAAATCAACATATCAAGCACATTTTTGTGAATTTTTTTCGAAGCTATGGTAGAATTATGTTATTTTTAAATTAAACAAGCATATTAGGTACAATTCAAAGAATATTTAAAAAAAAATTCAATACAAATTATTAAAAAATAAGCCATTGGTGACAAATTTTGACAGGCAGCTCAAGAAAAAATGGATTTTGCGGTGGACATCAGAACTCGTCACTGCATCATACGAAACAAAAAATTCAAAAAGATTTAATTAGTATATGAGTTTCATGAGGTAACAACGTCGAGTTTTTCAACGTCGAGTAACAGAAATCAAAAATACGAAATTTTTGATAAAATTTTTTTAAAAATCAACAGATTTATTATTGTTGAACAAAAAATAAGCACAAAACGAAAAATATCTCGAAGTTGTTACCTCATGAAATGTCTAAAGAAAATCTGTGCAAAATTTCAGGTAGATCGGTCAAGTAGTTTTTTAGTTACAATGTCCACCGCATTTGAAAAAGCAGTTTTGAGAAAAATGCTTTTAAAGTTTTGACATTTTCATCTTCATCTTATTATTTGTCTGCCAAATCGTAAAGTAATGTACACTGGAATATGTTTTTGAATCGCGGAGTAATCTACAAAAGTTGTTTAACGTTTCTCACTACGCTCAAGCGTGCTGGCTCGAAGTCGCGCCAAATCGAGTCGAAGGTAGGGATATTCAACACGCTGTATCTCTGGTAATTTTGCTCCGATCAATCTGAAATTTTTAGAGAGTATTCTTGAAAGTATGCACTTTTATTTAAAATAATAAAAAAATTAAATATTTCAAACCATACTCCTCCCCCTTAAAATAAAAATTTAATTAGAAGAAGATTCATATGCCTACATTAAATTGCTTTACTTTCTACATTTGATCTGTTAGCCATTGTTCGTGTGTCGGAGCATATAGTATTAACATGGTACATATATAGATATTCCACATTCCGTACACCCCAGTATATACTACTGAAGAGGGTTTTAAGTAAATAGTAGTATCCCATTTGTGTGGACCTTCATCAATTTTAGAGAGTACAAAGAAAACTATTGTTACAGATGCACAAATCAGGGTTACCAACATTAAGAAATTAAAGCGATAGATAATACCTTCATAATGACGACGTCTAGCTTGGGACATATTTGGTAAAACAAATATTTTTACACTTATATTTTTGAAAACACGCCAGATCATATAACATAGAAAAACAAAGTATGTGGAAGCAGCTATAGCAACCAGAATAACAAAAGCAATAGCCAAGTTAGTACTAAGAGGTGTGACCCAAATAGAATAAAATGGATTGACTAGCTGGAGACCTTTTTCATATAAATCAAATATAAATAAACTCATACATCCTACAATTATGGTAGTTAAGTGTTTCCAGTAGCATCTTATAGAGTTTCTGTCCCCTTGGTTTTGAACAAGCATATATTCACCTGCAAATATCAGCCAAAATAAGAATAACATGACATAGAACGCATCCTGACGAATATCATTCAAAAGTAACATATAAGGTATTTCAAAAATAAGGCTGAGATATTCTATAGGAATATTGAGGAATGCTAAAGTACCTCCTAAAGATATCAGCACGTATTCTAACAAAACTGGAGTACGGTTTAGCTTAATAACCCTGTGCCAAAACCAGATCATGACAGCTAAAAGTATTGGAAATAACACTGACTTCAGACTAAGCCAAATTTTTGTAAAACCGCCATTCACATAAGTAGTGTGTACATACAAATCTTCTACTTTACCGAGACCTATATTCTTTTTAGTTGTGTCATTGTATGGCAACCTAAGATTTAACAAATAATAATCGTGATATAGAGCACCCAATTCAAATAATGGTACCATAGTACAATAATTATAAGGATAACCACGGTTTTGCGGATCATATTGGTTGTTGAGTGTACACTTCATATAACGCTTTTCTTCAGCATGGAAATAAAATTTCCATGGAGTTTTCCCTCCATTGGGGGTTTTATCACTATAAGCGATACGAGAGTCCACAGTGAGTTCAATGAAAGGTTTAATTAATTTTTGTTTCTTTTGGTCAACCATCTCAACCTGAAGAATTCCTAATAACTTTTGTTGCCAACGGGAATAATCCAAATCGAAGAGTGGCATTTCTATAACATAAACCTGAAAAAAATTTAAACTATGTAGAACAAGCTATCCAAGAAAAAATTCCTTCGGTTGGAATAGGGGAGACAATAGAGATTTTGACTTCGGAAAAAATCAAACAAGATAGAACTTTTTGTAATTTGTTTAAGAAATGTTTAATAAACAACATATCGAAAAGTTCTACTCCAGCAGTGGGTGCTTCATTTTTATTAAACAAATGAACTGCGAAATTAGTTGTTTTTGAAGATATTCTACTTTAGCCGCGATTCGATTGAGGGTAAAATTGTACATAAATCTGCGCGCCTGCGCACACAGACAGTATGTAGTTCCTTGCTAATCTTTCAAGATAGGTATGTATGTATCTGTATCCGTGCAGATAAGTCATTAAAAGAATATATTAGTGTTTTTAGTAAATGTATTATTTATTATAATTCTTGTGTTTTTGGATTTGTGTTTCTCTGTAGTAAAACAATAAAATATTATGTAGGCATAACATTTTTACACTATTTTTGTCGCCGTGTTGTGTAATTATATCCGAAACTTACATGTCAATTGCAATGACCTCGCTAGAGTAGTTGGTAGGGCGTCAGCTCTGAGATTGAAACGACGCGGGTTCGAATCCTGGGCGATTCATATATTTTTTTATTTTTGGTTGTTTTAATAAACTTTTTTTGAAAGTGGTAGATAAGAAAGTTAGTTTAATTTTTAAATAAAATACAAATAACCTGTTAAGTATATTTACTTCGTTGAAATTACCTATATAATAGAAGAATACCTTCTTAGGTGCGTACAAAGTACACACACATTCTTTTTTTTTTTTAAATAACTACGAAAATATAAATCTTAGAAAAACACTGACTTGACCATTGAAAAAATCAAGAAAAAGTTACACAAAAAACCTTATGTAAAGATTTTTCTAAAATTAAATCTATACGCTGTGAGCTCGTACGTAGAGGGGATATTTACAAATTCGCGAGCGCCAATAGTGGCAAGTCTGTAAACGTTTACCGGAAATTTGACATAAATGTCAAAGTGATTAATTTAAAATTAAAATTAAAAACATTAATTATAAAAAATATTAGTTGGTCAAAGCTGTAGTATATATTTTTACCTTAAATATACTTACGTTTTAAATGCTGAATTTAAGTTTTTTTAATGTTCCGTAATATGTAATTATAAATTAATCTGCGCCATCTACACGATAATTGTGAAAGTATCCGAAGTAAGAAATTCATATTTTATCAATAGAACGTCAAAATGATTAGCAATATCTTAAAAAAATCGATTACATTTTAATTACTTTTTTGCGTTGTAAATATTAAGCGATAACAATTAAATAATACATTTAAAAATTACCGGTGAAAGTTGAATAAGTAATCCGCCAGGAGCGACACCAGCGAAGCTCAGAGCGTATAGCTTCTATAATTTTTTATTTATAACGCAAAAGTCACCCTTTTGTCACAAACATGGCGGACTATACTAGCGTTCGCTGAAGCGCACTGTGGAGTTATCTTAATATTATTCTTTAACTAATGTATCAAATGAAATTTTACAAATTGGACATGAAAGAAGAATAATGAATCTATCTTAAAGTTATAATAAATAGAAATAAAATTTATGGGCATAAGTAAGGTGTGGGCGGAAAGTGAGACTTACGTGAATTTTGTTTAAAAATGATTTAAAAATGTGTATCTAATACAAGTTTACTTATATAACTCTCAAATTTACACAACTTACTTTCCAAACATCTTACTAAATGATGTTTCATCCAAAATAAATTAAAAAATTGAATTCAAATGATACGAGACGTCTCAAAAAATATAATTTTTGAAAACTTCGTAGTTTTACAGAATTACTACCATTTTAAGGGCGCGTGCATAGTGCACGCTGGTTTCCGAGTCAGACAGCCAGCACTGAGTCGGTGTGCGAACTATCATTTAGACAAGGTGAAAACGGCGGGTTCGTTGGAAAAAATATTCCCATTAGATTTTTTTGCATAATCACATTCGTGAGACACCCCAGAATAAGGTTCAAGAAGTCGCCCACGCGAAAAGTGGTCCATTTTTTTTAACAATTTTTCAACGAAAACATTTCGTTTATAAATTCGCAAAAGTCTGTATGTTATTGCGTTGCCGCTCCTGCAATACTCAGATCAGATTTATCGATGGATTCTTATGTAGTTTTTTCTTTTGAATCCAAATCTGAAAACGGCATTTCGATATTTCTAACCGTCGTCGAGATAATCGACCCCAAAGTGTAAAATGTGACGTCACAATCGGGTTATTTTCTTCCGACACACTACACGTCCAGCTGAAATCGTTGCTATTAAGTAGGCTAGTTTTTTAATCTCGATTTGTTAAGCAAAGCATAATAGGTTATTTACATTTAAGTTGGACACTTCGTGAATGTCAAACTAAATTTTAAATTAAGTATCAATAAAACATTAATGACATTTGATAGTGCATTTAATTATTATATAAAATAAATGAGATGTTCAAAAATACAATTTGAGTATATTTTAAAAGCAATAATTTATTAACAGCTTCAAAAAGGTTTATACGAGTATCCGGCCTCCCCTTTATGATAAATGGACTGTTCCATTTGCTATGAAATTAAAATATAGTCGGTTCGCTAAACTCGACACAACTGGTTAGTGATTTTAGTAGGTAATTTTTTTGTTTTTGCGAATTTTGCCAAAATTAACAAAATTACTAATTATTTAGTAATTATTAACTTATTAGTAATTATTTTTTTTGCCAAATTGGCAAAATTATTGACTAAAATCACGAACCAGTTGTATCTGAGTTTAGCGAACTGACAGTATATGAAAGAATATTGTTTGTTATGGGCCATCCCACGAACATACGCCTGTTTTGGATTACTTCGACAACGAATATTTTACTGTGCAACATAAGAAGTACGAAAGTAAATGGCGTTAATAATTATTCCAATAAACAACAATGTAATTTGCAATTTACTTTCGTTCTTCTTATTTTGCACAGTAAAATATTCGTTGTCGAAGTAATCCAAAACAGGCGTATGTTCGTGGAATAGGGTAACAATTATGGTCTGATAGGTGCAATTACATCTTTCTAATAGAAAAAAAATATTTGAAGATTTTTCTCAAATTATGGATACCAGCAACATTTTCATTTATAACTCTTTTATTTTTAATTTGACGAAGAAAAGTTATTCTTCATAAAAAGCTCTTCATGTTTTAAGATTTATGATGCAACCATCATATGTAAAATTTTATTAATTTTATACGAGGTATATAAAAAATATGAATTTCGATCATTATATATATTTCGATTATTATAGTTCATAACATTTAAATTAGAATGATATAATTGCACATTAAAACATAATTATTAATTCTAAACTACTTTTCATAATAGCAATTTTCCATATTATGAATTAAAATACGTAAATAAATAAAGTTTTCGTTATGATAATGCTCGCATTTTCAGCTTGTTTTTTTAATCAAATTGCAAAAATCAATATTTTCGGCCCGGAGAATTTTTTTTTTAGATTGTTCGGACCATTCCGGACAGAAAAGATCTCTTATAATTTTTCTCTAAAGTTGATCGTGTTCGAGTTATAAGAAAAAAGAAAAAGAGTTGAAAAACGCGAAAATGGCCATTTTTAAGACTTAATAACTCGGTTAAAAATGATTACTATGAAAGTCAGAAAGTGACTAAATCAAATTTAAAGCCCCCCCTTCATGATCCTGAAGAAGTTTGTGTCATTAATTTATTACTAAGCTGTTATTTTCAATTATTAATAATGAGTGGTAAGATCGTATTGACGCGGCTGTAAATGTGAGTGTGAGTGAGATGCGCCATTGGACTGCCTGAATGGCATCTCTTTCGCACTCATCAGGGACGGCAGCCTAATACGTGCATGGCGCTCATTATTTTTACTTAAAAATAACAGCTTAGTAATCAAAAAATGACAAAAATTTCTTCAGGATCTTGTAGGGGGGGCTTTAAACTTTGATTTAGTTACTTTCTGACTTTCATAGTAATAACTTTTAACCGAGTTATTAAGCCTTGAAAACCGCCATTTTTCGTTTTTTTCAATTTTAAAATGGTTTTACCTCGAAAACGATTAACTTTAGAGAAAAATTATAAGAGACCTTTTTTATCCAGAGTGGTCCACAGAACCTAAAAAAATTTGTTCTTGCAAAAACATTGATTTTTGCAATTTGATTAAAAAAAATTGTTAAATAAAATTTGGACCACTTTTCGCGTGGGCGACTTCTTGAATCTTATTCTGGAATGTCTCACGAATGTGATTATGCAAAAAAATCTCATGGGAATATTTTATCCAAAGAACCCGCCATTTTCGCCTTGTCTAATTCGTATCTAGTTGTCAGCGCGCTGGTGCACTTTGGATAGGCCAATTTAAATACGAAGGATTTAGCTGCACCGACTCAGCGTAGGGTTTCTGACTCGGAAACCAGCGTGCACTATGGACGCGCCCTAAGTGGGTATTACCGTTGATTGAGGTATTGAGGGGTATTATTAATTAATATTAATATTTCAATCAACGGTATTACTCAAGTTTGAACAGATTTATTACAATTTTATAGGTGTTTTTTAAAGCGATGTAATCTTTGAAATGTACATTATTTTACTTTAGAAATAAAATAAACAACTTCTTTTTGAGAAAATTGAGAAAGATCAAAAAATGTAAAACAAAAACCGAAAAATATCAGTTAAAAAAATGTTTCAAAACTTTTCAAAATGTTACAAAGTCATCAAAACTTTTTTCTGTACAACTTACCTAAAATACATTTAATAACAAGCTTAAAAAATAATAAATGTTAAAAAACTTTTCTTTGAGCTCTTATACAGTATGTTTGCGTTAACTTGGAACCTATTGATTACTTTTTATTCAGTTTTACGAAAAAAAGTTATTATTTATAAAATGCACTCGATCATATAGACTCTCAAGATTCAAGATCAAGATATCAGATATCAAATTTTATTAATTTTATACGAGGTAGGTATGTCATAAAATATAAATTTCGCTCATGAGTAAAGTACCTTTATATTTCACAATATCGAAAATTGTTATTTAGTGCAGTCACTGAAGGTGGATATGAGCTATTACCTCCGATTTCGTTGAACCTCCATCGATTTGCTGGAAAATTGGTGAGTGGTTAGAGAATATCTCAAGGAACAAAGGTGACATAATGCCAACTTGCGCTTTTACCTTGGGGGTGGGTGCCACCCCTTCTCGAGGGTGAAAATTATTTTATTAAAAATAATCCCATAATTCGATACAGGGACAAATTCTAGGCAAAATTTGTTATATAAAGTTATTAAAATAAATCAAAACTTTTTGAGGTATTAAAGATCAAAAATTTTAATTTTTCGTGAGAAAAATGCATGTTTTCAACCGATTTTTCATAAATATCTCAAAAACTATAAGTTTTTAGAAAAAAGTTATTATTACCAAAATTGAAGCTAATAAAAAAGAAATAAACCTTTTACTAAAAAAACCTTTTAATGTTAACTGAAAGTGAGTTATAGGTAATTGAATGTATATTTTTTTCGGCGAGTACCCAAGTCTAAGTATTCAAGCTTAAATAACGGGAAAATGATGCATTTTATGACATAAACTTATTAAACATTTGGCAAAGTACTTAGAAATATCTATCAAATGAGTCCTCGAACAAGTTGACAGCATTAAAATTTATGCTCCAAAAATGTTTCAAAATTTATCTTTTAAATTTTTTTCCAAAAAAAATATTAGTGTTCTTTTTTTTTAAATAACTCCGTTAATTTTTAGGACATCAGATTCACCTAAAAACCATTTGAAAATTAACTCTAAGCCAAGCCGCACACCAAAGAAATATGAAACGAAAAACATGAAACATGAAACGAAAAACATGTTTCATGAAACTAAAACACTGCTAAATAAATCTCAAAGTCCGCCTACCTATGAAACTAGTGTGATTCATGCTCATGACACATTTTTATTTTCGGAGAGTTTCATAAATGGCCGGACGTATATTTGTTTAGTAGTGGTTTATTTCCATGAAACGTAATTTACGTTTCATGTTTCTTTGATGTGCGGCCGGGCTTAGGGCAATTAAACGACGTTGAATTTAATCTTATAAGCCCCTTACTTTTTTAAAAATAAAAGGTTAAATGGCCCCAGTTACATGGTTCTCGCGGCAAAATTTAAGATTTAAACGTTTCTATCTCGGTTGTTTTTTACCCTACAGAAATAATAAAAAAGGTAAAATATTTGACACAGAAAAAACTAAAATTTGGTTATATATTATTTTTTACGTATATTAAGTATTTTTGGAGTTATTATCAAAAGAAAATGAAAATTACGATCATTTTAAAAATTCTGACTTTTTTAAATTATACCTTTTTTTCAAAAATTTTCATTCTAAACCGGTCAAAATTGTTGAAATCATTACTTATGCTAATATAAAGAAATTATTTTAAGGATTACTATGAATTTGAATTTTTGTGGAAATAGCGTATGTTTAATTTTTACTTTTTCCTAAAAAATTCGAAAAGTTTCTCTTATTTTCATCATAACTTGATTAATTTTAATGTTATTGACTTCTTCTGAAGCTCAGTTGATAGATAATCTGAAGTGCTTTGACAAGTGCTTAACATGTATATTTTATACAATACATCGTTTTCCCGTTATTTAAGCTTGGGTACTTAGATTTGAGTACTCGTCGAAAAAAAATTTACATTCAATTACCCATAACTCACTTTGACTTAACATTAGTTTAGTTCTTTAAGTGAGAAATGTATTAAATTTTGTATTAGCTTTAATTTTGCTAATTATAACTTTTTTGCAAAAGCTTATAGTTTTTGAGTTATACGTGAAAAAGAGCTTTAAAGCATGCATTTTTTTTTACAAAAAAATAAAATCTTTGATCCTCAATAACTCAAAAAGCATTTATTTATGTTAATAACTTTATATAACAAATTTTGCTTAGAATTTGTCCTTATATCGATTTATGGTATTATTTTTGTTAAAATAATTTTCACCCCCGAGAAGGGTTGGCTTCCACCCCCAAGGTAAAAGCTCAAGTTTGCATCATGTCACCTTTGTTGGTTGAGGTATCCTCTAACTATTCACCAATTTTCCTGAAAATCTATGGAGGTTCAACGAAATCAGAGGTAAAAACCTTCAGTGACTCCACTATTAAGAATAGTTGTTTTGAATTAAAAACTATGTTTCAATATTCAATTACATCCTTCTAATTGAAATATTGTGAACTATAAAGGTACTTAACCGTTAAGCGAAATTCATATATTATTACACATACCTCGTATAAAATTGAAAAAGTTTGATATCTGATAGTTGTATATTAGATTTTAAACAAGGTAGAGCATTTTATGAAGAATAACTTTTTTTCTTAAATTTGATAATAAAATAGTTATCATAATTGTAATAAAATGATGTTGGGTATCCGTAATTTGAGAATTTGCATTTTTTTTAATTTGAAGGATGTAATTGTATATTTAAACATAGTTTTTAATTCCAAAACAACTTTTCATAATAACAATTTTTGATATAAAATAAAATAAATAAAATAAAATAAATTATCGATATAAACGTATACATTAACATTACATTACTTAGTTTCCCACCTTTAGATGTATCAGAGGAGTACGACAACTGTCACTGTGACAGGAGAATTTTATAAAATACTCCTGTCACAAACGTTTAGGTAGGAAACTATGTAATGCAATGTTAATTTCTACGTTTATATTGATAATTTCCACCTTTACTAGTTTCTTTTCTTTTTAATTCACAATGCATTATGATTTCCATCTTTTGCGATATTTTGCTGGTTATTAAAGCGCTCATCACTGTATTATACATAGTATAATACAGTGATGAGCTTGCTAATAACCGGCAGAATAGCACAAAAGATGGAAAACGTATGAGACGTTGTGAGATAAAAAGGAATGAAACTAGTCGAGCTGGGAAATTTAGCGATATTAACCTATTAATTTACATTCTATTGATTGTTTCCCACCTTTAGACGTATAAGAGGAGTATGTCAACTGCAGTTGTCACTGTCAGAGTGGCAGTTGCCAAACTCGTCCGATACGTGTAAAGGTGGGAAACAATAAATATAATGTAAATTTAAAGGTTAATATCGCTAAATTTCCCAGCTCGTCTAGTTTCATTTCTCTTATACAGGATACAGGATAGTATCACGAGGTTTTTCCTGGTTTTCCCTCGTGATTTACTATGGAATCTCTAACGCGAGAATTTCATTGCCACCGTTGCATTTGGTTGTCTTTTTAAAGACAGATCACATGCTATGATTTTTTATGGCGGATATTCTTGAGTTGGGATTGATTTCATGTAATCGAATGAACTATCTTTTAGTAAAGTCGTCCCAGGAACGCAACTCATCAATATTGGCAATATCATTTTAAAGTCGTCTACTTTAAAATGTATAATACGTGTCTGAATTGCCGATATAAATGAGTCAGATTAAATAAATTATTAGAAGAATTTTTTGCTAAGCAACAACATTTTTGTTTATTTAGTATTATTTTGTATTTTGACAACGACACCCGACTTGGGCGTCGAAACGTTAATAAAATCATTTTTAGGTAAAATTGTGGCTTATTTCCCATTTGAATATACTCTCTCTAACTTATGTACGTATCCATTTGATTTCAGATTTATTTATATCAATTTCTGCTCTTATTATTGTAAATATGGAGTTGGCGCAATGATAAGATTTGACCGTTAATTTAAAACGAATCTATTCGTATAAATTTTATTGAATTTGAGTGACATTATATTTTCCATAAGATGTGTGCGATGTCCTTTATAGGTTTTTATCGCTAAATATCCCACCTCCACTAGTTTCATTTCTTTATCTCACAACTTAATTTATGTTTTCCATCCTTTGCATTATTTTGCAGGTTATTAGCGCGCTCATCACTGTATAAACTAACAAAAAAAGTTTTATAAAAATATAAGCTTGTTTAAATTTTTCCGAAACAATGCATGTTTTCGTTCTCTATTGACTCCCCTAGAAGGAAAATTGTTTTATTTAAAACACATATTTAAAGAAAATAAAATTATTAACGAGTTTAAGACCTTTATTTGGTTATTTTGGTATTTTATGGTTATTTTTATAACATATGCAGGAGAGTTATTTGTCAGGCATATATTAAAAGTTATGAACAAGGTCAATCACATGTGGCGAAGGAATAGCAAACCTATAGTTGTTAACCAAATGAGAATGTATGTGAACCAAATGAGAATTGAACGTGTCTCACAATACAACTATTTGGGAACTATAATCAATGAGTCGTGGGACAATACTTAAGAGATTAAATGTCGCATCGGAAAGGCAAAGAAGTGCATTCTTGACTATGAGCTCTGTGTTCAAGAGCCATGACATCACTCTAAAAACAAAAATAAGGCTGATGTTACGTGTACTCAGTGCTTCTATACGGAGTAGAAACGTGGACATTGAAGGCGGAAACTCTATCGAAACTTCAGGCTTTTGAGCTATGGTTGTACAGAAGGATCCTGAAGATACCCTGGAAAGACAAAGTCACCAATGAAGAAGTACTACGGAGGATGAACACAACCGCAGATTTAGTCAACATCGTGAAGGGCCGTAAGCTGCAGTACTTGGGGCATATAATGAGAAATCAAGGCAGATACAGGCTGCTCCAGTGCATTTTACAAGGTAAAATTGAAGGAAAAAGGGCTCCAGGAAAAAGAAGAATGTCCTGGCTTGCTAACCGGAGAGCATGGTATAGAAAGACCTCAACACAACTATTCCGTATAGCAACTAACAGAGTCATCATAGCCAGAATGATCGCCAACGTTCGGAGCTGACAGGAACCCTAAGAAGAAGAAGATAGTTGTTAAACTGACCTTAGGCTACGGCTCCACGAGCGAGAAATTGACGCTAGCAGTAGCCGTAAAACGAATTAAGGTTCCGCGGAACGGAATAGGAATAGTCAAACTGTACCGACTACAGGACTTACAGTTGAGTCCGCGAGTCTTTACCCGTGCGTCATTAATACCTGGCGAGATAAAACACATACTTTTTATCTAGCACCATTCTCTTTCACGCATGAAACTCATGACAAACCAGCTGCCGTTTGTTATTAAGTAAAAACACATGTTACTTTTATGAACCATCTAGACTCAGTGCATTGAAAAGAGATAGGTACAAAAAAAGACGATTTGGTATGTTTTCATATTTTAAGCACAATTTGTTTGACGTTTCTGCTTTGTTTACTTTTGTGGCTGTCAGTCAGTTGAATTTTTTGCGGTTTTTGTCGAATTTTTGCGTTTTGAAGTTTCTATATATTACACAAACAGTTGTTTTCACAACTAATTTTATATTAGGCTTTGAAATTTTAAGGTAAATAATTATATTTTGGCAATTAATATTTAAAACATACAAAGCTAACATCATTCACACAGTAAAGAAATGATTGTGTTTAGATTTCCGTCAAAGTGAATAAAATAACAAAAATAAAATATGTTATTGAATTTTTTTTATAAATTATTGTTTATTTATTTATTAATCAATAATAATAAAAGAATTTATTAAGCTACTTCAAATGTAGCTGTAATTCTGCACAAAAATTTTGAAGCAAAACTTATATTTGACATTCTATATATTTGATAACGTCAAATTTTATAATAAAACCCGTAATCGGAACAGTAGCCACTTTCTGTCAGTTGTTGTTGCGTGAAATATATTTCCGACTTATTTCGTATGCTTTAAATAGGGCTTTTCATCGATTGTCATTTGTTTCGAGCTTCTGTCATGTGTCACATAATATTAATATATCTACGTCATACGTCTTTGGTTTGTATCATTGAATATGCCAATAACGTATGACGTAGATATATTAATATTATGTGACACATGACAGAAGCTCGAAACATATTACTGTGAATGAAAAGCCCTATGATGACGCACGGGTAAAGACTCGCGGACTCAACTGTATGCATAGTCGGTTCAGTTCGGCTATTCCTATTCCGTTCCGCGGAACCTTAAGTTCGTTTTACGGCTACTGCTAGCGTCAATTTCTCGCCCGTGGAGCCGTAGCCTTAGGGATATTTAGACTTATAATGCTTATAGGTACCCTTGTTTTTATTTGTTTATTATAAGTGTCCACTCGACTTTAAGCCACCGCACCTCGGTAGCGCGCAGCCGCACTCGCACTATATGGTATGTCTATATCGTAGAATACTATATAATTGGCTTATTTAATTAGCACATTGGCAATAATTAATTGAATAAATTTTGAACTTATGAGCCAAAGCCTTCTTCAGAACAATCGTCCATTCGCCCCTGTCTCTGGCAACTCTTCGCCATGCTCTAATTCCAATAGATCTTAGATCATTTTCTACGTTGTCTTGGTACCTGTCTCGGTCTTCCTTTTGCTCGTTGTCCTATCGGCCCTCTTCGGTCAAAAACTTTTCTGACTATGCCATCTTCCTCTCGCCTGATTACATGGCCTATCCATCCAAGGCGTGCAACCTTAATGAATTTTACTTAGGTAATTAATTAAATAGATAAATAAGTTATTAAAAAAACTATGTCAATAATAAATTAAATTATAAAATTTTATTAAATATCAAGTAGGTATTTGTTGGGAAGTTTTCGCATAAGTACGTATAATAAACATAGTTTCAAAAGTTATGCATCACCTAACATTATGCTCATTTTCGTAGTTGATTTTTTCATGAAAAGGTTAACGGATTCCGCTAATGTTTTTTTATTATTTTAGATTTTTCTTTAGTATTTACACAGTTGCTCAAAGGTTTACTCAAACTTGTTTTTTGAACTTATACCGGGTGAAAGAAAATATATGTTTTTCTTACGTCAAGTTTGAAACACCCTGTAGCGAGGACAAGGTAGGTATGGTATGTTTAACAGTAAATGGTTGAGTTCAATTAGTTACCACTATAAAAATCCTGGATTAACCGATAATAGTATAAAAGGCCCGGTTTCAGGTAAAATTTATTTCAGGCTTTATTATGGGAGTACCGTCTAATTAGTGTTAATCGCAAAAGACCAACTCTGTCTACCTCGGTGGCTTATCGCTCCGGGTGGGTCTTAACAATGGGCCAGGTCAGATAAATTTAATAATATTTACGACCGCACTAATTGAACTCAACCATTTACTGTTGAACAAAGCATATATGTGTGGACATACACCAAAATGGTATTGTAGTCTTATGTTTTGAGAACACTTTGTTTTTTGAATATCCCTGATATCTTTAGAAACAAAGAAAATAGACGTTTTATTCTTGAGCATCTGTTTTAACTGAAACAAAAGTTTGTGACACCCTGTAGGGAGAAAAAGGTACAACGGTAGGCACACATCGAAATTATGTTATAGTCTCATATTTTGTCAACATTTTGTTTTTTTTTAGTTTCTCTGATATCTTTAATAATAAAGAAACTACACGGTTTTAATATTTCATATGTGTTTTAGTTTTAACTGACAACATGCGATACGTGAGGAGACCATGTCTTATGAGACACTAAGATGAATTTATTTCCTTTATATATACTGCGAAAGGAACAAAGTGTTCGCAGAAAGTTTTCTATGCAATGTACCTAAATCTCGCTCTTTAAAGAGCCTCCCTTAAACAATCTCACCTCTCTTATGTTGCGCTGTGCATACCGCTCACTTGGTCGACAACTTAACTCTTAAGGTGTCGATCAGAATTGTTAACGTTTTGTGCCTATCTGTTTTAAAGGTTTATTAACAGTAATTTTTTATTGTTAATTTAGTTTTGTTTCAGTTAAAACACATCCTGTTAAAGAATAAAACCGTTTAATTTCTTTGTTTCTAAAGATATTAGGGACATTCAAAAAACCCAATGTTCATAAAACATAAGGCTATGATACGATTTCGATGTATACCCACACTTTTACCTCGTCCTTCCTACAGTGTGTCTCAAACTTAGCATCAGAAAAACATATCTTTTCTTCCACTCGGTATACCTAAGTTCAAAAGAGAAGTTTGATTAAACCTTTGCCCACCTGTATAAATACCAAAGACAAATCTAAAATATTAAAAAAAATATCGGAATCCGTTAATCTGTTCACGAAAAAGTTCAACTATGAAAATGAGCATAATTTTTAATAATGCATAACTTTTGAAACTATGTGTATTTATTTCTTTTGTTTATCATATTATGGCATTTCGACACATTTATAATATGTGTAAGTGTGACAGAGACCGCTGCGGCGCGGTGGTTCAAGAGACTGCATCAGCGAGTCGTCAAAACGGAAAACGCGTTCCAAGATTGCAGCATTAATTTTGAATATTTTGTTGAGATATTTGTATATCTCAACAAAATATATTAGTATGCGCAAATTACTCTATAATTAAATAAAATGTTACAAAAGCGAGCCTGTACCGCCATTAAGAAGGACACAAAATAAATATACTTTCTTCAAAAATAAACTTTTTTATCGCATGCCTAGATTTTGTGTCACATTGGAACTACTAAAATTTATTTTCTATAACAAATGATCGTGAAAATACACTCTGGGAGAAAATTAACCGCCCACCTTATATTAAAAATGGGCCATTTTCTATGCCTCGTATTTCCTAAACCTGTAGTCCGATTGAAGTGATTTTTTTAATATGTATTTTTAATATATATAATTTTTAATATATTCATTAACAATATCGCTGTAATAATATTGTTGCTAAAAAGGTTAATTTTCATTGTATACCGGGTGTACAATAAAACTGTGTTTTTTCTCAAAGTTCGCATCACTCTGGAATATTATTATATAGCATTTATAAAATACTGAAATTAAAACTCAACGATAGCCTCATCTTTTCTAAACATTCTGTTTTGTTATTCATTCGCTTATGTTGGATCATAAAAAAGGTAGGTACTTTAACAATTAGCCATGTTTTTCATCAATAAATGGTATTTTTAAATAAGTATGGTAAACTTTAAGGGGTAATTCTGCATGAAAAAATAATGACAGTTTGCTTTATAAACGTATGTCTGCAAATACTTCGTTTCCGAGATAGGGGATGTTGAAATTTTTCTGACAAACTGACAATTTATTTATTGCTTTATAACCGGTTGAGATATGCAAATGAAATTTGGTGGGGTTTAAGAGGTAGTTATTGTGCATTTTTTGACATACAATTAATAATTTAATATTCACCATTGGCGCATATAAGGGTCATATTACGCGTATGCGCGCCAATGGTGAATATTAAATTACTAATTGTATATCAAACAATGCGCAATAACTACCTCTTAAAACCCACCAAATTTCATTTGCATATCTTAACCCGTTTTAGAGCAATAAATAAATCGTCAGTTTGTAAGAAAAATTTCAACACCCCCTATCTCGGAAACGAAGCATTTGCGGACATACGTTTATACAGCAAACTGTCATTATTATTTCATGCAGAATTACCCCTTAAAGTTTACCATCATGATCATCATTTAACACGGATCTACCCACTGCTATTTTGTGCTGTTTACATCCAATTTTTGTCAATCTGTTTTATGTCATCAGACCATCTTGTTGGCGGAGGACCTCTACTCCGATAAGCTTCTTGTCTTGGTCTCCAGTGTATTCGCTGTGTCCATCTGTTATCCGACATTCTAGCTACGTGCCCCGGCCAGTTCCACTTAAGGGTCATATTTCTTTCTATGTCATCTGTCACTCCTGTTCTCCGTCTTATTTCCTTGTTCGTAATCCGATCCCTACGAGAAATGCCTAACATTGAGCGTTCCATGGCTCCTTGTGTAACACAAATTTTATACCCGTGTTGAGCTGCCCCCCCACTTGCAAAAATTAAAAAACAAATAGCCCTGATTTATGAGCTATTTATGAGCTTTCATATTCCGCAAACTAAAAATTTTGAGCTCGTTCCACTGAGCAGGAATTTAATATTTTAGTGGGAATATTATTTAGTGGCACTTAAAAATAGGAATATTGAATCGATTTTTGCGGCAAAATTACGAGCTATTTATGAGCTCTTGAAATTATATACTTTCGATTTTTGAGCTCATCCCCTTCACCCCCAAACAATTTTTACCTGTCTAGCAACAATATCATTACAGCGATATAGTTAAAGAATAACGCTATAACATATTAAAAAATCATTGAAATCGGACATGTTTAGGAAATTCGAGACATCAAAAATGGTCAGTTTTTAAGGTGGTGCGTTAATTTCTCGGAGAAGTGTATGTGCATCAGGATCGACTAGTTTGGTCTATAGCCCGATCAAAGAACAATCTGACCCCCAAAAAAATAAAGAATGATGAAAAATTTTTGAATAGGTAGTTGAAATTGTCTTTTATTATATAAGAAAAAGTTTACAATTCTACATCCCCTCCATTTTACAAAAATGGAGGGGAATACCCACTCTCGAAGGTGAAAAATATGCATTCAAAATAAGAGCGGAATTGGATAAAATGGCTAATTCTAAACAACTTTTGTTCTATAGAGTTTTTTCGCTAAGTCAATACTTTTTGAGTTATTTGCTACTGAATATGTTCATGTACAGGGTGTTTCATTAATAATTGTCCATATAATAACTGGAGAAACCTTAGCACAAAATACGAAGATTTAACCTAAAACACTTAAATAAAATGTGGTTCCTTACTGAGTTACAGGGTGTTTTATCTAAAAATTTAAAAAATATTTTTGTTCAGCATTTTAAAACTATTCGACGTATCCTTTTCATACTTGGCATGTAGTATAGGTACTGTACAAACTATTAAATTATGTTAAACAAACGTTTCTGGCTATTACCAGAGGCGTACGACGGGGGAAAGTGAATGGTTGACCCTTTCCACATTCTACGCCACTAGCGAAAATGCTATTTTAGTTCAATTTTTGGATTCTCCAATACTTTCTATACAAATAATGTACTCTTCATTCGTAACGATGAAGTCATTAGTTGTCGAGATCTTTGAAATTAAAAATGAAAGGACACAGTTATTTTGATTAATGTATTGTGCCGCTTCATTTTTAATTTCAAATATCTCGAAAACTAATAATTTTATCGTTACGAATGGAGAGTATATTATTTACATAAAAAGTATTGCAAAATAAAAAAAATTACACTAAAATAGCAATTTCGTCAGTGGCGTAGAATTTGGGAAGGGTCAACCAGCCACTATCCCCTGTCGTACGCCTCTGGTAGTAGCTAGAAACGTTAATTTATCTTAATCTAGTACGGCGCATAGTACCTATACTTTCTGCCAAGTATGATAAGGATATGCTAAATAGTTTTAAAGTACTGGGTACAAATTATTTTTAAATTTTAATCATATAAATTATTAATCAAAATAACTGTGCCGTTTCATAGTTAACTTCAAATATCTCGAAAACTAATGACTTAATCGTTACCAATAACGAGAATATTATTTACGTAGAAAGTATTGGAGAATCTAAAAATGGCACTAAAATAGTAATTCCTCCAGTGGTGTAGAATTTGAGAAGGGTCAACCATTCACCATCCTCTGTCGTACGCCTCTGGTAGTAGCTAGAAACGTTTGTTTATCATAATTTAGTAGGGTGTCTAGTAGTCGCACTTTCTGCCAAGTATGAAAAGGATTCGTCGAATAGTTTTAAAATGCTGAGCCAAAATTGTTTTTAAATTTTTTAGATAAAACACCCTGTAACTCGGTAAGGAACCACATTTTATTTAAGTGTTTTAGGTTAAATCTTCGTATTTTGTGCTAAGGTTTCTCCAGTTACTGTATGAACAATTATTAATGAAACACCCTGTATATTTAACAACAAAAAAAACATGTTTTTGGACGGTTTTTCGGACAGGGACGCGCCAAGTAACTTTGGCGCCGTCGTGCAAGATATTGATAAGCGCCTTTATTAAAATTACCAGGGTAGAAATATTATAATCAATCACTCCCTTACATTTCAATGTGGAAAACTATGAATTTTTTTCTCCATCTACCTAGGTTTTTTGGAAGGAAGCATAAGTACACAGTACACAAGTACACTTATAAAGAATAATATATTCTTCTTCTTCCTTCTTGTATGTAGGTTTTAAAGCCTGTTTCTTCTTCAATATTAGCCTAAATTGTTTAAGTTATCGCACCATCTTTTTCTTGGTCTGCCAATACTTCTTCGTCCATTTGATGACTTATCTCGTGCTGTGCGTACTATCCTATCCTCTGCCATTCTACTAATGTGTTCGTTCCACTCCTGTTTCCGTTTTGTCACCCATCCATTTATATCTTCTACATTGCATGTTCTTCTTATGTTTTCACTTCTCTCCCTCTCCAACAGATTTTCCCTGTTTCTTGTTGAAGTATTTTCATCTATGTTTTTTCTAGTAGTCTACGATCTGTTTTTAAACCAAGAGGAGTATTCAAATTTCCCGTGCCGTAATGCTTGTTTGTAATTGGTCCAACCTCAGGCAAGTTTACTCCACTGTTATCAAATTTTGACACTAATGACGTTTAGATTTTTAATCTGCTTTTATATAAAAAACATGATCAACCAAAAAAGAAGATGTATTTGGTGATTTTCCTAGTGACTTTCTTGGGTGTGAATCTGTCTTTTTAGTTTACTCCTCCTGGTTTAAAAATAAATTACAGGGTGTCCAGAAACTTTACCGACAAACGAAGACAGGAGATTCCTCAGATAATTTTAAGATATTTTAACCCAATTCATCTGTCCGAAAATGCTTCCTAAGGGAGCTAGAGCTCTTTGAAGATGGCGTCTTGTATTTAGTTTTTCTTAAATAACTCCAGAACGCTTCTATTGAAAAAAAAAAACAAAAATTGGTACACATATTTTTTATCTTCTAGAGATAAATCGATTCCATGTATTGCAAATTTCCAGTACCGGTCATAGGCGTCCGTTTGGGTACGGCAACAGTTATTTTATCGCTTAACTTTTTTATCTTTAATTTTTAAGCATTTTTAACTCTGGATTATTAAATTGTGAGGTATTCTACGACTAAAAGCTATTCTTTTTCTAACTCGATAGGATACACCGTTTTCTAGAAAAATCGCTTTGAAAATTTTTCTTGTTTTGAATTTGTAAAAAAAATTAAAAAAAAACTATTTAGAAATCTGAAAACTGGTACCTTTATTTATATTTCAGAGATGAATCGATTTCATTAATTGCGAATTTCTAGTACGGGTCATATGCGTCCGTTTTGGGTAGGTCAACAGTTATTTTATCGCATAACATTTTTGTGTGTTATTTTTAAGCATTTTTGACTCTAGATTATTAAATTATGAGGTATTCTAGTACTAAAAGTTACTCTTGCTTTAAGTTGGTAAAATACACCGTTTTTTTTTAAATTCTTTTTCATTTTTTTTTTCAAATTCAAAAAACGAAAAATTTTCAAATTGATTTTTCTAGAGAACCGTGTGTCCTACTGACTTAAAACAAGTGTACCTTTTAGTACTAGAATACCTCACAATTTAATAATCCAGTGTCAAAATAGCTTAAAAGTTATGTGATAAAAAAGACAAAAAAGTTATGTGATAAAATAACCGTTGCCATGCCCAAAACGGACGCCTATGATCAGTACTAGAAATTCGAAATGGATGGAATCTATTTATCTCTGGAAGACAAATATACGCACCGATTTTCGTTTTTCTAAATTGAAGCGTTCTTTAAGCTTAGGAAACATTTTTGGACTTAATGAATTGAGCTAAATTGTCTTAAAATTATCTGAAGAATCTCCTGTCTTCACTTGTCGGTAGAATTTCTAGACAACCTGTATAGTAGTTATTAAAAATATTATATAAAACACTATTATTCACAATATATAAAATATATTGCACAATAAAACAGAACAGAATAAAAACTATGTGAAAGTTATAAATCATTACTTAACATTATTAAAAAATTGAAGATCAAAAAATAAAACATATTTATATTGCGATTTTTTTTAAACAAATATGTACACTTATGATGAAAACCAACGTAAATTTCTTACAGAAATTGAACTTTTCTATAAAGCTTTATATTTGACAAATTCATTAATTTGATTTTCAATATTCAGGTCCTTTAAAAACTCAGATTCTTTGGAAATTTCTGTAGAAATCTGTAGAAAGCAAGATTTTCTAGCCGCTCCTAACCCATTCTAGATCTTAAGTAATTCTTAATTAGTTTTAGTTTAGAAAATGATCTCTCGGCTCAAGCTAAAGAAATCGGTATAGTTAATAACATACGTAACGCAATAGTAATGTTTGGTAATGAGTGGACTAAGTTATTTTTTGCAATGTTTTTTTTTACTTAAAAAAATATTTAGTTTCGAATTGGATATTTATTTAACTTTGCCGACTCAAAGGGCGCCTTTATCGCCTTGGCGCCGTCGTGCGCCGCACGACCTTCCCCATATTTCCTGTTTTCGGAGATCAACTCAAAAAGTAAGTATTTTATCGAAAAAATATTCTAATCAAAAATATAGCTTATAAAAAATGGCAAAAAATGGTGTATGCATGAGGTCTGTAGACTCAGTAGAAGTAGAGTTGTAGCTAATGAAAAGTAGGTTCTTCTTCGTCAAATTCCAAATCGAATATTTCAATGTGAAATAACCCAAAAACGGAGCACTTTTCGGGGAAAATTCATTTCAACTTTTTTAAAGTGTTTAAAAAATGGTTTATTTTGTGTTTTAAAAAACTTCTAACATTAAAAGTAAGTGAGTTACGCTCAAAACATTGTTAGTCCCTTTTATTTTTTTGGTAAAAAAAATCGCGAAAATCACCCCCTAATTAGCATCACAAATAAATTTTATCATTACCACTTGACAAGGTACTTTGCATATGTATTATTTATATGATCTGTAAGTTTCATCGGTTCAAAGTGCTTATTTTTGAAAAAGCTGTAGTTAAAATGGCTTGAACGAGTAACTTATCACAGGTTTAGGTAAATTTTGAACAGCCATAGCATAACTAATTTTTGTCTAACAAGAAAACAAAAATTCAAAAATATTCAGAAAAGCAAAACGAACATTTTATTACTCTTTGAGATTTTTAGCATTACTAATAATTTTTAAGTTATTTCCATAAAAAATTCCATTTTTTTCAAAATTAAAAAAAAATTAATTTTAAACCCAATTTTTTTCAAAAAATGAGCACTTTGAACCAATGAAACTTATAGATAATATAAACAATACACAAGTAAAGTAACTTGTGAAGCGGTAACGATTAATTTTTTTGGGAAGCTAATTAGGGGGTGATTTTCGCGATTTTTTTTAGCAAAAAATAAAAAAGACCAGCAATATTTTGAGCGTAACTCACTTTTAATGCTAGAAATTTTTTTAAAAAACAAAAATAAACCTTATTTTTAAACACTTTAAAAAGTTGTAAAGAATTTTCCCCGAAAAGAGCTCCGTTTTTAGGTTATTTTAAGTTAAAATATTCGATTTGAAATTTGACGAAGAAGAACCTACTTTTCATTAGCTACAACTCTGCTTCTACTGGTTCTACAGACCTAATGCATACACCATTTTTTCAGTTTTTTATAAGCTATATTTTTGTTAAGAATATTTTTCGCTAAAATACTTACTTTTTGAGTCATCTGCGAAAAACCGTCCAAAATCATGTTTTTTTTTGTTAAAAATGAACATATTCACTCGCAAATAACTCGAAAAGTATTAACTTAGTGAAAAAACTCTATAGAACAAAAGTTACTTAGAATTAGTCATTTTATACAATTTCGGACTTATTTTGAACGTATATTTTGTCACCCCCGAGAAAATATTTTTCACCCCATATTTCCAATTTTTTGTAAAATGGTACAGTTGTAAACTTTTTCTTATATAATAGACAATTTCAACTACCTATTCCCAAATTTTCATCCTTCCTTTATTTTTTTGGAGGTTTTGGTAAAATTTTATGTTCACTGATCAGGCTACTAGACTAAACTGGTTTATCCCATAGGGCTTAGGACGAACTAGTTTAGTCTAAGCGAAACTAGTTTGTCCTGAAATCGGGTTTGGCTGATAACATACTGCTTTTTAACACAATGTTTTTTTAAATCTTAACCATCAAGTTATTACTTATTATTAAATTAAAAACTCACCAAGCTGTTAGCATCTAAATCAACTGTTTCCTTGTCATCAGTTAATTCATTTGTCTTAGAGCATGTTCTTACAAACCATCGATCAAAATTACGTTCTGATTCGGAAGGATTTTGGTCCACACATACGGTAGACAGCGTGATTTGAGTATTGTTGGCAAGCATAGGGGCCATTAACCCCACCAAAAAGCATGCTATTTGGCAAGTTAGAACAACGCTAATTAATATAATTAATTTTTTGCCACTCAAATTTTCCAAAATTGTCCCCGGCATGTTGCTGATTATTTACTATTACAAATCTCTAGAACTTTTCTATGGTAGCCTTGATTTTCTTATTAATGAAATGTAAACAAAAGAAAATCTTAAAATAGCGACTGAATCCACGACTTTTGAAATTGTAAATTTTTTAATACTGTTTTAGCAAACACATCAGTTATACAGAGTCAGCATTTGTGAAGTTAGTAGTTTTTGATATACAAGGTGTTAAAATTAAAAAAAAAATAGTTGGACAGTTTCAAGAAACCAGTGGCGGATCTACAGGGAAGATTTCCCCTTAACAAGGTCCAAAATTAAAGAAAAAAATTGTTAAAACATAAAGATAATAATATATTTGCTGACATGAAACTTAAACCACAGACAGACAAATTCAGGCCAATAAACACACTAGTTAGGAAAATGGAAATTAATGCATAATATTTAGTTTGAGTTTATATTTTTTTGTCTTTTGATTAGGTAGTGGTTCATTGGAAGTTCCCCCCAAAGGCCAATTTCCCATCCCAAGGCAAATGTCTAGATCATCTACTGCAAGAGTCTATGTTTTATTTTTAAGAGCAGAATAGAAACATTGAATATTTAAATGAAAAATAATATAAATAAATAGTTTAAGTTTTTGAATAAATAGTTTAAATTCACGCAGCACGTTTTCAACAGTTTCAGGATGACATTTATTTCAATACGAATTCTTTCCTTCAGTTGGTCGATATGATTAAATCGGGTGTTGTTCTGAAGCTATTTTCTTGTGGCATTTTTGCAATTAACTACGAAATAAGCCACAATTTTACTAAAAAATGATTTTATTAACGTTTCGACGCCCAAATCGGGTGTCGTTGTCAAAATACAAAAAATATTAATGAATTAAACAAAAATGTTGTCGCTTAGTAAAAAAATTCTTCTAATAATTTATTTATTCTGACTCATTTATATCGGCAATTCAGACATATATTATACATTCTAAAGTAGAAGACTTTAAAATGATATTGCCAATATTTATGAGTTGCGTTTCTGGGACGACTTTATTGAAAGATAGTTCATTCGATTACATGAAATCAACCCCAACTCAAGAATATCCGTCACAAAAAAATCATAACATGTGATCTGTTTTTAAAAAGACAACCACATGCAATGGTGATAGTAAAATTCTCGCGTTAGAGATTCCATAGTAAATCACGAGGGAAAATCAGGAAAAAACCTCGTGATACTATCCCGAATAACATAAAAACACTTTTTGAATGCGATAATCCTTAAAACTTTATTTAGAATAGCTCAGTCCAAGCTAGACTCTATAATGTCTAACAGAAAATTGACTCATTTAATTTCTATTGAATTTTTGTCCAAGGTTGACTTAAATGTCCACCACAGGACTCCACTGTCCAAGGTGGACTTAAAGTTTTCCATGCTTATATATGGAGTGTCCAGGATCCTATGTTACGAAATAAAACACCAAGATGTTCGTATTATTTATTTGAAAAATTATAATAGTTCTAGTAATTTTAAAATTGTTTCTCTTTGCAGTTCTGCCTTTTTATTTAAACCTATATTCATTAGGTCACTAATTATGTTACGTTTCTGAAGCATTTTTTCTTTGTATGATTTTCGTATCGCCATCCCACGTTCAGTTTTGTAAAATTTTCTTCTTTTTTCATTTGCTTCAACTTTTTTTCTAATACCTTCTTCTCCACTTTCACACTTACAGGTTGATTTTACGTGTAGTTCATGCTCTGATGTATATTTTTCTAAATTGCTAACGCCTCTGCTCGCTAGGGTAGAAATTTCATTGCGTATACCTGCACAGAACTTTCCTCTCGAATGTAACCATTCTGACATTCTTCTCTCGTAATGGGAGTGGGGTTTACCTAAAAGTCCATCTCCATCTCGACGAAGGGGTTTTTGGCCATCAGCACAGGCAATGTATCTCAAAACACCAACACAATGATCCAAACAAATAATTTTTCTAAATGTAGTTTTTGGATGTAATCTTTTCCCTGCACGTTATATTTTCTTTTTGTAAGCTAACATTGTAGATCCATTTGTAAAGTGAATTAATGAATGGAGATGTTCGTGTGCAGTACTTCCGTCGTCTGCTACTAAATGACAACGGCAAATGGAATACCATTTTACATTAGGAGCACATGCTAGAAGACAAAATTCACTCTCATTTAAGAGTAAATGATACCATTCTCTCGGTGACTCTTCGTAGTCCTTTGCCATATCCGCTGGCGAAAGAGCGTTGATGTCATTGACACTCAAAAGAGCCAGATAGTCACTTTTTGACAATTTAGACATATTTTAACTGGCTACTTAATAACGAAGAACTGAACTCTCAAAGCTGTCTCACTAGACTAAAAGAGTCCTTACTACTACTATCATTGTTTGATTTGCGTGTATAGATATAATGCTATGTGGAAATGCGATCAATGATTGTCCCCGTTTAGGATTTAGTCCTCTTCAGGGTTTGTAGTGAATGAATAGTGTTGGCAGCAAAAGCAAACAGCCCGAAAAACACACTGGGGCAAGCGCCGTGTCCTGGTGTTTTTGGATCCTGGGTTATGCCGGACGGTGGTGTCCAGAAGGCTAAGAAGTCAACAGAGAAGAAAGTTTGATGGATTGTTGTTGGTTCCATAGACATTTACGTGTACTGTCCGTGCTTTGCTCTCGACCAGTCTCCCTAGAAACCATTGTACAACGACAGGCGAACCTGCGTCCCTCGTCGGCGGTCAGGAGGTGGCTTTGAGCGCAGCGTGGACAGTGTGCGTTCGAGTGGAGAAAATAGTTGCGGCTATTTTCTTGGGACGAACAGGTATAATTGTGCAATGAAGTTGGGAAACCGCAAAAAACCAACTTCTCCCTGTTCGGGGTAGGGAAGAGGAAATGTTAGAGGTGGGTACGGTAGGCTAACGGGGTAGCCTCGAGGATGTTTTCGTACTCCACCGGGAGTTCGTCAATGCATGTTTGCATTAGAGCGGACGGTAAATGAATCTTTTTGCGTTTGGGCTTTCGGTGGAGTACGTGGCCGGAAGATGAACAGGAACATTTGAGAGATTCTTGTGTGTCGGAGGGGGGGCCGTTGATTACTTTGATTGTGAAGTTCCTGTTCAGAGAGTTTATTCTCTCGGTGATTTTGGGGATGTTCGAGATGTTATGGATTTCGTTTGAGGGATATCGCCAGTGCTCATAGTTACATCTACGCAAGATTCTACGTTCAGCGCGCAACAACCACTCTTGTTTTGCTCTAGCGCAAAGAGAGTAGAGGCAAGATTTGTACTCCATGACGGGTCGAATAAAGGTCTTGTAAGTGTGAATGAGAGTCTTCTTGTGTGTCTTGCCAATTCGTACAGAGAAAGAGTTGAGAAGTCTGGCCCTGTTCCTTACCCTATCTAAAGTTGCCTTTAGATCTGCGTTCCAGTTAAGAGTCCTGGTGAACAGAACTCCTAAATAGTTCGCAGTCGGGCTAATAACAAGCCTTTCTCCCAACAATCTCAGAGGATATTGGTCGTCTTCATTAATTATGATTCTATGTGACACAGAAGGGGCTCGAAACACAATTGTTGTTGTTTTGTTCGCGTTCAGCGTGACTCTCCACTTACAACACCATTCGCCGACACCGTCCAACAGAGCCTGGGCTCTTCTGAAGAGGAGTCTTGGGTTGTGTCGAGAGGTTGTTGTGAGCAGAGCCGTGTCGTCTGCATAGAGAAACAGCCGAGTACCTGGGATATTTTGGTTAGTGATATCGCTGTTGTAGATGATGTACAACATCGGTGCTAGGACTGAACCCTGGGGAACTCCAGCTTGTGGAGTGAAGGGGGTGGACTTTTGATCACTTATTTTCACTCTGACAGTTCGGTTGTGGAGGTATGAGTGTACAATTTTGGTAAATTGCAATGGTAGCCCGATGTCCAGAAGTTTCCGAACAAGTCCGTCGTGCCAGACCTGATCGAAAGCGTTCTGCACATCCAGGAATGTGGCTATGGCGAATGAACCATCGTTGATGGTTTGAGTAACTTTAGTGGTGAAATCTGTTATTGCATGTTTGGTAGATTTACCTGACTGGAATCCATATTGAAATTTTGGTATGATATTATGGTTTTCGAGAAAGTCATTGAGCCTCTCTTTTAGGATTAGCTCAAGAACTTTGCCCAGAGTGTTGATTAAAGAAATTGGTCTATAGGATTCCACGTTGGTTGGGGGGTTTGCCTTTTTTCAAAAGCATGATGGTATTGGCCACTTTCCAAGGAGTAGGAAAGTGGCTGTTTTTGAGACATGCATTGAATATTTTAGTTAGAAGAGGGATGCTACTCTCTGGAAGTTTTTTGAGGCATCTTCGGTTGATGCCATCAGGTCCGGGAGCGCTGTTTTTACCTATTTGGCAAAAGCTCTCCGTTTCCCTGTTTGTGAGGGGGTCCATGATAGGATCATAGACTGGAACGTGGTGATTGAGAGTAACATTTACTATGTATTCTGTGTTGAGTTTAAACAAGTGATCAAAGTTCGGGTTGTCTGGGGTTTGAAAGTTGTTTTGAAGCGAATTTTTGAATGCTTCGGCTTTCCCTTCTGGGGAGTTGACTATGTGATTGTTGACCAACAGATGAGATGGCTGAGATACTTTTTGTTTTGTTAGGACTAGAGTCCTTACGAAGTCGTTAAGATTATATGTCAGTACAGCTTCCCCCACCGTAATTGTTTATTTCACGCATGCGCCATTAACACGGTCAAAGTTCAAAATATTGTTGTCTAGACTTGCAACTAACCAAGTTATCCAAAAATTTTGGCTTGCAGCAACTAAATCGCAACTCTACTTTAGGTTAGATCAGGGCCTAGATTCCGTGCACTGTAGATATCTACATGTCGCTTTCTATCGATATTTGAATATCAAAATATATAAATTTTTAGCTTTAATTGAATTATTTTCTAGTTTTGCTCTAGTTTATCAATTAGGGTATAACCTAGCAAAACTAGAAAATAATTCAATTAAAGCTAAAAATTCAAATATTTTGATATTCAAATATCGATAGAAAGCGACATGTAGATATCTACAGTGCACGGAATCTAGGCCCAGGCTAGCAGAGCGTCACACGTCGTTCACGTGACATTTGACGTAAAATGTCACGTGAATGACGTGACATTCGACGCATGACGTGACATTTCACGTCCAATGTCGTGAATGCCACGCCATTCACGCCAATCTGCGTTATAACGCAGAACGTGACATTTCACGTCATGCGTCCAATGTCACGTCATTCACGTGACATTTTACGTCAAATGTCACGTGAACGACGTGTGACGCTCTGCTACCCTGATCTAACCTAAAAGCAGCTTTACATCAAGGCTATGCAAGTCTCATGCTATGCAAGTCCGTCTTGCATGGCATATCTCTTGCCTACCCTAACCTTTTTACATCGGAGCTATTTCTGTGCAATTTTAGATACCACTTTCATTGTTGCCAATAGAAGAAATATATCAAAATATTAACTTTAGATATTTCACTTAAAAACTTCAGTCCATAATTAAATATATTCAAATATAAACCACAAATTATTACATCCAATAAATACCATTTAAACTTACACAATAAGGTTAAGTTTTTTTCTAAACTATAAATTTTGTCATATTGGCAACATGAATTTTGACAGGACTTGCATCAAAATAGCATGAAAAATAGAACACGTTTTAATTTTTCGTCTAGCACAGGAATTGCATGAAAATAGCGCGTGGGCATGCGCAGTAGCGTGATCTGTCTTGCATGGCTCTTGCCTAGCATGAAAATAGCATAATGTAAAACTGTCTTAAAGTAGAGTTGCGATTTAGTTGCTGCAAGCCAAAATTTTTGGATAACTTGGTTAGTTGCAAGTCTAGACAACAATATTTTGAACTTTGACCGTGTTAATGGCGCATGCGTGAAATAAACAATTAGGGTGGGGGAAGCTGTACTGACATATAATCTTAACGACTTCGTAAGGACTCTTTTAGTCTAGTGAGACAGCTTTGAGAGTTCAGTTCTTCGTTATTAAGTAGCCAGTTAAAATATGTCTAAATTGTCAAAAAGTGACTATCTGGCTCTTTTGAGTGTCAACGACATCAACGCTCTTTCGCCAGCGGATATGGCAAAGGACTACGAAGAGTCACCGAGAGAATGGTATCATTTACTCTTAAATGAGAGTGACTTTTCTCTTCTAGCATGTGCTCCTAATGTAAAATGGTATTCCATTTGCCGTTGTCATTTAGTAGCAGACGACGGAAGTACTGCACACGAACATCTCCATTCATTAATTCACTTTACAAATGGATCTACAATGTTAGCTTACAAAAAGAAAATACAACGTGCAGGGAAAGATTACATCCAAAAACTACATTTAGAAAACTTATTTGTTTGGATCATTGTGTTGGTGTTTTGAGATACATTGCCTGTGCTGATGGCCAAAAACCCCTTCGTCGAGATGGAGGTGGACTTTTAGGTAAACCCCACTCCCATTACGAGAGAAGAGTGTTTAAGTCAGAATGGTTACATTCGAGAGGAAAGTTCTGTGCAGGTATACGCAATGAAATTTCTACCCTAGCGAGCAGAGGCGTTAGCAATTTAGAAAAATATACATCAGAGCATGAACTACACGTAAAATCAACCTGTAATTGTGAAAGAGGAGAGGAAGGTATTAGAAAAAAAGTTGAAGCAAATGAAAAAGAAGAAAATTTTACAAAACTGAACGTGGGATGGCGATACGAAAATCATACAAAGAATAAATGCTTCAGAAGCGTAAAATAATTAGTGACCTAATGAATATAGGTTTAAATAAAAAGGCAGAACTGCAAAGAGAAACAATTTTAAAATTACTAGAACTATTATAATTTTTCAAATAAATAATACGAACATCTTGGTGTTTTATTTCGTAACATAAAAACACTTTTTGAATGCGATAATCCTTAAAACTTTATTTAGAATAGCTCAGTCCAAGCTAGACTCTATAGTGTCTAACAGAAAATTGACTCAATTTAATTTATATTGAAGTTTTGTCCAAGGTTGACTTAAATGTCCACCACAGGACTCCACTGTCCAAGGTGGACTTAAAGTTTTCCATGCTTTTATATGGAGTGTCCAGGATCCTATGTTAAATACCTTCTCTATGTCAACATATACATCACATCAGCATATCAAATAGTTGTTTGTGTTATGCTAAATACTTAAACGATTTTTCTAATACAATAAATATATTTCTATTTCATACCAGAGACCCTAAGTGCAATACCAACGTAAAAAACATAATATTACCTGAATTGCCGTAGAAAAAATATTGTATGCAACTCACAATACATCTGTATTCAGTAATTTTCATAAAAATGAAAGGTATATACAGAATAATAGCGGTGTATAGTAATGCCCGTTCAGTGGAGATCCGTATATAGTAGTACTTAATCAGAGAAGATTATATAAAGAATGTTTCTTGGTTTGGTCATATTCTAGTAATACCTCATACGTTGCTGATTGTTTCAAGAGAGAGAGAGAAAGAGAGAGCGAGAGCGAGAGAGAAGCGATAGGCTGAAGACTCTTTTACGATGACAGATACGTGCTAGACGGCTTGGGCATAGTTAAAGGTTATCACCGGTAGGGGGCGTGATAAGGCGGTTTTTTGACGAGATGAAGAACTGTAATAGACGAACTCCCAACCTCCATTAATTTGACACCTCACACGTTCAAATAGGTACAATAGCAACGAAGATACGATGTAGTGCCGTTTTGGCAATATTGTCATGTTTGTTTTTTTTTCGTTAGCCCATCTCCATTCTTTCGATGTCTTTTATGCTAAAATCAGATCAATATCAACGGAGATACGTGATAATGCCATTTTGGCAATGCCGCCATCTTTGTTTTTTTTTATCTCAACGTATTCGTTAAACCCTCCCGTTTCCAACAAGCCCTCGTACGTCACGATCCGATTAGCAGTCACGTCTCCACCACAAAACGCTCAAAAAACGAGCAGAATGGACCTTAGCGATTTTATTCGTTTTCCCATAAGAAATAACATGGGGCGCCTCCACCAAATAGCCCGTTCGCCTGTTGCCCTTTTACTGTTAAATATGAAACGGGACAGTTATTTTGATTAATTTATGATATGATTCATATGATTAAAATTTAAAAATTATTTGTACCCAGTACTTTAAAGCTATTTGGCGTATCCTTATCATACTTGGCAGAAAGTGTAGGTACTGTGCACCCTACTAAATTAAGGTAAATAAACGTTTCTAGCTACCAGAGGAGTACGACAAGGGATAGTGACTGGTTGACCCTTCGCAAATTCTACGCCACTGACGAAATTGCTATTTTAGTGTAATTTTTTGATTTTCCAATACTTTTTATGTAAATAATATACTCTTCATTCGTAACGATAAAATGATTAGTTTTCGAGATATTTCAAATTAAAAATGAAGCGACATAGTACACTGATCAAAATAACCGTGTCGTTTTATTTTTAACTTCAAATATCTCGAAAACTAATGACTTTATCGTTACGAATGAAGAGTATATTATTGTCATAGAAAGTATTGGAGAATTTAAAAATTGAACTAAAATAGCAATTTCGCCAGTGGCGTAGAATTTGGAAAGGGTCAACCATTCACTTTCCCCCATCGTACGCCTCTGGTAATAGCCATAAACGTTTGTTTAAGATAATTTAGTAGTTTGTATAGTACCTGCACTTCCTGTCAAGTATGAAAAGGATACGTCGAATAGTTTTAAAATGCTGAGCAAAAATAGTTTTAAATTTTTAGATAAAACACCCTGTAAGTCAGTAAGGAACCACATTTTATTTAAGTGTTTTAGGTTAAATCTTCGTATTTTGTGCTAAGGTTTCTCTAGTTACTATATGGACAATTATTAATGAAACACCCTGTATTTCTGCTATACAGTTATAGTATAGTCGAATTATATACATCCCGGAACAATAATGTTAGAGGGTATTTGAAAATACCAATGTTGGTATAAATTTCTTTGGCAGTCGTTAATAGCATAGTTTAAAAATAGTAAAGCTGTCAATTTTTAGATTATTTACAAAATATATGTTCCAGCACTTACCACCATTGTTTCCTTTATAAAACATTAATAGCCCAGTAAATGAAGGGGAATACGGCGACACTGTGTAATTTTCAGGGTTAACTCCGAATTACATGCAAATTTGGATTTAGGTTCTAGTTACCCTCCACTTCAAAGTTGAAATTGTGCTGTTGGTTGCTTTTACTTGGGGTGAAAGGTTACTTAGGTTATTTGCGAAAAATCGCCTGAAAACGTGTTTTTTTTTAATAAACATTTTTAGTATTGATTTAGTTAAAAACTCTATAAAACAAAAGTTGCTTAGAATTACTCAATTTATCCATTTCCGGACTTATTTTAAAGGCACCTTTTTTCACCCCCGAGAAGGGGTGATTATCACCCCCAAGTAAAAGCAACCAACGTCACAATTTCAACTTTTGAGTAGAACCTAAATCCAAATTTTCATGCGATTTGGAGTTGACCCTGCAAATTAGGTACACTTCAAAACGGTCATATATTGGGCTATAGCTATTAGGGTATAGGGTATTATGGTACAAAGGTATGGTATACCTAATGCTTTCTTTGTATCTAACATTTGAACATACATCTGTTTGTAAAATCTCGAAGATGTCCAACCAACTTTTTTTGTGCATATTTTAACACAATGTTTTCTTTGCACAACTAAAGGTATTAAAGGTATTAAATCATAATATTTTGTTTGTAACATTTGGACAGATATCTGTTTGTAAAATCTGGAAAATATCCAACTAGTATGGTATAACTAGACCAAAACCCAGACATCCAAAGTGAAAGTTATCCTCCAATACAAAATTGTTCTATGGTCCACATAAGGTTCAGAAAAAAGAAAAAAGTCACATCATTTTGAGCGTCGGGTTTGATGGGGAGAGGAGGGAGAAATCAGTAAATTCGTAGTTTTTTACGTTTTCGTCAATATTTCTAAAACTATGCGGTTTAGCATGAACAACCTTCTATACAAAAATGTTCTACATTAAATTTGAAATAAAAAAAGGCCCTATTCATAATCCTTCTAAAATAAACGGTTCCAAAGTTACGGAGGTAGTATAATATAATTGGTCCAAAAAAGGCCTAACCCAAACATCCAAAGTAAAAGTTTTCTTCCAACACCAAATTGTTCTATATGGTCCACATATTGTTCAGTAAAAAGTTAAACCATTTTGAGAGTCCGGTTTGGGGGAAGGGGGGGGGGGGGAGATGGGGGAGAAGTCGGTAATTTTTTTTACTTTTTTCGTCAATATTTCTAAAACTAGCGTAAACAATGTTCTATACAAAAATGTTCTTGTTATAAAATGAACTGTTCCAGAGTTACGGAGGGTGAAAAGTGGAGGTTTTCGATACTTTTTATATTTTTTGGGCGATTTATAATATTATTACTGATAAAACAAATGGTCTTTAACAGGATTGTATTTTGTAAATAAAATTTGCTATTTCAGTGGCCGATGGTATGTTAGTGGTGATAAGCCCGTGAAGAAACGTCAACCTCAGCACCCAAAATCATCATCAATTGCCCAAAAGATATAAAAAGTATCGAAAAAATCAACTTTTCACTCTCCGTAATTCCGGAACCGTTGATTTTATAATAATTATGTATAGGATCTTTTTTGTTTTAAATTTTATGTAGAACAATTTTGTATAGAACATTGTTTACGCTTCGGCATAGTTTTAGAAATATTGACGAGCAACGTAAAAAAACTACTAATTTACCGAATTCTCCCCCATCTCACCCTCAAACCGGACGCTCAAAATATTGTAACTTTTTACTGAACAATATGTGGACCATATAGATCAATTTGGTGTTGAAGGAAAACTTTTACTTTGGATGTCTGGGTTAGGCATTTTTTTGGACCGATTATACTATACTACCTCCGTAACTTTGGAACAGTTTATTTTAGAAGGATTATGCATAGGGCCTTTCTTTATTTCAAATTTAATGTAGAACATTTTTGTATAGAAGGTTGTTCATGCTAAACCGCATAGTTTTAGAAATATTGACGGAAAACGTAAAAAACTACGAATTTACCGATTTCTCCTCCCTTCCCCCCCCCCCCCCAAACCCGACGCTCAAAATGATGTGACTTTTTTCTGAACATTATGTGGACCATATAGAACAATTTGGTGTTGGAGGATAACTTTCACTTTGGATGTCTGGGTTATGCCATCTTTTGGATCAATTGTATCATACTAAACTAAATTTTTTTGGATAATAATAAATATGGCTTATTAGTAACAATTTTGTACTGTTTATTATTTTTTGATAATTAAACTTTTTTTTCTTGGGACATGAACAATTAGAGGAAGACTAAATAAGGTAGGTGTGGTTACTTGGTATGTATTATGTGTTTTTTCTTTTTCTTTATACATTATTTCTAGTTTAGCTCTAGTAGCTATCATCTCATTTATTTTCTTTTTGCTCAATTCTATTTCTATTTCTGAGCTAGTAAGAAAGATCCAAAGAGCATTTGTTTTTCTAATGTTAATATGTTAATACCTTGTGTGCTACAATTTAAACATAAGTAAGTATTACTATAATTTACAATTTTTGCATCAAACCAATAATTAATATTGCCTATACCTTAGAGTGCCAATGGCAAATAAAGCAAATAAAATTAAAAATCTTTTATTACAGTTTAATAAAAACTACACACATAAAAATAATACTTTTTGTGAACTAATCAGAGTATTTGTACATATATCATTTTTAAACAAATGTCTGATCTATTTAAATGTCTTTAGAACTAAAATCAGTTTAATTTATTTCAAAAATTGTACTTATTCCTTATGTCCACAAAACATTTTTAAAATGGAACTAAAAAAATTACAACTGTTAAAGAATTAGGTAGGTATGATAAAAATTAAAACTATCATTTTTCTGTGCTACATCACTCTTAAGATATAATTTTCAAATTTGGCACCATCGAACATTTAGAAGCACTTCTGGTGTAATACCTAGGGACAAAATCTAGAGAAACTACTGCACTGGAAGGTAACGTTAATATGGAAGAAAAGCTTAAGTCGGAATCCAATGGAGCGTGGCGCATCACGCGAAAACTAGATGGGAGAACCAGATAGTGGAGGACCTTAAGAAGATGGGAGTCAGAGAATGGGTAACCAGAAGCAAAAACAGGAACGAATGGAGGAAAATTGTAGAAGATGCCAAGTCACACAACCAATTGTAGAACGAAAATGTTAATGCGGATTGATTCACCGCGACAAACGAATCGGAAGAGCCCAAAGAGGGCGGCAATCACTCCGCTAGGAGTGTAGATGCCATGATGATGATGATGATGATGATGATGATAATAAAAATAGATAAAATTAAAAATATTTAAGTATCTACTGATGCAATTAGATAATGGATTATAAAATTAAGAGTAAAATGTAACAGAAAAAAAAACCAGTAATTCCTTGCTCACTTTTGCTAAAGAATAAACATCACAACAGAGTTACGTAATGTACCTACCCAATATATTTTTTTAACATTTTAGTTTATTTTAGTTCCTAAGAATATCACAAAATAAAACATTTTATTCCGTTGAACTTTGGTTTTCTATATCTTGATTATGCTCATTAGGGGGTATTTCTGGTTGTGTTTCAATATCATTCCACTCCTGTACTTCCCCCGAAGCAAAAATAATGAAAAATATGTCCGTCACAAAATAAACGCAAGCTGCAGTCATGAATATTATTCTCCACTGTATCTGGTTAGTCTGAAAATGAAAGATATACAACTGTTAAAAATATACAGTGAGGACGTTTGAGTTGGAATAAATTCATTATCTCGAGAATGGGCGAATTTTGAGAGAACTCCTGACAGAGGTCTATTTTTATTTTTAAATTATGACTTTTTGGCATATATATCATACTAGTAACTATTAAGTGACTATTATGAAGTTCCAATTTCCAATAACAAAGAATAATTTTACTCAAATAGACTAAACCAATATGTATAACCTGAAAAGTTTATACAAAGGCGGTCCGCTGATGAAATGTTGTTTTGGTAATCGGGCAAGATCCCTTGTGCATTCGGTAACTTTCGTCTCGATAGGGATGCGTCCTAACGTACCTATCGGACCGCTACGTTAAGTAATACGTATCTAGATACGGGAGTTCAACCATTGATGCGCATGCTTATATGTCAAAAAGATACGTTACGTACAGTTGAGTCCGCGAGTCTTTACCCGTGCGTCATTAATACCTGGTGAGATAAAACACATACTTTTTATTTAGCATCATTCTCTTGCACGCATGAAATTATTTAAGTTATGAAGTTATTTAAGTAAAAACACATGTTATTTTTATGAACGATTAAGACTCAGTGTATTGAAAAGAGATAGGTACAAAGAAAGACGATTGGGAATATCTTCACATATTTCAAGTAAAATTTCTGACGTTTTGGTTTGTTTACTTTTGTGGCTGTCAGTTTGTTGAACTTTTTGCCGTTATTTTGTCGAGTTTTTGCATTTTGAAGTTTTTTATAGTATACAAACAGTTGTTTTCACAACTAATTTTATATAGGAGTTAGAAATTTTGTGATAAGTTTATGTTATTTTAAGATAAATTTTGACGACGTACAAAGCTAACCTCATTGTTGACACAGTTGAATGCTTGTGTTTAAGGTTCCGCCAAAGTGAATAAAATAACAAAAAGAAAATATGTTATTGAATTTTTTTATAAATTGTTTATTTATTTATTAATCAATGATAATAAAATAATTTATTAAGCTACTTCAAATGTAGCTGTAATGATGGATCAAAATTTTAAAGCAAAACTTAAATTTGACATTCTATTTATTTGATAACGTCAAATTTTATAATAACCCGTGATCGGAATAATATCCATTTGCCGCTGCGTTCAGTAAATTTCCGACTTATTTCGTATGCTTTAAATGATGACGCACGGGTAAAGACTCGCGGACTCAACTGTACAGTACGATTGAGTCCCTGAATCTTTACCCGTGCGTCATCATTTAAAGCATACGAAATAAGTCGGTGATAAGTCGGAAATTGAAATTTACTAAACGCAACAGCAAGTGACAGTAAGTGACTTGCTGTTGCGTTTAGTAAATTTCAATTTCCGACTATCTTCGATTTATTTCGTATGCTTTAAATGATGACGCACGGGTAAAGGTTCAGGGACTCAACTGTATACGTATTTGGCTGCACAAAAACTCTCTTATTTTAAATGGGCCCTTATGGCAAGTGTTAGGTAGTAGTAGGGAAAGGGATTGAAAATACCTATTCAGTCATACTTATTTTGTTCGAGTTTATTCTCATTTTGATGAATAAATTAAATACATAAATATATAAAATTATAGTTTCGCAATTTTAATAAAAATTCAAACGTCCGCCTATGGTTACTTGTTAAAAATGTTGACGTTGATGTAAAAACATCTCAACTTTTTTGACAAATAACCATAGGCGGACGTTTGAATATTTTTATTAATTAAATGCGAAAAAACAATTATTTTAATATACCCATTCAATCCTGCTAGTTGATTTTGATTTTTATTAATAAATTAAATAAATATTAAATTGAAGTTTGGCATTTAACTAATAAAAATTTACACCTCCGCCTATGGTTATTTGTCAAGAAAGTTTACGTTTTTCAATTCTCTAGTTATTTTTACGTAAAAACAACTAGATAATTGAAAAACGTCAACGTCAACCTTTTTCACAAGTAACCGTAGGCGGACGTTTGATTTTTTATTAATTAAATGCAAAACTACAATTTTATATTTATTTAGTCTATTCATCAACATGAGCTTAAACCAGAGACATGTAAAGAAAATAGACTTGGCTAGGGACATGCCACTCAATGCATCGGGGTGTAACGTCGATATCCAGTACGGTGGTTTAGCTATCTTTGTCTGTCGTGCGAGTGTGAGCGTATCTACCAAGAGGTAGGAGTAACGGAACGACAGTGACACACAGGCGGCGGCCATCATATGCTAGAGAGAGAAAACTAAGCGCCGGTAGAGGGAGATAGATAGACCACCGACCCGAACTGCTCCGCGTTACGCTATTTTTCCGAGTTGGCCAAATCTATGTGTATAAGATCTTTGCCTTAAACTCAAACTAAATAGGTATTTTCAACATAGAGTTAAATATTAGCATAGAGAGAGTGTCATTCAGAGCGAAGTGACGACACCATCTTTTTTATTTGGATTAGTGCTGTTTCACTCTTACGCATAGTAAAGCTGCTACAGTTGTCCTCCTCTTCCGTGCCTATATTCACACTGAATGTCATTATAGATTCTCGATACAATGTGTTAGAAGGAGATGCAGCAAACCAGTCCCCTGAGATCTTGTCGTCAGGAAGCGCGGAAGGTAGGCTCCCTCTATGTTAATATATACCTCTATGATTTTCAATAGGGCTTTTCATTCACAGTCATTTGTTTCGAGCTTCTGTCAAATGTCGTATAATCCGTGTATATTAATATTATACACAGTTTATACAACTTATGACAGAAGCTCGAAACAAATGACAATCGATGAAAAGCCCTACCCACATAACAATTTCATGTTCTTAGTAGATTCATAGAACATACTTTTCAGAAAAAGTATATACTAAGAATATGCGTAATTACCATTGCGAATGTGCATAGCACATACTGAGTATATACTACATTACAGTACTTAAACGTTCTATGTATATACTTAGAATGTACTACCGCACTTCTTTTCAGTATATACTAAGAATATACTTTTTAGAACATTCCAAGGACGTGCTATAAACCTTATATTTATAAACTTAGAACGTACTACCGCACATCTTTTTAGTTTATACTAAGAACGTACTTTTTAGAATATTCCAAGGAAGTGCTATAAACCTTATATTTATATACTTAGAACGTACTACTACTGCACATCTTTGTATTAGAAGAATATATTTTTAAGGATATTCTAAGAAAGTGCTATATTGCTCAGAAGTATGTTCTCAGCATCACCTAATCTCATCTTAGGTTCTACTGGTTCTACCAAATACCTATTATATTTACATATTTTAATGGCAAATGAGAATGTAGTTAGTACCTACATTCTGCAATATTACTTAAAAAGTAAGTACATATTTATAAATTTTAGTTATCTATATAAACTATTATATTATAATATTTAGCTAAACTAAACTATGTATGAGTAACTAAAATTTATATACTTATATGTAGGTACTTACTTATATAACTTATATTTATATACTTAAATAATATTGAGTTACCAAAATAGATTATACCTATTTTGAAGCACTGCAAACAAAATAAAGGAGATTATGTATGTTCTTTAGTCCTAGTACTTTATCATTGGTCTTCATCCTTAACACTGCATAGATACAACAAATAATGTCTATTTTGGATTTCATATTTTACTGTTGTTCAGGTAAGAAATGGTCAGAATAAGACCAGACGGGGTTAGGGGGATGGGGATATGTATTGTGGAATAACATCGGTGCACCGGTGGTTATTCGCGATTGAAACGGAATATAGAGGGCAGGTCGAATGCAGGAAAATGGCCGATATAAATGGTATAAACAAACATTCATTTGAGAAACAGAACAATACCGATTTGATTTAAAATATTTTAATATACTCATAATGCTGAAATTTACTAATAATTTCTTAATAGTGACCAAATTCCGTTCAAATAAGCAATTTTCTGGTTTGTTTATACCACTTATAGTGGTTTAAATTTATTCCACCAGAGGTCAGATACTTTGTTTTTCATCGCGAATGGTGTTGCCAAACCGAGGGAAATTTCACTTTTTGCGGGAATTTTCAACATAAAAGGTGATAAAGGGAAAAGTTAACTCAAAAGGGAATTTTTGTTCCAGTCCAAATTGTAAAATATTAAAAAAAAAATCAAAATATTTGAAAATAATTAAACATATTTTCTCAGATTTTGTAAACAGGAGGGAATTTTTTTATAAAAGTAAGAATTTTTAAGGTTGACGGAAAAATCTTACTCGACGGTTGGCAACACCAAAGCCGTGGGTTTTGGCCATAGATAAGGGGGTGGTTTATTGGCATGCTTTGGTTCTGGAATGGCCCGTATTGAATTGAATGTACCTAAATTCAAATTCCAACGATGTAATGGTAAATGTATTTCAATTATGAAAACGAATTTTTCATAATAAACGTTAATACAATTAATGTTTAAACTTTTTTACCATACAACAATTCTGAAATGAAATTCGTCCAATACTACCTACATACATAAATTTTATTAATTATTCTAAAATATAACGAAGTTGATAATCTATAAGGCTAATATTATTCATACTTCCTATACATACATATTATTTTTAAGATATTTTAAAAGTATCTACTTATAAGTATGTGTTAAGAATGTACTTAAAAGTATGTGCTAAGAATCTTCGATAAAGGTATATTCTAAGAATAGTATCTACTTATAAGTATGTGTTAAGAATGTACTTATAAGTATGTGTTAAGAATGTACTTATAAGTATGTGCAAAGAATATTCGATAAAGGTATATTCTAAGAATAAACTTTTACGAATATTCCGAGTTACTACGTACACGAATGTACTCAGTATATTCGGTACGAGAATATACTTTAAAGCATATGCAAAGAACATGAAATTTATAATGTTTTTTAAGGTACATGCTATGCTTGTACTACGCATATACTAAAAAGAATATACTCCGACGAATGTTGGTAGTATATGCTTAGAACATGATACGAACATCATTGTTATGTGGGTATTGGCTCCGTGCGTTTCCCCTCTACTTACAGTCACGTGACACGCTGGCAGATTTTGTCAGGACGTTTTAACTGAGTCTTATGGAATTATTTTGTTAAACTTGGATATTTTATTTTGTAGTGATAATAACCGAATACAATTGTTAGAATTCATTAGTTATTAATTTATACTGTAATTTATAGTGCAACAAAAATATTTTCTTTTTCGCTAATAAAGATTTATTGACATAAACTGCGATAGTGAGGTTATGTATACAAAATCAAACTGATAATCAATATTGGAAATAGAAGAATTTATATCAGATTAAGTGCGTTTTTATTTTCTGTTTATATTAATACATAATATCACTAGCGGGACACGGCATTTTTTAAATGTTTCATTTAAACATACACAAAGCGTCCTGATAAAATTTCAAAAAACCGCCACCATCAGCAGGTCGGTCGATTTTGCTTTGACACTTTGTTAACGCTCAGAGCGAATACCTTTCAAACGAGGTACCGCTTGCCATAAGGTCCCATTTAAAATTATCTGTCACATTTTCGCTGTAATGTCATCTTTCATTATTACGTCACCTGGTATAACAGTTGAGAAGCCAACATTTGTTTATTTTCCCCCCTTCAAATTTCACTATTATAAGTAAAACCGGTCAAAACAGACTTTTGACTAGCACTGTATATTTAAAAATATGTTTATAATGTGAAGCTACACTGTATGATTTGTTTTAGAAAACTTTTTTCTCTATTTTTCCTGATAATGAAGATGTCGAACTCGGTTGTATAAGTTACCACCTGGTATATTATAATGATGTTAATCAAAGTTAATCTACATAAGATATTAAAAACATAAAATATTTCCTCTAATATTACCAGATCAGTGACGATATACTGCACGATAAGTGGAGAAATAATCGAAAATATGCTGGTAGAACTGTTCGTGATTCCCATGAGAATTCCGGAATGATTTGGCGAGAGATCAACGTGGTTCACCTGGAAGCCACAGAACCCTCCTGCAGTCATACCACCATTAAAAATCAAAAGAGCTACTGATAGATATGAATGTTCTTTTGGAATAAATCCAAATAATGTTAGACTAAGAGCTGGAAGCAGAGTACCTAAAACAAAAAGTAAATGCATTAGAGATTGCTTGCAATGGAAAATTTTTTTTGTATTATACAGTTCGAAATCATGGTCCGATTTTCCTCATTTAATTTATAATTTACCCAGTAACTAATTTTAGGCCAGGAACCGAAGCTTTTCACCTCGCAATTTTTACAGAATGTATCGATTTGCTTGAAAATTTGAGAATAAGTAGCGAATAGTCCAAGCATTAAAATCTATATGATTCCGAAAGTCGCTTTTACCATGGAGGTGGTTGCCACCCCATCTCGGGGGTGGAAATTTGTTATTATATTTTCACCGCAAAAGTTAATAAAAACGTTCATTCTAAGCAAGAAATGTTCTATACATTTTTTTGATAAAATTAATAGTTTTCGATTTATTCGCTATCTAAAGTGTTAGTTTTGTATAGAAAAAATCAATGTTTTTCGATATACTCATTTACGATTCACTCAATATTTGCCGTAGAAAATTTTTTTTTCAAACTAAGTTCTTGGGAATTAAATAACCTACAATTTTATATTGAAACATTTTTTCGTATCTTTGATGCTAATCTTTCTATTCTGAAGAAAATAGCATCTTTTACCAAGCTCCAAAAATTCGTTATTCGCTTTTAACTCCAGTTTTTAAAAAACTAATTATTCTAGGCCAGTCAAACTTCTAGAATCTATTAATCATATATAAATAAATAAGAATGAATAAGGCCAATGACTAAAAACACCGCTAACTTACATTATTATGCTTCCAATTGGATTTCTCCTTTTTTTTTCAAAAAAATATATTGATTTTTTAACCGTAACTGTTTTTATTTTTTATCTTAGAAAGTTTGGTAAAAAATAATTTTGTAGGTTTTTACAAGATCTATAGGCCTATTAATATTAAATCTTTTTATTAAAATCCTCAGTCGCAAAAAGAGGTGACTTTGAAAGGGTTGGTAAATGTGGTTTTTGCATGTTATTACAAGTTTTAATTATCAATAGCTCACTCAATTTTTCCCGTAGAAAAAATTTTTGCAAATCTCTTGGGAATTAAATAAGATACAATCTCATATTTAAACATTTTTTCGTATCTCTGATGGTAATTTTGCTATTCTGAAGAAAAGGCCATTTTTCCCAAACTACAAAAATTCGTTATTCTCTTTTAACTCCATTTTTTTAAATTAATCATTCTAAGCCGGTCAAACTTCTAGAGCCCATTAATAATACATAAATAAAAAAGACCAAATAGGGTTTATGACTAATTTTAATTAAGGTGGTGATTAGAGGGTTGATTGCGATCACTTTTTCGCTGAAAAAAATAGGGACTGACATTCTTTTCATTATAAGTCACTTAATTTTTGAGCTAGAGCCTTTTTTATTTCTGGAGATAGATATTTTTAAGTACTTTAAATTTGTTTAAACAAGTTGTCCTCGAAAAATGCATAGTTTTCCCGTCTTTTGACTTTGAAACTACAATATTTAGCATTTGACGAAGAAGAGCCAACATATAATAAAGTATAGTTAGATTGCTATTGGTTTTAAAGAAAATTTTAAAAAACGGTTTTGTTTATTTTTTTAAAAGGTACATTTTTGTTAAGTAAAGTTGTTTTGATAAAACGGAAACTTTTGGAGTTATTAGCAGAAAACGTATTTAAAACATTGATTTTTTCTATGTATATAAAACTAACACTTTCGATAGCGAATAAATCGAGAACTATCAATTTTATCAAAAAATGTATAGAACGTTTATTGCTTAGAATGAACGTTTTTACCAACTTTTGCGATTAAAATATAATCAAAAATTTCCACCTCCGAGATGGGGTGGCAACCACCCCATGGTAAAAGCGCCTTTCGGCATGATATAGATTTTGATCCTTGAACTATCCACTATTTATTCTCAAATTTTCAAGCAAATCGATCCATTCTGTAAAAATTGCGAGGCTTTGTCCTATTTTAAGCTTCATTACTTGGACTATTTATTACATAATATGTATTATGTAATAATTATCTGAGCTTCTGTAAATGTAAGATAGTAGGTCGTAACTGTTATTATAAATTAAATATGGCAGAGAGATGAAAAATGAAAAATGCATCGAACACCACTGGTTCTTGCATTTGTAGAATACGAGAAGGCTTTTGATTCTGTAGAGTTTGAAACAGTACTGGAAGCCCTAAAGAAAAGCCGAATCGACTACAGGTACACTCCCCACATACAGTCAAATTCAATTAATCAAATACATCTATGAGAACGCTACATACAGTATTAGACTAAGAGCCGCTATAGGTGAAAATTCTTAATCATTTTAGGCACGACGGGACCCTATAACTTAAATAGTAGAACCTAAAAGAAAACGTTTGAACACTGTGCCGTCACTTTTCAGTGGCACATGCGTCTACAGTGGCGCATCAAACTTTCCACTTATGGACGGGATACATAAATTAAAAAATACCCTCCCTAATTTCCAGAATTTAATTTTTTTCATTTTTTTTTAAGTTTTATGTGATTAAGACATAATATTCATCGTAATTTTAACCCACCACCCCCTTCTCCCTGCCCCCACCATCAAAAACTTTATTTTTCGTTTTTTTTGGTGGGATGCAATCAATTTTAAAATTTCAAAAAATTTACACGCATAGTTAAGGGTTTTATAAAATACGTCTATTTTTTATAGACCTGTAGGTTGAGTGTACATAACCTCAAAAAACTTTTAAAATTTTTTTTTTGAAAAAAAGTATATAACTTTTTTTGGGGATAGCTGCAGATCTAATTTTTTCTTAGTCGTGTGTATTTTATCAAACACTATATTTCTAATTTTTTTCAGATTTTTCTGTAACGTTGGTCACCTTCAAAAATCCAAAAAACTGTTTTTTAAGGGGGTTTTGGGGGGTTTGAACGTGTTTTTCTGATTTTTAAATATTCTAAAGAACTCAGTTACTTCAAGATACATATAATCTATAAAAACAAAATTGATTTGATATATTATGAAGTCTATAAAATAGGGAAAATCCCCCAAAACCCCCCAAAAAACAGTTTTTCGGATTTTTGAAGACTTACGGAAAAATCTGAAAAAAATTTAAAATATAGTGTTTGATAAAACACACAAGATTAAGAAAAAATTAGACCGGCAGCTATTCCTCAAAAAAAGTTATACGCTTTTTTGAAAAAAAAAAATTTCTTTTGATTTTTTGAGGTTATGTACACTCTACCTATGGGTCTATAAAAAATAGGCATGTTTTATAAAAGCCTCAACTATGCGTGTGAATTTTTTGAAATTTTAAAATTGATGGCATCCCACCAAAAAAAAATAAAAACGAAAAATGAAGTTTTTGATGGTTGGGGCAGGGGGAAGGGGGGTGGTGGGTTAAAATCACGATGAATCCTATGTGTTAATCACATAGAACTTAAAAAAGTAAAAAAAATTAATTCTGTTAGTAAGTTCTGTTAACTTTTAATTTATTTATCCCGTCCATAAGTGGAAAGTTTGATGCGCCACTGTCGACGCATGTGCCACTGAAAAGTGACGGCACAGAGTTCAAACGTTTTCTTTTAGGTTCTACTATTTAAGTTATAGGGTCCCATCGTGCCTAAAATGATTAAGAAATTTCACCTATAGCGGCTCTTAGTCTACACGAAGACACGCAGAAAAAAGCTTCAGCTTAGGTCAAGGAGTAAGACAAGGAGACAATATTTCACCTAAATTGTCTACGGTAGCTCTAGAGTGAAATTATCACTGAGATGAAGTCAAGAATTTATAAAGCCAGTGTAAGACAAATAATGACATATGCATTAGAAACAAGACCTGATATAGCCACAACACAAATAGGTACTACTGGAAACGACAGAGATGAGAGAAATGAGAAGAATTACAAGAAATATGCGGAGAGATCGAAAGAGGAGTGAAGACATTAGAAGACAATGTAACGAATTGTGTATAAACGAGTTGACACTAAAAAAAAAAAGAAAGAATGGAATAACCATATAACCAGAATGGAGGAGACACGTGTGGTCAAAATAGCAAGAGATAAATCATAAATCGGTAGAAGAAGTATCGGCCGACCGCCATAGAGGTATCAATCCGCCAATGAACAAGCATAATTGCTTATAAAGAGGAAGAAGAAGAAGGAGCTCTAGAGTGAATATTTAAGAACATTCAATGGCAAGATATGGGCCTCAATATAGATGGAGAGAGATTAAATCATCTGAGGTTTGAGGATGATGTATTAATCGCAGATAACTTACAGGATACAATTTCTACGATACATTCGCTTAAAAGTATGTCTGAGAAAGCAGGATTAAAAATAAACTTTGAAAAAACTAAACTTATGACAAATTCCGTAATGAGTGGAAATATAACTGTTGGCAATAATACCATACAACAAACATAGGTACACTTACAAATATCTGGGACACGAGATCAAAATACGCAGAGATAATCAAACACATGAAATGGGCAGCATTTGGCAAACTACAAAGTTCCATTCACATGTGTCTCAAGCGAAAGGTTTATAACATTATAACAAATGTGTTTTGCCTGTACAAACTTATGGACCGAGAGCTAGCAACGTCGGGAAAACAGTGATTTTAAGACACTTGGTTTTTTAACATATTATTCCCTATGCTTCCTTGAACACTTTACCGGCCATCTGGCTACTGAGACAGCTTGCGTTCATTACTGCGCAGCGCACCTGTACAGGTAAATATATCGAATTTAAAATTATTTTAAGACGAAAAATTTTTTTGCCATTACTTTTTAAACATTATTAGAAATATGAATTATAATTGCCAGGCATTTCTGTGGTTGCTAAATATGCGTCAGACGCTATTTTTTATAAATAATAATTGAAAAATTTAAATCATTTTAGTATGTCTGAAATTTTAATATTATATTATTTACACATAAATAAATGCAAAATTAATTTGCCAGGCATTAATTTGGTTGCATTCACCAGCCAGATGGATTTAAAATCATAAAAATAAGGTGTATTTTCAGCAAAACGATCGCTAGTTGGGTTAAGAAACTAGACAAACAAAAGATACGACAATTTCGGGGGTGAATGTTGTCCGCACATGTTATTAAGATGGGTCAGTCACAATAAATTCACAGTTTGTTAACGATTCTTGTCGAGTTTCTATTAAGCGAAAAGTAATTGTGATAAAATATAATGGTAAATAAAGTACAATGTGTGTTTTGCAAGGAAAAAACGAGAATGTAATAACTTTTGTGGATGAAAAACTGTTAAAGTGTGAAGACGTTTTGAGTGCGCGTATTAAATACAATTTAAAATATAATAATGTACGTACAGTTACCGGACCAAGTGAATACCACTGATGGATACCATAAAAAAATGTTACAATTGTTTTGCAGCCTTAATGGCTAAGTATCGTAACATATCTGACATTAATTCAGTTTTGTCAAATCTTCGTCATACATCAAGTTCTTCGCTGTCAAGTGTGAGTGACACAAGTTATATTATATAATATACAGGGTGTTTCATTAATAATTGTCCATATGGTAACTGGAGAAAGCTTATTACAAAATACGAAGATTTAACCTAAAACACTTAAATAAAATGTGGTTCCTTACTGAGTTACAGGGTGTTTTACCTAAAAATTTAAAAACTAATTTTGCTCAGCATTTTAAAACTATTCGACGTATGCTTTTCATACTTGGCAGAAAGTGCGACTACTAGACACTCTACTAAATTATGATAAACAAACGTTTCTAGCTACTACCAGAGGCGTACGACAGGGGATGGTGAATGGTTGACCCTTTTCAAATTCTACGTCACTGGAGGAATTACTATTTTGGTGCCATTTTTAGATTCTACAATACTTTCTACGTAAATAATATACTCTTCATTGGTAACGATAAAGTCATTAGTTTTCGAGATATTTGAAGTTAAATATGAAACGGTACAGTTATTTTGATTAATTTATGATATGATGCACATGATTAAAATTTAAAAATTATTTGTACCCAGTACTTTAAAACTATTTGGCGTATCCTTATCATACTTGGCAGAAAGTGCATGTACTGTACACCCTACTAAATTAAGATAAATAAACGTTTCTAGCTACTACCAGAGGCGTACGACAGGGGATAGTGTCTGGTTGACCCTTCCCAAATTCTACGCCACTGACGAAATTGTTATTTTAGTGTAATTTTTTGATTTTGCAATAGTTTTTAGGTAAATAATATACTTTTCATTCTTAGCGATAAAATGATTAGTTTTCGAGATATTTGAAATTAAAAATGAAGCGACACAATACACTGATCAAAATAACCGTGTCGTTTCATTTTTAACTTCAAATATCTCGAAAACTAATGACTTTATCGTTACGAATGAAGAATATATTATTTTGATAAAAAGTATTGGAGAATCCAAAAATTGAACTAAAATAGCAATTTCGCCAGTGGCGTAGAATTTGGAAAGGGTCAACCATACACTTTCCCCCGTCGTACGCCTCTGGTAATAGCAATAAACGTTTGTTTAACATAATTTAGTACCTTCGGCAGTACCTATACTTCCTGCCAAGTATGAAAAGGATACGTTAAATAGTTTGAAAATGCTAAGCAAAAATAGTTTTTAAATTTTTAGATAAAACACCCTGTAACTCAGTAAGGAACCACATTTTATTTAAGTGTTTTAGGTTAAATCTTTGTATTTTGTGCTAAGGTTTCTCCAGTTACTATATGGACAATTATTAATAAAACACCCTGTATATCATATTCATAAATACAAGTATAAATTTTGATACGACTTCAATTTCATTTTATCCTTTTTTTTTTCTATGATTATTTAATTTGAAAACATTAATTTAGACAATTTAAATGAAAAAAAATATTCCCAGAATAAAAAATATTATTTTTTATTATGTTGTTGAAAATTTCGACAATAATTTTTATTTATTAACATTTTACATATTTCATTCTGTCATTATTAGCTAGGTTGAGATAAATAACAATTTCTTTAAATACCGTAGGTATATTTATTCCTGTCTGTTTCCGCCAGTCTACTCTACCGCTATCTTTCTGTAATAACTAATATATTACTGGAATACCCTACAACTTTAATTTGATCTGGCTGATGACTGCCACTGAGTTAATGTCTGGCAAATTAATTTTGCATTTATTTATGTGTTAATAATATAATATTAAAATTACAGACATACTAAAATGATTTAAATTTTTCTATTATTATTTATAATAAATAGCGTCTGGCGCACATTTAGCAACCACAGAAATGTCTGGCAATTGTAATTCATGTTTCTGATAATGTTTAAAAAGTAATGGCAAAAAAAATTTCGTCTTAAACTAATTTCAAATATATTTACCTGTATCTTTTGTTTGTCTTATTTCTTAACCCAACCAGCGATCGTTTTGCTGAAAATACACATTATTTTTATTTTAAATCCATCTGGCTGGTGAGTGCAACCGAATTAATGTCTGACAAATCAATTTTGCATGTATTTATGTGTTAATAATATAATATTAAAATTACAGACATACTAAAATGATTTAAATTTTTCTATTATTATTTATAATAAATAGCGTCTGGCGCGCATTTAGCAACCACAGAAATGTCTGGCAATTGTAATTTATGTTTCTGACAATGTTTAAAAAGTAATGACAAAAAAAATTTTCGTCTTAAAATAATTTTAAATTCGAAATATTTACCTGTACAGGTGTGCTGCGCGGTAATGAACGCAACCTGTTTCAGTAGCCAGATGGCCGGGAAAGTGTTCGAGGATTCTTAGGGAATAATATATTAAAGAATCAGCTGTCTTAAAATAGTTGCTCGAAAACGTTGAGAGCCATTTAGACTATAGCGTCTGGCACGTATTTAGCAACCACAGAAATGTCTGGCAATTATAATTCATATTTCTAAGAATGTTTTACAAGTAATGGCAAAAAAATTTTTCGTCTTAAAATAATTTTAAATTCGATATATTTACCTGTACAGGTGCGCTGCGCAGTAATGAACGCAACCTGTCTCAGTAGCCAGATGGCCGGTAAGGTGTTCTAGGATGCATAGGGAATAATATATTAAAGAATCAGCTGTGTTAAAATAGTTGCTCGAAAACGTTGCTAGCTCTTAGACCATTATGGAGCAGAGACTTTAACACTGATACAAAAATCCGCGAATAAACTCAGATGGAGTTTACAACGAGCCATGGAACGTGCAATGCTATGTCTATTAAGCTAGAATAACCATTTCATAAGTGAGCTATGAGACTTACCCAGTGGCCCACAGGGGCCCCCTATCAAAGTTTGTCGCGGGGCTCTTTTCCACGTCTAATATAAGATAGTGCTAAAAAAATGTTCAACAAAAGCAGCAAAAACGCGTGTGTAGAATAGAATAGAAATATACTTTATTGTCACTGAAAATTTTATAATTTTATGGACAAAGCGTAGGTACAAAGAGTAGAAAAAAAACAACAACAAATACAACAACAATAAATACAGTTTACTGAAATTACACAAATCGTCAATATTATTACAGACTAAAAGATAATGAATTAAAACAAAACAATACAAGGTGTTTCATTAAATTGGAAATATTTTAACTGTAGATTCCTGGGCTCAAAATATTACGGTTTAACCCAAATCACCTACTGCGAAAAGGCTTCCTAAGGGAGCTGGAGTTCTTTGAAGATGGTGCCTTTTTACTTAGTTTGTTTGAAATACCTCTAGAACACATCTATTTGGAAAAACTAAAACTGGTACGGCTATTTATCTTCCAGAGATAAATCTATTTCAAAAATTGCGACTTTCTAGTACGGTCATATGCGTCCTCTTTGGGTAGGGCAACAATTATTTTATCGCATAACTTTTTGGTCTTTAAGTTTTAAGAATTTTAACTGGATTATTAAATTGTATGGTATTCTTGTACTTAAAGTTACTCTTACTTTAAGTCGGTAGGATACACCGTTTTCTAGAAAAATCGATTTAAAATTTGTTCGTTTTTTGAATTTGATAAAAATTTAACAAATTTTTTTAGTACTAGAATACCTCATAATTTAACAATCTAGTATCAAAAATGTTTTAAAATTAAAGACACAAAAAATAATGACATAAAATAACCGTTGACCCACTCAAAACGGACGCATATATGACCGGTACTAGAAATTCGCAATTGATGAAATCGATTCATCTCTGAAAAAACGTACCAGTTTTCGTTTTTTGTTTCATAGTTTTTTTTTGAAAATTTTTCTTACATTAAAAAACACACCATTTTCTAATCGACATTTCTAGAAAACGGTGTATCCTATCGACTTAAAGCAAGAGTACCTTTTATTACTAGAATGCCTCACAATTTAATAATCCAGTGTCAAAAGGCTTAAAAGTTAAAGATAAATAAGGAAGATAAGTAGGCGTACCAGTTTTGGTTTCTCTAAATAGAAGCGCTCTGGAGGTATTAAAAAAAACTAATTACAAGACGCCTTTTTCAAAGAGCTCTAGCTTCTGTAAGAACGTTTTTCAGATAGGTGATTTGGGTTAAATCTTAATACATATTTTGAGCCTAGGAATCTAAATTATTTCCAATTACTAATGAAACACCCTGTATATTGCAATATTTAAATAGATTGCAAATTGCATAATACAACCTTAGGAACTAATAAGTTCAGCGTATAACACTTAAATATAGATAATAATAATAAATCTAATAAACTCTAATAATCCAAAGTCGAAAAACAGATTTGAATTGAAACTCATTGTTTTAAAACAGATTCAGTTTTTTCAAGTCAAGGGTGAATATACATTGAAAAGGAGCGTAAACAAAGAAACTCTGTTCTTTAACGGCGAGCGACCGGCAAATGGATATACCTAAATACAATTTATAGAGAAAGAACAGATTACACGAAAATATACGCAAACAATGCACAGTGTTTCAATGTTTCAAATTATCAAAGGTAAAGCAATTACAATTATTGCAATTTCGCATTATACATTATACAATGTCTCACACAGCCAATGGTGAATAGACAATAAGAAATAGCTTGAAAACAAAAAACCTTTGTTGTTATAGAACGGCGAGAGGCAGAAAATAGATAGGTACCTGTACAGTACATAAATATAGTTTATAATAAAGAATCCATTACACGAAAATGTCGATATCCCAACAATATATTATGTACACTGTTTCAAAGTGTTTTAATAGTGAAATAATTGCAGAATATTTTGTTCAATTATTTGAATGGAATTTTGTTTCGACATGCAGCGTTGGGGCCCCTAAATGTCGGGGGCCACGTATAATTGATACGGCTGATACGGCGGTAGCTACGCATCTGGACTTACCTCATATTTTTTTGCTATTTTATTGCTAATTTATGTGAGCCTTCGAGACCACATAACAAACCAACAAATCAGGCAATGACCAGGAGTTCAAGATGTCATCGAAAGAATCACGACGCTTAAGTGGAACTGGGCAGGGCATTTAGCTAGAACAGAAGATGGACGGTGGACACGACGAATCATGGAAAGGAGGCCCAGAAACTATAAAAGAAGCCGAGGACCGACGACATAAAAAGAGTAGCAGGTGACCAGCCGAAGAACAGTTGAAGCGTGCCATATGCAAAACGTTGTAAGTGCCACTTTTTCACAAATGCGGATTATAAGCTAAATAGGTAGTATATGCCATGCTTTACTTGCACAATAAATTTTATATCGATGGCGCTTTGCCCAGCGGCGATATAACGAATTAAATATCAAAACTTAGTAAGTGCCAACGAACAGTTGCTTATTCAACATAACCTAGCAAAGCTTTTGGAGCGGTGTTTGGGTGTACTCTTTTCGAAAAAAAAATGGATATTCCTGAAGATATACGTGCCAAAAAAGGAAAAATTACTGGAAATGTAAGAGAAGATGTAAAACGCAATAAAAACTCTGGAAGTCCAACCTATGGATTTGGTGCGTATAATGGCAAGTGCGCGTTTAAAAAATCCATTTGTAAGTAAATGCACTACCAGATTTTTCAACTGGATGGAAATTGCAAAAACTACCCTAGTAACCTCCACCCTGGGCATCTCCCAAGCTGTTATGCTGAAAATATCTAAGGACAACTTAGAGCAAATTGAAGTTAAAACGTCGTACTCGGAGGTCGCACCATGGCGCAAAGTGCGTGTGTTTAAACCAAAGGATACACCACAATATTTTGAAAATTTAAACATTGAATTGGTGAAACAGGCACCCCATAAATGGAACAAAGAAATAATTAAAGAAATTAGAAGTATGATCCCTTCCATTTCACCCGCCAATCAAGAATTTTATCAAAAACTGGTGGAGAGTCAGGAGGCCCTACAAAATGAATAAAAATAAGTTACAACTTATAAGTTTATAACAAAATGTTTTGTATTAGCATTATAACATGTTTTGTATAATAGTAAAGGCGTCAGAAAAACAATACATGTTCATCTTTTGTTTAAAATACGATTTTTACCATCCATTATACATGTGCAACTTTATTGGCACATACTACGTTTTGGTAATTAATGGCAAATAACAAATTTATTACCAATGTTTCCATTAAAATATGTGTTTTATTACTTGCCTATATCTAAAATGATATCAGAAATAGCTACAAATATTTTGTATACATATTTCTTCTAACAAATTAATGCGCCTCCTGTAAAATTTTTAAAATTGCTCATACCACCTTTTGCATATTATGTCACGCTTCAGTTATGGATTAAACATCTCAAGCCGATCATTGCTGTTTTGTCGACTTTCTCCATGACTTAAATGATTTTCATCCTATCTGCTTAACGAAGTACCTATTCATGATGCATATCCACCAAAAATGACATAAGTTTGGGTCATTTGTTATATTTATATCCCTATTTTTATTCTCTTTCATGTATTCATAAACACTTACCGATACTATTGAATATTTTCCTGGCATTTCCACGGCTAACAATACTTTTATTTATCATACAATCACAGATAGGACTAAATATTACTGAACACAATCCCATAGCCACGTATGGGGCGGCTGATAGTAAACTATTCTGAAAAAAAGGTTGAGGTTGAGTTATACAGGGTGTTTCATTGGTAAAGTAACATACGTTAACTGTAGAAAGAGGACACTTAGGCGATCTCAAAAATACCATACTTAATGGGTCTTACCACATTAATAACAAAGATACTGGGTGTTTTATCTATTTTGCCATTTTTTAAATTGGTTCATAACTTTTTGACCACACTGTATATTTATTTTATATTTGGCAAGCAAATATCATTTAAGGCGTACAATAAATTAATTTATTTACAATTGTAAAAAATCCAGGTCCGGCTTAAAAAATATTGGAAAAATATTCCGACCCCAAAACAACACCCTGTACATTAAATTTTTTTAAAATGGATTTTTCAGTTGAAAAGAGGATGAAAAACTAAATTCAGTGGTATACTTTGAATTTTCGGCAAAATTATTTTTCTGGTGAAATTTGGAATTTGAATTCTGAAATTAAGTGAATTGCGAAGCTCAAAGTAAAATAAATTAAAATATGACTTAATTTTAATTAATACCATTATTTAATCTAAATTGGTAAAATATTAACATTTGCACACATAACAATAATTTTTGATGACCCCCTCTTTGGCTCAGTGGTAAGAGCGCCTACCTTTGGATCGAAAGGTCCGAATGGTCGTGAGTTCGAATCTCACCAGGGTCAGAAATTTTTCGTTTATTATAAATTAATAAATGAAAATAGTTTCTGTCCTTGTGGGATCGGTACTCACCGGAGGGACCGCAGACGTTCGGATACAATTAGCGTCTCTTTGCAAAGACAATGACGTCGACTTTGCAATGTAACAAGACACTTACTCAACACACACAGTACACAGTACACATGACGCTAGGTACCTAACTACAAAAATTTACCGTACCTACGTATAAAAAAAATCATTTTTGATGGTGGTAATTTTGAATAAGTACTTTAGTTTTGAATAGTGATTATGTTGCAAATTTTCGCTGTTTTGTTATAATTTTTAGTTATTTTGTTGATTAAAGTGATGTATTCTTTATTGACCCTTTATTATTTATTCATTATTTAAAGATGAATATTCGCCAAAAACTATTTTTCACACATAATAAAAAAACACTAAAATATTAACATTTTACCAATTTAGAATAAATAATGGTATTAATTAAAATTAAGTCGCTTATAATTTTTTCTACAAGAGCTCTCGCAATTGACATAATTTCAGAATTCTAATTCAAAATTTTACCAGAAAAATCATTTTGTCGAAAATTCAAAGTATACCACTAATTTTGTTTTTCATCCTCTTTTCAAATGCGAAATCCATTTTAAAGAAAATTAATATACAAGGTGTTTTTTTGGGTCGGAATATTTACACAATATTTTTTAAACCGGACCTGGATTTTTTATAATTGTAAATAAATTATTGATTGGACACCTAAAAGAATATTCGCGTGTTAAATATAAAATCAATATACAGTGAGGTTGACAAGTTGTAAACTCTATTCAATTTTTTTCTACTTAGAGCTCTCGCAATTCACTTAATTTCCGAATTCAAATTCAAAATTTCACCAGAAAAATCATTTTGCCGAAAATAAAAATTATACCACTGAATTTAGTTTTTCATCCTCTTTTCAACTGAAAAATCAATTTTAAAAAAATTTAATGTACAGGGTGTTGTTTTAGGGTCGGAATATTTTTCCAATATTTTTAAATCCGGATCTGGATTTTTTACAATTGTAAATAAATTAATTTATTGTACACTTTAAATGATATTTACGTGCCAAATATAAAATAAATATACAGTGAGGTTAAAAAGTTATGAACCAATTAATAAAAATGGCAAAATATATAAAACACCCAGTATCTTTGTTATTATTGGAGTAAGATCCATTAAGTAGGGTATTTTTGAGATCGCATAAGTGTCCTCTTTCTACAGTTAACGTATGTTACTTTCCCAATGAAACACCCTGTATATTTCAGTTCACTTAGTATTTGATCAAATAATTAAAGCCCGTGGTACGATAATATTAATGATCTACCAAAGCTACCAAACCATTCCTGAGAAAAGTAATAAATAAACATTATATGAAAGTTAAAATCTTAAAAATACTTACAGATTTAATTTCATAATTAAGTACATTATGTAAATATGTTGGGGTTTGGGTTAATAATATTGAACTACCCCAATTTGCTCCTACAAATGCTAAAGTCACAGCCCAAAATGGAGAAGAAGTAAAAATTTTTTTCCATGGAGTATTGCGTACCTAAAATTTGAGTGAATTTAAATTTTACGATTGTAAATAATCTGATAATCATAATCAGCGAAATTTAATGTATGCGTCTTATGACTTCCGATAATAATCAGTGAATAGATTTTAGATCGCAGTTCCCATCGTGTTACCTATCCATCGACCGACTTGATTTATTCGCGAATTCCGTTAAAATATATAAATGCACCCGAAATTTTATACTTTATACGTCGCACTATATAGTACGTCTATGTCGCATTATACAGTTGAGTCCACGATTCTTTACCCGTGCGCCATTAATACCTGGCGAGATAAAACACATACTTTTTATCTAGCATTATTCTCTTCTGCGCATGAAACTAAAGACAAACCAGCTTCCGCCTGTTATTAAGTAAAAGCACAAGTTATTTTTATGAACCCTCTAGACCAGCGGTGCTCAAAGAGTCGATCGCGATCGACCGGTCGATCGCCAAAGTTTTTGAAGTCGATCGCGATTCACGGAAAAAATAAAATTTATTTTTATTGTATGTATTTGTATTTAATACAAATGGAAAAGACGGGGAATGCGCTGACTCACCACACGTGTATGAGCGAAATAAAATATGCGAGCTCCTCACCCAAAAGTTGCGATAATGCCGATTCGGCATATCAGCATTCACAGATAACTTAAACTGGTAGTGTGCTGTATCGGCATTGTATGGCTGTTAGTCAATCATTAGTCATTCATTACCAAAGTATGTTAAAAACCAGTCAAAGATTTTATTATACGTTAATATTTGAAACTTGATATGAGTGCGGCGAAAAAGAGTAAAACATATCATTTTAATAATGCCTGGGAAGAAGAATTCCTGTTTACCATGGTGAAAGATAAGTGTGTTTGTCTTGTTTGTCGGTTTTCCGTTGCTCTTCCCACATGCGGAAATTTAGAACGGCATTATAAAACTTTGCACAAAAACTATGAAAATGATTTTCCGCAAAACAGTTTGTTTAGAAAAGGGAAGTGCAAGACTTGAAAAGTAGTTTGAAGGCGGAACAATCAATGTTCCAGTGGCGGCTCGTATAACTTTAGGAAGGTAGTGCCAGAATCCGGGCAGCTGCCTAAATTTTTTGTGGCGGTTTTACGATATGGTCAAAAAGGATATAAAATATAAATAGAGTATCACGATAAGCTGAATTTAATTGGGTTTTTATATTTAACTTACCAAGCATTGAAAAGCTAAAAACGTTATTCATGTGCACTTTAGATTTTTCATGGGATTTCAATTTCTCCCATATATGTACAAGATCATCGGTGCCTTTGTTTGACCAAGTCTCGTCACCTCCAAACAAAACGCATACAAAACAGAAGAGTTTATTAGTTTGTTCGCAACCACACAACCAGCTATTGTTATCATAAATAATTTTATTAAACTTACGACAGCGAAGTTTTTGTCCATTTCCACTTTGTTTTTCAATATTTAAATCGGGTAAAGGCCGACCGAGTTCTTTAATTTGTAGTTTTTTTTTCTAACGAAAAACCACCAAAAGAGTTTTTTAATATACTAATTTGATTCATTGTCAATAAATAAATTAAACGTAGAAAATAATCAAAATATTATTTTTATACCTACGACACCCACGATCACAACGCACTAACTAATAATTACAAATTAAAAAATATAGTAGAGTATAAACACAAATATACAATACAGTAGTAGACAATAAACACAATAGCGTCAAGCGAACGCGTAAAGAAACTAGAAATATGTAGATCTAAAACATTGTATCTTAAGATCCACTAACTTCCTTTTCGAGATTTCGAGCCTGGCACGGAGACTCCAATTTAAACGTATGTTAAAAGTGCAATACCGCTCTCTCTCTGTCACTTACACAGGATGCTCATACAATCTTTCTCTTTTCTCACGAGCCACTATGCCGTTCGGCACTGGGATTTTTATGATTTTCATCCTTTATCCGGTCAGCTGTGGGTGGCCAGAGTCGGTAGATTTGCATTGCGCTACACAGTTGCCAGATTTGATATAATTTATAAAAATAAAGAGAAATATTCACAAAAAAAAATAAACAGTAGTACCATGTAGTGGCTCTATGGCTCTAGTAGTGCCATGGCTCTATGGCACTACCTCACGGGCCGCCACTGCAATGTTCACTAGGCCTGTTAAACAATCAGTAGCTGCAACGATTGCATCATTCAAAATTTCTTATATACTGGCACAACATAAAAACCGTTTGAAGATGGAGAGGTAGTGAAAGAAGTATTCATTGAAGCAGCGAGTGTATTATTTGAAGACTTCAAAAATAAAACAGATATTATGTCTGCTACCCAGTTGTCACGCCCAACGGTCACCAGACTTATCGAAATCATGGGCAAAGATTTGGAAAGCCAAGTGAAAAGTGATATATTATGAAGTGTGTATACTTTTCTTTGCAATTTGACGAGTCAACCGATATGACTATACCGCCCAGTTGTGTATTTTCATTCGAATGGTATTTTCTGATATGTCATGTAAAGAAGATTTGTTAACAATGCTGCCTCTGAAAGAGAAAACTCGCGGAGAAGATATATTACAACGTTTTTATAAATTTTGTGGAACAATACAAGCTACCTATTTACAAACTAGTGTGTATTACAACAGATGGTGCACCATCCATGACTGGCGTTAACAATGGATTTGTTGCATTATGTCGAGCTAACGAGGACTTTCCATCGTTTTTTTTCATTTCATTGCATTATTCACCAGCAAGTTTTGTGTTCCAAAATTTTAAATATGGACGACATTATGAAGATTACAGCAAAACTTGTGAATTCAATAAGAGCGCGAAGCTTGCAACGACGTCTTTTTAAAGCGCAATTGCAAGCTAGCGACTCTGCGGAACACACTGATTTACTTCTGCATACAGATGTGACGTGGTTGAGCCGTGGAAAATTTTTAGATAGGTTCCAGGAGTTACTTCCCGAAATAATTTCTTTTCTAGAGGAACGAGGGAACGACACTCATCTACTTCAGAACGAAAAATGGCCCAGTGACCTAGCTTTCTTATCAGATTTAACAAATCATTTGAACGTCCTTAATTTGGAACTACATACAAGGTAAAAATAAAACAATTATCGATATGATGAGTGCAGTACATTTTTTTGTCAACAAATTGAAATTATTGATTAAACAAATTAACAGAAATGATTTAAACAACTTTCCATCGCTGAAAAAAAGGGTAACCGCTCATTTGAATTATGTCTATTACGAGACGGAGCTGCAAGCACTTCATAGTGAGTTTGAAAGACGCTTCGCTGATTTAAAAAAACTGACAGATATTGTAACATTTATGTCTAATCCATTTTCTTGCGAAGACGTGGAAAAAATTACAACTGAAATATCCGTTACTTTCAATATGGAAATCGTTTCCGTCCAAAATGAGGTACTAAATTTAATTTCGGATATAGACCTTAAATCCAGAGCAACTGATAAAAAATGTTGGTCTTTCATATCGTCTGAGAAATATCCATCTTTGAGGCAAGTAGCTCTGCAGCTCACAGCATTATTTGGATCAACGTACTTGTGTGAGTCTGCATTTTCCCAAATGAAGGTAGTGAAATCAAAGTATCGTAATCGGCTAACTGACGAACATCTCTCATCATGCTTGCGTTTGGCCCTCGGTAATTACGTACCATCATATGAAAAACTTGTGGATGATATGCAGTGACATGCATCAACATCCAAATAAAATTAAGATGAAAAACATGACTTTAATGACATGTGCAATAAAGTTTTTTATTTTCATAATTATTTTTTTTTACTAGCAGTCGATCGCTGGACGCTTGCAGTTTATGCGGTAGATCCCACGTAGTATAAGTCTGAGCACCACTGCTCTAGACTCAGTACATTGAAAAGAGATAGGTACAAAAAAAAGACGCTTGTGATGTTTTTAGATTTTAAGTACAATTTGTGACGTTTCTGGTTGGTTTACTTTTGTGTCTGTCAGTCTGTTGAATTTTTTGCTGTTTATTTGTGGAATTTTTGCATTTTGAAGTTTTTTATATTACACAAACAGTTGTTTTCACAACTAATTTTATATTGGAGTTTGAAATTTTATGGTAAGTGTATTTTATTTTGCCATTAATTTTTACAACGTACAAAGCTAACCTCATTCACACAGTTAAGGAATGGTGGTGTTTAAGTTTCCGCCAAAGTGAATAAAATGACAAAAAGAAAATATGGTATTGAATTTTCTATAAATTATTTATTTATTTATTAATCACTAATTATATTAAAAGAATTTATCAAATGTAGCTGTAATTCTGCACCAAAATTTTAAAGCAAAACTTACATTTGACATTCTATTTATTTGATAACGTCAAATTTTATAATATAACCCGTGATCGGAGTAGTAGCCACTTTCTGTCACTTGCTGTTGCGTTTAGTAAATTTGCGACTTATTTCATATGCTTTAAATGATGACGCACGGATAAAGAACCCTGGACTCAGGGTTCACTAAAATTACACAATTTTATTAACTTAAAACGAGGAAAGATTATTGATCTTGTGGACCAAGTAGTGTTCTCAAAGGGACATAGCTGTAGAGCTAGGCGTAACACCGGGCGTTCTGTCCAAAACCTATGCTAGGTAACAGGACTAAGAAAGCTAAAAAATAAAGCAAGGGAAAGTCACCAAAAAGTAATAACGGCTCGTCACGATAGTTTAATTGTCCAATCAGCTGGAAGACACTCAACCATTTCTCACCTGTAGCTCCAAAGGCAGCTTTTGGAAGCTACAAGTGTTACTCTTTCAGTTGAAACGATAAGAAGAAGAGTTCGTGCCAAGAAGTATACAGAAGGAGATAGTTATCCAGGCAGTACAAGATTTATCGCCTAAATTGGTATCTTCAGGATTTGTGTAAAATCAGATGACCCACGAAATCGTGTACTTAGAGGTCCAGGAAGACAAGCAAGAAAGAAAACTGTCAGTTGTCTTCACAAATATACAAGGGGAAGTGTAATGTTCTGGAGAGGAATTGTGATCCGTGAAAAAACTCCTTTAGTTTTCATCCAATTAACTTTAAGTGCTCACAGGTATGTTGATAACCTGTAGTTAGGCTCTGGAAAGGTGCAACGGGAGAAATTTTAATTTTCTTACATGATAATGGACCTCCACATACTATTAGATTGACTAGAGCAGAAGGTATTCCTTGTTTGGAGTGTCCTGCTTGCTCACCCGAGATTAACCCTATAGAGTAGTTGTGGGATATGCCTAAAAGAAAATTTAGAACTCGCCGGATAATCCACAAAACACCGTACGGCTAGTACAAGTCGCTCTTGAAGGATGGAGCAACCTACCACAACAAAACGTTGATAATTTGATTAGGAACGTGCCCACGCAAACTGAACCTTACATAAGGACTAGAGGTGATAACACTGACTACCAAGAAAAACAAAAAATAAATAAATAAAAACAATTTAAACATTATTCGTGTTACATTGAAATTTTTTATGCTATTGACTGTAAAACAACTAGATTCAATTTGTTTGATAAATACTTTGTTGTTTTATTTAATTGTTATGAATATTGTTTGACTTCGTGTGTTTGTTTTCTTAAATTCGCACGAAATAGTAAGAAATATCAGATGATTCCATATAAGTTTGGGTGTGTGTATGTATAAGTGCGACAGGGACGCACCAAATAATGCGACGTCCGACGCGGCGGCTTGAAGGTCGAGTGGAAGTGTATAATTTACAATAAAAAACAACGGTCTACAGTGAAATAAGCCCCGATTACTCATCAGAATCTTGAAATTAAATGTTAAACTTCAATTTAGGCATTTGGCAACCTCAAAAATAATAATTCACGTATGACTTTTCAAGCCTCGAAAATGCCCATTTTCGCATTTTTCAGATTTTAAATCGCTTTTAACTCGAAAACTACCAACTTCTGAGAAAAGTGATGCGAAACCTTTTTTGTTTAAAATGACCCCAAAAAATCATTTTTCTGTGCAAAAAAATTTGATCTGAAAATTGCTTAAACAATTTCTGCCCAAAAATTTTGCCCGACACCCTTCTGATTTGTTTAAAGGGGACATTTTTTAATAGGAATACGCAAGGAAGCCGAATCAGAAAAGTTTTCATACAGGAGTAGCCTAACAACATGGACTACACTATTATTGTGATTTTACTAAAATTTCGATATTTTAGAAGAACGATATCTATCAATTAGCTTAAAACGAAAAAACTCAAAAAAAAACAAAATTCTTTGTAGCAAACGTGTGAAAAGCATCATATTTATTATTGCTAAACAAAAAATAAGCACAAAAATAAATATACTTCGACAGCGTTAGCTCACGAACCGTCTAAAAAGAAAATATACGCAAAAATTCAGATGCATCGGTCGAGTGGTTTTTGAGTTACAATGTCCACCGCCTTTGAAAAATCAGTTTTGAGAAAAACGCTTTAAAGTTTTGATAACTTTGTTTTCGTCTTCTTATTTGTCTGTCAAATCGTAAAGTGATGCACATCGAAATATATTTTTGAAGCGCTGAGTAATCTACATAAGAGAAGGAGAACAGTTGTTGAACAATTTTCACTACGCTCAAGCGTGTTGGCGCGAAGCCGCGGCAAAGCGAATCGAAGGTATGGAAGTAGGGATATTCAACATACTGTATATCTGGTAATTGTATTCCCATCAATCTGAAATTTTCAGATAGTGTTCTTAAAGTTATACACTTTCAAAAATGAATAACCATTTTCAATTTCGTTTACCGGTTTCGAAACTTATTAGTCTCTCATCAGGAGGCACATATGCTGCTCTCCCTGATCCAACCAAAACAAACCCCGGCGTGCAGTCACGGATTGCAACGAACGAAATGGCATAGATGCCCTAGCGGCAACTGCTAGCAAAAGAATAAGTTTTCACTCTAATGGCATATAAAACAACATAATGTTACTCTACATCCTACCAGACTGAAAACAATGGGAAGCTTCTCTGGTTACACCTCCGAGGCTTTTACAATTTGCAAGCCATACGGATGCCGAGACTAAGGAAGATGAGGGAATTTTACTATATTCACGTCCAATCTGCTCAGCGCGGTAAAGTTCCAACGAGAATGGTTCCCTTCGTACTCCAGTCAGAATAAACATGTAAATCAAAAAGGAATAACCATTTTCAATAACATTGTTTTTAGTCTGGTGGGATGTAGAGTAACATTATGTTGTTTTATATGCCATCAGATTGAAAACTTAGTCTTTTGCTAGCAGTTGCCGCTAGGGCATCTATGCCATTTCGTTCGTTGCAATCCGTGACTGCACGCCGGGGTTTGTTTTGGTTGGATCAGGGAGAGCAGCATATGTGCCTCCTGATGAGAGACTAATAAGTTTCGAAACCGGTAGAGGTGCTTGCTGCCCTCTATGATTGGACTAGGATATGGTACGGCTGTATTTTCGTTTTGCAACGAAATTGAAAATGGTTATTCATTTTTGATTTACATGCTTACTCTGATTGGAGTACGAAGGGAACCATTCTCGTTGGAACTTTACCGCGCTGGGCAGATGGGTCGTGAATTATAAATTGTAAAATTCCCTCATCTTCCTTAGTCTCAGCATCCGTATGGCATCCCATTGTTTTCAGTCTAGTGGGATGTAGAGTAACATTATGTTGTTTTATACAGGGTGTTTCATTAATAATTGTTCATATACTAACTGAAGAAACCTTAGCACAAAATACGAAGATTTAACCTAAAACACTTAAATAAAATGTGGTTCCTTCCTGAGTTACAGGGTGTTTTATCTAAAAATTTAAAAACTATTTTTGCTCAGAATTTTAAAACTATTCGACTTATCATTTTCATACTTGGCATAAAGTATTTGTGCTGTACAAACTACTAAATCATGTTAAAAAAACGTTTCTGGCTATTACCAGAGGCGTACGACGGGGAAAGTGAATGGTTGACCCTTTCCAAATTCTACGCCACTGGCGGCATTGCTATTTTAGTTCAATTTTTGGATTCTCCAATACTTTCTATGAAAATAATATACCCTTCATTCGTAACGATAAAGTCATTAATTTTCGAGATATTTGAAGTTAAAAATGAAACGATACGATTATTTTTGATTAATGTATTGTGTCGCTTCATTTTTAATTTTAAATATCTCGAAAACTAATCATTCTATCGTTACGAATGAAGAGTATATTATTTACATAAAAAGTATTGGAAAATCAAAAATTACACTAAAATAGCAATTTCGTCAGTGGCGTAGAATTTGGGAAGGGTCAACCAGCTACTATCCCCTGTCGTACGCCTCTGGAAGTAGCTAGAAACGTTTGTTTATCGTAATTTAGTAGGGTGTACAGTACCTACACTTTCTGCCAATTATGATAAGGATATGCCAAATGGTTTTAAAGTACTGGGTAGAAATAATTTTTAAATTTTAATCATATGAATCATATCGTAAATTAATCAAAATAACTGTGCCGTTTCATATTGAACTTCAAATATCTCGAAAACTAATAACTTTATCGTTACCAATGAAGAGTATATTATGTACGTAGAAAGTCTTGGAGAATCTAAAAATGGCACTAAAATAGTAATTTCTCCAGTGGCGTAGAATTTAAGAAGGGCCAACCATTCACTATCCCCTGTCGTACGCCTCTGGTAGTAGCTGTAAACGTTTGTTTATCATAATTTAGTAGGGCGTATAGTAGTCTCACTTTCTGCCAAGTATGAAAAGGATGCGTCGAATAGTTTCAAAATGCTGAGCAAAAATAGTTTTTAAATTTTTAGATAAAACACCCTGTAACTCAGTAGGGAACCACATTTTATTTAAGCGTTTTAGGTTAAATCTTCGTATTTTGTGCTAAGGTTTCTCCAGTTACTATATGGACAATTATTAATGAAACACCCTGTATGCCATCAGAGTGAAAACTTAGTCTTATGCACGCTCATTTAAAAAAAAATTAAAATTTCAAACCATCCCCTACCCCCTTAAGTCACCAAAAGTTTAAAAGTTAGGTAGGTACTCTTTCTAAATCTTAAATGAATATAAAAAGAAAATCGATTTGAATTTGACCCTGCCTAATGTTAATGTTCTATTTTCTTGATTTTAAGTACTGAACCGATTAAAAATTTTGAATGAAATAAAAGAGAAAGATTAAATAAATAAAAAAATTCAACTAAATTAACCATTAACACATAATAATAAATAGAAAATATTAATAAATATAAATAAAACCGATAAATGTATAACATCACAATCATTTTTATTCCTTCAAAGAAACCTTTGCTAACCTATACAGCATAATCTATCAATTCTATCAGTTCCCTACTAGCAAAAATTGAGCAAGAAGGTATGATAGTGCACACTTTGGATATCATTTTTTGTACCGGCATCATTTAGTTTACTTGTAACCGTTGACCTGATGATGATGTGCAAATTGTAGATAGCGAAACCGGTCGTTGGTTCATTCACAATGAACTCGCATAATATGTAACCCATTCAACATTTAAAAACATTGAATTTTTTCTGACACTTAAGCAGATCCGTACTATGTATTTGAATATCTAAATACAAAATTAACTTGCCTTTTTTTCCTTCTGGCCTAAACTACTTTCTATATAATCTCTTTCTATCTCAGTAATATGTTTATGCAAACTTGGTCTATTTGATCCACACAAAATCCACATAACTATCCATACTAGTTCTAAAACTGCAAAGAGGTAGAATGCCACAGGCCAACCAAACTGACTTGAACAGATTGCTCCAGTTACTGATAGTGCTACAATATTTCCAAATACAGAACCTAAAATTGAAACCAAATGTTATAGCTTATTAACTCACTTTATAAAAAATATGAAATATACAGGGTCTCCCGAAAAGATTGGTCATAAATTATACCACAGATTCTGGGGTCAAACATAGATTGATTGAACCTCACTCACCTATACATAGTGCACACAAAATAAGTTACAGCCCTTTGAAGTTACAAAATTAAAATAGATTTTTTTTCATATATCGAAAACTCTCAGAGATTTTTTATTGAAAATGGACATGTGGCATTTCTATGGCAGCAACATCTTAAAAAAAATTAAAGTGAAATTTGTGCACCCCATAAAAATTTTAAAGGGGGTTTTGTTCCCTTAAACCCCCCCCCCCCAAACTTTTGTGTACGTTCCAATTAAATTATTATTGTGGCACCATTAGTTAAATACAATGTTTTTAAAACTTTTTTGCCTCTCAGTACTTTTTCGATAAGCCAGTATTTATCGAGATATTTTGAATATTTGTCGAATCCACCACATATTTCTATATGGTTAAGTACGATTATAGAGACCTGTTAATAATCTGAAAATTTATTTATAATTTACATTTTTAGGTATATGTATTTTGAAAAAGAAGCTACATCTCGATAAAAGGTGACTTATGAAAAAAAGACTGAGAGGTAAAAGTTTTAAAAAACACCGTGTTTAACTAATGGTATCACAAAAATAGTTTAACTGGAACGTACACAAGCATTTGGGGGGTTTAAAGGAAAAAAACCCCATACAATTTTTACGTAAATATATTGAAAAAGAAGCCGCATCTCGATAAAAACTGGCTTATCGAAAAAATACTAAGAGACAAAAAAAGTTTTGAAAACGTTGTGTTTAACTAATGGTACCACAATAATGAATTAATTGGAACGTACACAAAAGTTTGGGGGGGTTTAAGGGAACAAAATCCCCATAAATTTTTTATGGGGTGGACAAATTTCACTATAATTTTGTTTTACGATGTACCTGCCATAAGAATGATACATGTCAATTTTCAATAAAAAATCTCTAATAGTCTTCAATATATTGAAAAAAATCGATTTTCATTTTGTAAATTCAAAGGACTGTAACTTTTTTTATGAGCACATTTGTACTAAGGTAAGTTAGGTTCAATCGAACTATTTTTGACCCCAGAATGTGTGGTATAATTTATGACCAATCTTTTCGGGACACCCTGTATATCTACATATACAAAATAAACAGTACTGAAATGAATATTGAAATGTTTATGAGTATTTACATATTCTAAGCTTTGTTTTTAAACCAAGAGGAGTAAACTAAAAAGACAGCTTCACAGCCAAGAAAGTCACTAGAAATATCACCAAATACATCTTTCTTTTGGTTGATCATAAATATCGGTCTTTGACGGTAATCCATAAATATTATATTACACTAATACGTCACTAAAGAGTTCTAAAAACAACTGTTTTTTATATAAAAACAGACTAAAAATCTACAAATTAAAGGAATAACACAAAAAATACAAAAAATCGCTGATATAACTTAATTAACCTTTAAAATGCCAATAGTGCCACAATTTTATAAATGTCATTAGTGTCAAAATTTGATAACGGCGGAGTAAACTTGTCTGAGATTGGACCAATTAGAAACAAGCTTTACGGCGCGGTAAATTTGCATTACTCCTCTTAGATACACGTTACCGATAAAACAGATGTTAAAGATGTCATCTGAGAGTAGTGGCGGATTTACGGGGAGGGAAAATGAGGAAATCTCCCCCCTAACAAGGTCCAAAATTAAAGAAAAAAATTGTTCAAACATAAAAATATATTAGCTGACATGAAACCGAAACCACAGAAAGACAAAATTCAATCCAATAAACACGCTAGTTAGGAAACTTAAGGAAACTTAATGCCTATAAGTTATTATTGATGTCTTTTATGTAATCTGAGTTTATCTTTTTTATGTTTTTTGGCTAGTTTTTCATTGAAAGTTCCCCTAAGACAAATTTCCTCTCCTAAGACAAAAGACCCCGCAACACTCCTTATGGAAAAGTGGTCCCGGTCAAATTTAACGAAACTTTGGTCAATGATAGTTCTCAGTGATTAGATTAAAAAAGTCCATGTTACTTGGGTCTGAAAACTACGGTTCTCGAGCTACAGCCTCCTGAAGTTCTTAAATTCAGGTACTCGATTTACGTTAAGTGCACTAATTCACGGTCAATTGAATGAAAATATCTATTATTGAAAGAAGACAGATTAATTTTCTTCATGCATATTTGCGTGTTGCATATGAATTCGTGGTCAAAAATAGATGCATTGTATTTTAGTCTTCAGAAAACCTCCGAAAATCCTCAGAAAACTGAAGAAGTGCGATAGAAAATGTGCTGCTAGATTGACATAAGAATTATCATGTTTTCATGAATGGTTCACACTTATCCAATACCAGCATAGCTGCAGTTCCACCTTATCTTTAGAAAACCAGTGGCGGATCTAGGGGGTAGGGGAATTCCCCAGTAAGACGGTCCAGAAATAAAGAAAAAATTGTTGAAACATAAAAATTATATTAGCTGACATAAAACTTACCACACACAGACAAATAAATTTAACTCAATTATCTCGATAGTTAGGAAAGTAAAGAGAACTATGGCACCTATGTCTTTTAAGCAGTTTGGGTTTATCCTTTTTATATGTGTTTTGATTGGCGTTTTATTGGAAGTTCCTCCAAGGGAAAATGTATAGATCCGCCACTGCTAATGAAACGCCTTTAAAAAGCTGAGGAACAACCATAACAAGTGGTGCTAGAGCCGCACAAGACTTCTCACATTTTTACGTATGCATCGATGTAGTACATATTATGTGTAACATGTGCAATAAAGTAGACCATCAAAATAAACAGGCTGCGGTGGCTAGGACACATAGCGAGAATGAACGAGATGGAGCCGTCCAAATTCATTTATAACGAAAGATTGGATACGACAGGATAGTTAACACGACAAATGATGCATCTATCGATATCAGCAAAATCTTAACGTACAAATAGTCGAAAATGACATAAACCCGATTTTTCCATACAAGATTGTAATTAATATTTCGAGCTTACTGACTACCATGTATGTACTTTGTTTTTTTTTTCGTATTGAGATCAAGTCCATGTTCTCTATTCATATCTAATATGCGGGGCATTATTCTTTGCAAACCATCTATAGGCTATTTGCAAAAAGTATTGTTTCTCGGGCATATTTAGAGGCACTCTACTCTGCATGCGTGAAAACGTGAGATGTCTTGTGCTGCTTTGGCAGCCCTTATTGTGGTTATTCCTCAGTTTTCTGAGGACGTTTAGGTAGCAGTGGCGGAACATTTGCCTTGGGGGAGGGGGTGACTTCCAATAAAACATCAACCCCAAAATACATAAAATAGATAAACCCAAACTACATAAAAGACATAGATAGTATCATGTGCAATAAGTTTCCTTAATTTTCTTAACTGTTGAGATAATTGAATTGAATTTGTCTGTGTGTGGTAAGTTTTATGTCAGCTAATATATTTTTTATGTTTCAACAATTTTGTCTTTAATTCTGGACCGTCTTACGGGGGAATTCCCCTATTCCCACCCCTAGATCCGCCACTGTTCAATAGTTTTCTAAAGATAGGGTGGAACTGCAGCTATGCTGGTATTGGATAAGTGTGGACCATTCATGAAAACATGATAATTCTTATGTCAATCTAGCAGCACATTTTCTATCGCACTTCTTCAGTTTTCTGAGGACTTTTCGGAGGTTTTCTGGAGACTAAAATACAATGCATCTATTTTTGACCACGAATTCATATGCAACACGCAAATATGCATGAAGAAAATGAATCTGTCTTCTTTCAATAATAGATATTTGCATGCAATTGACCGTGAATTAGTGCACTTAACGTAAATCGAGTACCTGAATTTAAGAACTTCAGAAGGTTGTAGCTAGAGAACAGTAGTTTTTCAGACCCAGGTGCCATGGACTTTCTTAACCTACTCACTGAGAACTATCATTGACCAAAGTTTCGTTAAATTTGACCGGGACCACTTTTCCATAAGGAGTGTTGCGGGGTCCTTTCTAAATCCGCCACTGCCACTATCTAACTCCTTCAGCATTCCCCATATGTACGGATCTGGTGGCCTCAGTTCTGGTGAGTGGCAACTCCCAAAAAGATCGCGCAGTATTCGAAGAGAGTACCTGGCAGTGTGACCGGTTACCCCGTCCTGCTGAAACCATTGTTGATTTTAAGCTTGGACCGGTTTCGTTACCTTTTCCGTATGACCTAAAATAGTACTCCACTATAAAAATTTTTTGTGCAAAACTGAGGACCATTCTGAAGCACATAACATTCGCAACATGTGAACGACATTCACATAGGTACGTTATAACGATGACGTTCGGAAACCACTCAGTACGTTTCGACGCCTAACACATATAGTACATTCTTTCACGGTTTTTGATGTGAATTTTAAAGAACCGCTTGGATTGACATGAAATTTGGCACGCGCGCTAACATTTCAAAGAAAAAAAGTGGTATGGTGATGATATGTGCTTTGGCCCTGGGGGTCAGTTTCACCCCATCTCAGGGGTGAAAAAATATATGTCCAAGATAAGTCCCAAAATGGATAAACTGACTAATTTTAAGCAACTTTTGTTCTATAGCGTTTTTTCACCAAATCAATACTTTTCGAGTTTTTGCAAGTGAATATGTTCATTTTTCAACAAAATAACCACGTTTTTAGACGGATTTTCGCAAATAACTCAAAACGTAAGCATTTTGTCGACAAAAATATTCTTATCAAAACTATATCCTATAAAAAAGTGAAAAAAAAAACGGTGTATACATTAGGTCTCTATACCTAGCAAAAACAGAGTTATAGCTAATGAAAAATAGGTTCATATTCGAAAAATTCCAAATAGAATAATTCAATGAGAAATATCCAAATAATAAAGCATTCTTGGGGAAAACACATTACAACTCTTTTAAAGTGTTTAAAAAAAGCTTTATTTCTGTTTTTATAAAAAAAATTCTAGCATCAAATGTAAGCAAGTTACGCTCAAAATAAAGTTGGTCCCTTTTGTTTTGGCAAAAAAAAAATCAGAACGATCACCCCCCAATTAGCAACTTAAACGAAATTAATCGTTACCGCTTTATAAGTTACTTTACTTATGTTGTGTTTATATGATCTGTAAGTTTTATCGATTCAAAGTGCTTACTTTTGAACAAATTTGGTTTTAAAGTAAAATTTTTAAAAAATTTAATTTTGAAAAAAATGCTTGTTTTTTCAAAATAACTTAAAAATTGTTAGAGATACCAAAATATTAAACAATAAAAAAGTCGGCTGTACTTTTCTGAATATTTTGTATTTTTTTTTTCTGTAAGACAAAAATTGGTTAAGATTCGGTGTTTCCAAATTTGCATACACTCGTGGTAAGTGACTCGTTTAAGCACTTTTAACTACAGGTCTTTCAATAATAAGGACTTTGAACCGATGAAACTTACAGACCATATGATCAGTACATACGAGAGTAAAAAACTTGTGAAGTGGTAACAATTAAGTTCATTTGAAATGCTAATTAGGGGGTGATTTTCCCCATTTCTTACCAAAAAAAAGGGAACAACTTTATTTTGAGCGTAACTTGTTTACTTTTGTTGCTAACATTTTTTTTTAACAAAAATAAGCATTTTATAAACACTTTAAAAAAGTTAAAATGAGTTTTTCAAAAAAAAGTGCTTCGATTTTTGGTTATGGCACGTTAAAATTATCGATTTGGAATTTGACGAATATGAACCTATTTTTCATTAGCTATAACTCTGCTTTTACTGGGTATAGTGACCTAATATATACACCATGTTTTTTACTTTTTTACGTGCTATATTTTTGATAGGAATTTTTTTCTACCAAATACTTATTTTTTGAGTTATTTGCGAAAAACCGTCTGAAAACATGGTTATTTTGTAGAAAAATTAACCTATTTACTCGCAAATAACTCGAAAAGTATTAACTTGGTGAAAAATCTTTATAGAACAAAAGTTACTTAGAATTAGTCATTTTATCCATTTCCGGACTTACTTCGAATATATATTTTTCACCCCCAAAAGGGGGTGAAACTCACCCCTATGGCAAAAGCACACATCGGCACAATATCACTTTTTTTTCTTTGACTTGTTAGCTATGTGTATGCCAAATTTCATGTCAATCCAAGCGGTTGTTTAAAATTTAGAGGTTTTGCAATATTTGACTTTTAAAGAACGTACTAATACAAATTTGAGGCATACGAATTTCAGTACTGTATATTTTGGCGCATACCGTGGTTAAGAAACATTGTGTTTTGTCTTCAAATGTGGTTAGTCAAGTTTATCTTTCTGAAAAGATTGAGTTATGAATAATTGTAGATCTTTATTCCGGTACATCTTTGATATTTATAGCTTTTTTCAGTTATTGGTTTACGAGATAAAAAGAAAAAAAGTATATTTACCTACGTATGTAATCGTGGTAAGAACGGATCTCTCAGATGGTGGTGCCCAACGTCCTAACAACATATGCACCAATGGCGGTATACCTCCCTGTGCCAATCCTTGAGAAATTCTACATGCGATGACTCCTTCAGCGCCAAAATATTTAGCCATTGTTGGTATCAACATACAAGATACCGAATCTACAGATGCGCAACCTACCAGTATCCATTTGGCCCCGAATTTTTTCCCTAGTTGAGCAGCGGGCACCTGGAGTATAAAGTACCCCCAGAAAAATGCCGATAATACAACACTTTGGTTTTTCCAATCGTATGTCTGAAATGTACAATGAATATTTTAGATCTTGGGTCCACATACTAAAAAAATATTACCCCGCTCATGAGACTTTTTTTATTCAGTTATTCATGTCGAGTCGGACAACTTTTCTAAGACGGAAAATGTTCGGGAGGGGGCGTTTCGTAAATATGAAGATTTCTAAACTGGTGTGTCCAACAACTGGAATACCCTTAAAAATTTTGCGGATATTCCGCCCTGTGATGGGTGACCGAAGTTATCTTTAACGTAAAGTTATCCTGTAGTTAAGTTATAATCCTTGAATTGGTGTGATATATCATATTTAACTTAACTACTTGCGTTATTTCTTGACAGTTCTTGAGTTATCTGATATAGGTATGGTATAACTGTCACTTTATAATGCGACGTTAAACCTCAAGTTATGAGATAACTCTGTAGTCAGTGTTCCCAGATGACTTTTTTGAGGATCAGGAGGTGCCGCCACGAACGATCAGGGCCCTGATTCTAATTCATTTCGACAGTCGCAATTTCATTTCGACACCGCCATGACAGCCGCAGAATATAGCGATTCTTATTCATTTCGATATTAGTTACAACTGGGGATATTAACCTTATCATGTTGAGACTGCTCAGAATTTGGGTTGGCGCTCCCGTTTATTGGAACTTGTTGATAGTCTGGGAAAATTATCGAAAAAAATGCAATTTTTGGGAAAAATTATTTACCAGCTATTTTATTGCTAAAATCGAATCTTAAGATTGCATATACAGTGCGTCCATAAAGTAACGCATAAATTCATTATTTCGTAAACCAGCGACATTAATGAAAAATCCTGAAACGGGTCGATTTTTATTTTTAGATTCAGATTTTTTGGCATATATATTATACTAGTGACGTCATCCATTTGGGCGCGATGACGTAATCGATGATTTTTTTAAATGAGAATGGTCATGTGATAGGTCATTTGAAAGGGTATTCAATTCTCTATTCACTAATATAAACATTTACCTAATTATTTATACAAGGTGTTCAAAAAACATTTTTTTAATTAAAATAATTGAAACAAAAAGAAGAATGTACGTAATTTATTTAATTCAAAATACGTTTTACTGTTGTCAGAAAACAGGAAAAAAATGTTTATTTGAGAAATAAATATTGTTTTTTGCTTAAATTCAATGTTAAAGCTGCCACCCACCTGTCGCTTGGCAGTTTGAACATTTCGTTTAAGCGAAAATCAATGTTTATTTGTCAAATAAAATTTTTTTCTGTTTACTGACAGTAGTAAAATGTATTTTGAATTAAATAATTACATTATATTCTTCTTTTTGTCTCACTTATTTTAATTAAAAAATGTTTTTTGAACACACTGTATAAATAATTATGTTAATGTTTATATTCTTGGATAGAGAATTGAATACCCTTTTAAATGAGCTATCATATGACCCCTATTCTCATTTAAAAAAATCATCGATTACGTCATCACGCCCAGATGGATGACTTCACTAGTATGATATATATGCCAAAAAACCGTAATTTAAAAATAAAAATCGACGTGTTTCGGGAATTTTCCTAAAGTAACCAGTTTACGAAATAACGGATTTATGCGTTACTTTATTAGTAATATGGGGTATGACAAGTCCGCAGAAAGTGTGTTATTTTATTTATAAACAAATTAGCCCTTCTAAATCTTCTTTATTTTTCAATTAGTGGTCTGTAACTCCTAAAATTTTTCCTTTGAGCCAAAAACACTCAAATAAAAATTCACCGTAATTTAGTTCTGCACAAAGTTATTTTTTTTTTCCGATTTCCTTCAACAAAAATTTTACTCAGAAAGTCCGAGTTTTCCCAAAAAATCTGCAATTTTTAATTAAAATTTTAGGGAAGTACCTAATTATTTATCAATAATTAAATAATTGATGACATGAAAGATTTATTATAATAGATTATACAGAGGGGCTAAATTATGGAATAAATTCATTTCTTTAAAACGGGCGATTTTGGAGCAAAATCCCGAAAGAGGTCGATTTTTATTTTTAAATTAGAATTTTTTGGCATATATTTCTTACTAGTGACGTCATCCATCTGAGCGTGATGACGTAATCGATAATTTTGTTAATGGGAATAGGGGTCGTGTGGTAGGTCATTTGAAAGGGCGTTCAATTCTCTATTCAGTAATATAAACATTATTCTCATTAGGTATTTATACAGGGTTGCCAAAAAAATTTTTGAATTAAATTAATTGGCGCAAAAAGAAGAATGTATGTAATTTATTTAACTCAAAATACATTGTACTGCTGTCAGAAAATAGAAGAAAAGGTTTATTTCACAAATAAGCATTTCTTTTCGCTTAAATTAAATCACAAACAGCCTCCCTCCTACGTACTTATTAATCAATGCTCCTACCTATTGGCAGTTTGAACATTTAATTTAAGCTAAAAGCAATGTTTATTTGCAAAATAAACATTTTTTTCTATTTTCTGACAGCAATAGAATATATTTTGAGTTAAATAAATTACATGCATTCTTCTTCTTGCGTCAATTAATTTAATTTAAAAATTTTTTTGGCCTCCCTGTATAAATAATGATATTAATGTTTATAATACTGAATAGAGAATTGAACGCCTTTGTAAATGAGCTACAACACGAACCCCTATTCCTATTTAAAAAAATAATCGATTACGTCATCACGCTCGGATGGATGACGTCACTAGTTTGAAATATATGCCAAGAAATTTAATTTAAAAATAAAAATCGACCTGTTTCGGGATTTTTCTCTAAAATCGTCCATTTTAGAGAAAATGAATTTATTCCATAATTTAGCCCCTCTCTGTATATCAGGAAACAGGCGACAATCTAACCAATAGTTTAGCAATAATTAAAATGTTAATTAAAAAATTTCGGTAGAAATAATAACCAGAAAGATTATGATACACCAGAATAACTATGATTTTCGTATAAAAAAGCACTATCTATTCAACGTACCTTACAGGATTGAAATTGGACCATTTGAGCGGTCTTAGGAATGTTATAAAGAAACAATTTTTTGGCTTATAAACAAATAGAACCCCTCAGAAAATATTAGATTTAATTAAATTAAGTTAACGCTGTTGAAAAGGGCACGGCTTCTGTGTCCTTTTCGAAGAAAAACAAATTGAATTGCGAGGAGTGATTCCAGGTATAACCGGTCAAATTTGACCGGCATTTGCGACAGAGTTATAAACAACAGGATTTTAATCTTTGAACCATTAGATACCTTTTAATTCCGGTCTTCTTTGTACATACAAATTTTCATATCTTCAAGACACTTATAACAAAAAAGATTTATGTCACTGTTACCAAATTATTTAATTATTGATAAATAATTACTTCCCTCAAATTTTAGTTGAAAATTAAAGATTTTGTTTGGAAAACCCGAATTTTCCGAGGAAAATTTCCGTCGAAGGAAATTGGAATAAATTATCAATGTGCAGAATTAAATTACTGTCAATTTTTATGTGAGTGTTTTGGTTTAAAGTTAAAATTTTCGGAGTTATAGAGCAATAATAAAAAAAAGATTTCGGAGCCCTAATTTGTTTATAAACAAAATAGCACACTTTCTGTGGACTTTGCACAGCTATATTACTAATATAGGAAATCTTAAGATTTGATTTCAGCATGTCCAGCAATAAAATAGCTGGTAATTAATTTTTCTTGTTTTTTACTAATTTTCCCAGATTATTACCTTACATCTTTCATTGAGTTGATGATTCATGTTGTGGACATTCTCAATTATTATATTTCTAATTTAATACTATTCTATCTAATTCCTCAAAACAAGCAAATTTCAATTAAACCCAGAGCTATATTATAATACCTTTTGCTTTAGTTTTCCTTGCAAGAAATAAACAAAACACATCTAAACTAAACCTAACCTCGCTTTTGGCCATTCATTCATCTCCGTGTCAAATAATTTCGACAGTCGAAATTATAATATCAACACCCTTTTTAAAGTCGCTATTAATTTCGATAGTCGCTATTTCATGACGTCACTTCGTTAGTTCAACTAAAATCCACAAGGCTCGCACAATCGCATTTCAACCGTCGCCATATTGAAAGCGACTTGTTTAGTGTCGAAATTTGATTTAGAATCAGGGCCCTGGAGATTTCAGGAGACTCGCTCGCCTCAAAAATTGGTAGAATTCTGTAGTTTCAGTCTTTACGTTTATAGATTGGCAACTAGATGTCGCCACGAAAAATCAGTAGAATCAGTTGGTGGAGTATTTTTACGTTTATAGGTAGGCATGCAACTCTATAAAATCTGTAAGGGACGGCTGTGGCAACGCTAGATGGCGGCTAAAGCATAAAAATAAAAAAAAATGAAATAGGATAAAATTCTGAAAAATTCAAACTCCATACAAAACCGTTCTTGAATCGTTACGCGCATGCGCAATGACGAATAATTCTGCGCAGTAACACATTTTTCGTTACTGCGCATCCTCGTAATCATTCAAGAACGGTTTTGTATCGAGTTGGAACAAAACCAGATGATTTTCAGAATTTCATCACTTCATCAGGAGGTTTAGGGACGCCATCAGTAGATCAGTAGGCGAGGGTCGCCATCAGTAGGTCTCCTGAAATTTCAGGAGGTCTGAGAACACTGTCTGTAGTTATGTAAGGTTAGGTTCATCTTTTGACTTGTTTTTAGACAGAAATCAAGTGAATTTAGAAGCTAATATTTTAATAATTAAGAATAGAAGGGTAATACAATTTTAAAAATTATACAAAAATCAAATCGAGAGATATAAAGTTGAAATTTTATTTTAAGTACCTACTGAGCTTTCTATCCAGAATTGCCAGATGATATTTTATAAATCCCCCACTTAGAAACTGAAATTCTCTCAAATTGAAGCTCAAATACCCCAAATTTAAATTTTTGTCGCATTTTAATAAATTAGTAGTCAAATGAAGAGAACAGTAAACCAAAATTATACTACTTATCAACGAGGGCCCTGCAAATAATTCATAGTTCCTATCGTCTTCGATTATATGGGAGTATAATATACAGTTCTATGTACATTCTCAAATTTAATTTACCATGACCCTTAGACCCCTTAAAATCCCCCATAATTTTCCCCCCCCAAAAAATCCGACTACAATTTCTGCTTAGAAAAATTTCCCTAGACGCTTTTAAATTACCCCAAAATTGTGGGAAAATACACCAATCTGGCAACCCTGTTTCTATCTACCGTTTGAAACACCACCGAACCCAAACAGCTGTTTGCTGTTCGGTCATCGGCGGTGGCCGACGACGGGTATTTACTTTACGGTCATCTACCCATCGTGTAGCATGTTCCGAACAATCTCTCGCACTCACTCCAACTCAGTGGCGGCTTGTCCTATGGGGCAGGTGAGGCAGTGCCTCACCAGTATATCAATAGACTATTTACGTTATTTCATTATTTCATAATCAGTTTTTTAAATACAATTTAGTTTTTTGAAATTTCCTAAATAACTTTATTTTTATGAAAAAAATTAAAATCGGTACGGCCCTGACTCTTTATCTTTGTATCCGTCTTCCACGTGCCAGTATTATATACATCATGCATCTCATTCCAACTTTCTCAAATCATTACAGATGAGGCTTGCTTCAAACCTCTCCTTGTCTAGCATACTACCATTTCTTAAAATGGGACAGTAAAAGCGGCAAAATTTGAAAAATGTGCCACCAATTCTGGGAACGAAATGCTTCAAACATGTGTTTTTTTAGTTGTGAAGTTAAGTAGGTACTTGACCTTGCTTCCCTTATTTTACTATGGACGCTTGTATTGTAGTTTTGTAAAGTAGTTTTAGATATAGTTTATATTAGTTTAGATTATGTTTAGAAGATTTTATCAATATCATACTGGCTGTGTGGCATTTATCAATGCCAAATAAATAAATAAAAAAAAATTAGAAATCATGCTTTCTTTTATAATGATTTATTTTCTTATAAGCACGCTTTTTATAAAAAAAAACATAAAATAAAATACCAAAAAAAAAACGAAGTTTAACCCTTAGTTTACTTAACATATTTAACAGTAATTTGCTTACTTGCTTGTTTGTATTTCCCTATTAGTCCTGTCGCCAGGGGGGGTACAACGGCCTCCTTAATTCAGATGGACTTACCCAAGTTCTTTTTATATATTTTGACCCGTAGAATACGAATTTTTTGGGTAACAGTTGATCCGGATGTCGATAAGATTGTTATAGACAAAGAACTTGAGGAATTACATAACAGCGATTTCTCGCAAAACAAAACATCTTTTTGTATTTTTGGGTCATTTTAAGCAAAAAATATTCCTACAAGTTTTTTCGTAGAATGCATAGTTTTCGAGAAAACCGCGGTTGAACTTTCAAAAAATCGAAAAATTGCAATTTTTGAACCCGAATAACTTTTGATTAAAAAATAAAGTAGCAATTCTGCTTACCGCATTTAAAAGGTTAAGTCAAATTATATCGGTTTTGATTATTTGCATTGCTAAAAATTAATTTTTTTATTGTTAAAAAAAGCTATAAACACATAGTGTTCCCCGTGCCTAATACATGCGTTTTAACGCATGCTACGTAGAAATGGCATCGCTTGCACTTGTAGCTACTCTACCTACTCGTTCGATTTTAAATGAGAAATCATTGAAAACATCACTCACACACTAGGTGTTTATAGCTTTGTTTAACAATAAATAATAAATTTTTAGCAATGCAAATAATCAAAACCGATATAATTTGACTTAAACTTTCAAATGCGGTAAGCAGAATTGCTACTTTATTTTTTAATCAAAAGTTATTCGGGTTAAAAAATTGTAATTTTTCGATTTTTTGAACAGCTTATTATTGCAGGATTGTTTGTTAAAAATATTTACAATTAATTAACTTGTAATATTGTCCGACAACTTTTTAACGGTAATCCAGTTGTCGGACGCACCGAAGTTTAAAAACCTACTATATTTACGAAATGCCCTCCTCTCGAAAAATTTCCGTATTATGGCCGGTATACACGACAACGATTTATCGTAGCGATGTGACCGTGTAGTTTTAGTGCAGTCAGTGAAGGTGGCTTTCAGTTATTACCTCCGATTTCGTTTAACATCCATGGATTTTTATGAAAATTGGTAAGTGGTTAGAGGATACCTTAAGGAACAAATGTGACATAGTGCAAATTTGCGCTTTTTGCTTATTAATAGTGAAATCCACCCCTGTTTTAAAATTATTTTTTTTTATTTCTGAAAGTGCTGTCACCGAAGATTTTCACCTCCGATTTCGTTGAACCTCCATTGATTCTCATGAAAATTGTTAAGTAGTTAGAGATTACTTCAAAAAAGAAAAATGATATAGTGCCAACTTGCGCTTTTTGCATTTTAGGGGTGAAATCCACCCCTGCTTTAAAATTATTTTTTATATCTCTGAAAGTGTAGTCACCGAAGCTTTTCACCTCCAATTTCGTTGAACCTCCATTAATTCTCATGAAAATTGGTGAATAGTTAGAGGATACCTCAAGAAATAATAAATTATATGGTGCCAACTTGCGGTTTTTGCATTTAGGGGCGAAATCCACCCTTGCTTTAAAATTGTTTTTTTATATTTCTGAAAGTGCAGCCACCGAGAGTTTTCACCTCCGATTTCGTTGAACCTCCATTGATTTTTATGAAAATTGGTGAGTAGTTAGCGGATACCTCAAAAAACAAAACTGATATAGTGCCAACTTGTGCTTTTTGCATTTTAGGGGTGGAATCTACCCTTTTTAAATGGTAAAAATGCTGATTTAAGCATTCTGGCGAAAGTAATCTAGTTTAATCAAATAAAATAAATGTTTTTTAACATTTCTGTGAATAATTTATGATTTTTATTAATTTTTAAACCCTTTTCTCAACCTCCGCTTAAATCAAAAATCATAAAAAAATATTTTTGATTAAATATTTTCGCGGCCAACCTAATAAAATGTCACGTAATTGTTGTTGCAATTAATATTGTTGAAGAATCACCAATAACTCACAAATAAAAACAATTAGATATGTGAAATGCCCCGGAAATAATAAAATACCATAATATAGCATTTCATTACAATACTAAAATACAGGGTGCTCCCTGAGGAAACTCAAGAAATACTCATTCAGTTTCGAACAATCCTGTATACCTACTAAAATTAAACAATTAGCTATATTATTAATCTTTAGCAATCAGTAAACTATATTAAAAATCATTTGAATATAAATAGATTTATTGATGTTAAATCGCTACAATTATACAGGATGTGAATATTGCTATGAAATTAATAAAATAACGTAATATCTTTTAAAACTACTTGCACTTTGCACATCTTTTAAAACTACATTACAAAACCTTATATTTAAAAAAATATCGAGGAGACTCCAAAAATGAAAAAAATATACAAGGTGTTCCATTAAAGCAAAGATAAGTTTGTTTCACCCTTTCAATACGGGTGGATATATTTTCAAAATTATGATCCTATCTACGCCCTAATCCTACTTAAATAATTTTTTTGCATCTCTTACGACAAACGTGTAATTTGACTTCCCCGCACCCTGTATACATACAAAATCTTTGCTACATCTTTTGTTTTTCAAAAAAATGCTCTTGATTTTTTAACAATAACTCCGTTAATTTTTATGATATCAGGTTTATCTGAGAACCATTTCAAAGTTAATTGCAAGAGCTATAATATCGTATTAAATTTAATCTTCTATATCTCTTATTTTTTTTAAGACAAAGGGTATAAAACCGATTTTGTTACATGGATCTCGCAGTAAAATTTAGGCTTTAAACGTTTCCATCTCGGTTATTTTTTATTATACAAAAATAATAAAAACAGAAAAAGCTTTGACAAAAAGAAAACTAAAATTTCATTTTGTATCATTTTTTACGTGTATCGAGTATTTTTGGGGTTATTATCAAAAGAAAACGAAATCTACGAAAATTTGAAAAATTCTCATTATATTAAATTATATTAAAAAAAAATGTGCATTCTAAACCAGTCAAAATTTTTGAGATCATTGCTTTTATTAAAATAAAGAAATTTTTATAGGGATTACTATAAATTTTAATTTTTGTGGAAATGACGTACCTATATTTTATTTTTCACTTTTTTCTAAAAAATTCGAAAGTGTCCTCTTATTTTCATCATAAATTGCTTAGTTTTGCCGATATCGACTTTTTCTATAGCTGTTTTGATAGGTATTTCTGAGTACTTTAAAACATGTTTGATATACATATTTCATAAAATGCATCGTTTTCCTGATATGTAAGCTTGAATACTTAGGTTTGAGTGCTCGCCGAAAAACAATATACATTCAATTACTAATTACTCACTTCGAATTAATATTAAAAGGTTTTTCAGATGAGAAATTTATCCTATTTTTTATTAGCTGCATTTTTGGTACAGACAACTGTTTTGAAAAAACTTACTATTTTTGAATTATTTATGAAAACCCGCTTGAAAACATGCATTTTTTCACGAAAAATCAAAATCTTTTATCTTTAATAACTCAAAAACTATTGATTTATTTGAATAACTTTATATAACAAATTTTACTTAGAATAGATCCCTCTATAGACTTCTGGAGATATTTTTAATAAAATAATTTCCACCTCTGAGAAGGGGTGGCATCCACTCCCAGGGAAAAAGCGCAAGTTTTCACCATGCCACCTTTGTTTCTTGAGGTATCTTCTAAATACTGACCAATTTTCATAAAAATCGATGAAGGTTCAACGAAATCGGAGGTGAAAACCTTCAGTGACTGCACTATTTGTTGGTGCAGTGTTATCAAACGTGTGGACGTAAATCGACGCAGATTTTTGGTTGGTGGAAAAGATTGGCATGAACATTTATTCGATAAATCGTTGTCGATCGCGGCTGCACAGTTTTATCGTAGTGTGTAGGCGGAAGTTGAAGAAATCGTTCAGATTGATTGATTTATTTAACTACTTTACAAATACAAATATTGTTTGTAGCAAGTCAAAAATACATAGTACCTACCTATATAATGGAATACAAAACGTAACTTAAAAAACATCCCAAACAAGAACACAGATTAACAGAAAATTATTTATCCTTCTGAGCACTAAAAGCAAGGTTTCAGCAGATATTTTTTTTATTTTCTTTTCGCAGTTATTCTTAGCTGATTAATGTGTTTTGGTAAAATATATTTAGTTTGGTAAAGACGTGTTTCTTCACTGCTGATTGTTGCGGGGACAGTTTTGACCATCTTATCCCGCTGTAGCTTTCAGGTGAGAGTAGGTATGCTTTTCTTTTGAGAAGCCAATCCTTACAGACTCCTTGATTTTCTTCTGTTTGTGCACAAAATAATCCAGACTATCGTCGTCTTCTATTACGGATGACATGTTTATAGTCTGAGTTTCATCAGGGAACTGATGATCGATGCAAATTTTGAAGACGTGTGGACACTTAATGGACGTTCGATAAACTGCACCAACGAACTACACAGTCACATCGCTACGATAAATCGTTGTCGTGTATACCGAACATTAGAAAAGTTGTCGAACTCGACATGAATAACTGAATAAACCAAGTCTCATGAGTTAATCATTTTTTTCTTAAGTGTGGGCCCAAGACTGAGTTATTTACCTCAATATTAGGATTCGATGACGTCGAATTGTCATTCATAGCAACAATTGCTACAGAAAGAACACTTCTCATAGAGTAAGTGTATGTCAAAAGTAAAAAATAAAACAACACTTGAAGATGGCGGATTCCCCAACTCGGACCTGAAATAAATAAATAATAAATTGTCAGTAAAATAGAAGTAGGTTGAATGCTCGAATATATGGAATTTATAGGAATAAAAGGCAGATTTCGAGCATATAGTTTAATCAAATCTTGTCCAAGTATACTTTCGCTAACTTAGCATCATCAGGGGCATTTCGTCAAAACAGGAAGATATCCCAGCAAAATGTAGATAACATTTGTATGACAAGAAAGTAATTTAAAAGATTTAGCAACTAATAAATAACAAAAACACACTGGACGAAGAACAACAGATCAAAAATTAATTAAAATTTGCCGGATACTACATCTTAGCAAGGAAAAGTAAGTCACTTACTCGAACATTATCGCCAAAATAAGGAACTGTCATTCATTGTTCTTAGATTTTCCTTGCCAAGATGTAGTATCCGGCAAATTCTAATTAATTTTTGATCTGTTTGTCCTTCCTCCAGTGCGTGTTTAATGTTATTTATTAAATGTTTAATCTTTTAAATTACTTTCTTGCCATACAAATGTTATTTACATTTTTCTGGGATATCTTCCTGTTTTGAAGAAATGCCCCTGATGATGCTAAGTTAGCGAAAGTATACTTGGGCAAGATTTGATTAAACTATATGCTCGAAATCTGCCTTTTATTCCTATAAATTCCAAATAATAAATTAACTATGGATTTTTTTATTTAGCTCAAATGCCTGGACAATAATGGCCATCGACACGGTACAGTTGATTTTTTAATTAGATAGTGTAATGTGTAGTGTATGTGTTAAGTAAATGTCTTGTTACTTAATAAAGTCGACTTCATTGTCTTTACCAAGAAACGCCAATTGCATTCGAACGTTTGCGTCTGTCCGGTGAGTACCGATCCCACAAAGATAGAAATAATATGAACAAAATTTCAGTTAATCTATTGATGCGTCTTGGGGACAAGATGTTCTCGTATATGGCTAATAACAAACGTGACAAATATATGACGTGATTGCAAATTTCGCAGATATAACAAACGTCTTATGCCGAGTAGCTCGGTCTTATCCGTGTTGTACAAAAGATGTTATTATAAAAATATGTGTATGTCTTTTGTTTATATTGTATACTCAAAAAGAGGATTACTACTTGCACTTATCTACGTGGCACTGTCATGTATTACAATGCCACAACAATGTACAAAACAAAATAAAAATAAGGACACTTATATTTTCCCTTTTTATTGACCTCCATATGGAAATATTCAGATTCTATTAATTTATTTCCTCAAAAAGAAAAACGTAACAAAACAATTATTATAACTTACAGTTTGTCTTGCTTTTATCAAAAACTCCATAGACTAAAAAAACACTTTTAGTCGTTATACTGGAACTATACCGCTTTTTGCAGTGACTTTGTAGTAGAAGAAATATAGGGCTATGTAAATCTTACGGAACCTTGGAGCTCAGTGTTGCCGGTTTTATTATTTTTAACTAATTTAACGTTATTTTTAACGATATTTTTTAACTAAGTAGGTAATTTAAATTATATTTATGTTAATATATTTTGGTTTTGGCGAATTAAAATCTATAACGTAGATATGTTCGTAATTACATATATGCATACGTATTTACAATTTTACCTTATTTTCTATAATTAGGTTCACAATGAATTATTTTTCGTGGGTACCGGTATCATTTTTTATTGTTCTTAAGCTAACTTTACATTCTGACAACTTACTATTGAATTTCTTTTAAATTTAAATTAAACGGTTGTTTAAAATGTTCAAGTACTAATGATAAGCAAAATGTAGGTAAGGTATTGTAGAGGCGTGGAACAGGCAACACTGTCCTTTATAAGACTATGTACTGCAAAGTGACCGCGAAACGAATACTTGATTACCTCGTATAACTTTATTGATTGCACACTTCTAACAAAAAGCAGTACTACAATTGATCTCAAAAAAATTGCTCAAACATCGCCCAATCGGTGAAAAAGGCGGGTACCGCATGACTACGGCTGACTAGGAATGAATTCAGGAATTAATGCAAAAATGTCTCCTTTATCCTAATCCTGAAGTGTTCTTTAAAGATTTTGAAGATGTCCATAAAAAAACTTTCGCTAGAACCAAAAACTTAACACGCTAATGATAACCTCATACACGATCGCATAATAGTACATTGTTTACCGGGTAGGATAAGCTTAACATTCCTGGACGACTGTGAAGATTGCTAAGTCGAGGCGCAAGCCGAGACTTAGCAACACAGAGTCCAGGAATGTGGCTTTTCCTACGAGGTAAACATACTATTTTTCCGCAAATCGTTTAAAATTCGACAGATATTGATTGATTTAAAAAAAAACGCGATAATTTTATTCCCAAATAAATGGTGCTTTGAAGTTCCTAATAAAATTACTTGGGTTACTATGGGAACGTATTGAGGTTGAATTGTCAAACTTGACGCTTATAAATTTAACACTAACAACTGTACGGAAATATCATTTCCTTACAGTAAGGAAATGACATTTCCTTACAGTAAGGAAGTCCTGACTTTTTCTTCAAGAAATTTTGACAGGAATGTCAAAATTTCCTGGCGATTTGCGGAAAAAGTTATTGCTTTCTGAATTTGATGGAATTTGAAAATAATTTAAAGATTTTTGAATTGTTGCACAGCGTTCATCCTTGACAGCACTTCTACGTTGGGTTTTCTTGTGGTCCAATTTATTCGCATCATTTGAGCGTCCATGTTTCACCGCTATACAGAAGCAGAGACCATCATACACAGGGTGTCCAGAAACTCTCCTGACAAACGAAGATCAGAGATTCCTCAGATAATTTTAAGACAATTTAACCCAATTCACCGTGTCCGAAAATGCTTACTAATGCTGGGGCCACAGTAACGTTAACGTCTAACGTCCATTATCGTATTAATGAACACACCAACAATGATGGAATAAACTGCGCATTAAAGTGACTGGCCACACTTATTTTAGCGCGTAGTCAGCAGCAAACGCGTTTTTTAATACAATAATTTCAAGATGGAAGTCGAAGCTGCTACGCTGTTATATTTTATGAGTGCTAATTATTACTTTATAAATTTATTATTTTATAAAGGGATCAAGCAAAAACCAAGACTCAAAAGAAGATTGTGGATGATAAAAATGCACAGAAAACGAACATGGTAATGATATCAAATGCAAAACCAGCTTGTTTTATATACCTCATTCGTTCCCATGCCAGATTTTAACGATTTTTTATATTTATTTAAATGAGTACTATAGTATCCCATAAGTGTGTCTTTTTTCTTTTTCAAATCTTCTACCGTCGCTGGAAATGATAATGATTCGACGCCAAGCGTCACCATACGAACACCACGATTTTTATGTGATTTTTGTCGGGGATCCCATAAACAAGGTTCTGTTTCAAACACTGTTAAAAATTCAATTATTTTCTCATTACTCCACTCCATTTTCGTAGAATAGTATGTACCTATTTCACAAAACAAATTACTCTGCTGCGCTGCAAGCTAGAACTTGTTGAAACAGTGCAAGTGTAGCCACAATAACGCGATAAGTAACGGAGTAACTCCTTTGAAGTGTCGAAAGAAACCGCCACCCGATCTATCGCCGAACGTTTATTGGCATTAATAATGGCAATAACAAATTAGCGAGCTAATGTCAAATAACGCGTTAATTAACGGCATTAGACGTTACTGTGGCCCCAGCATAAGGGAGCTAGAGCTCTTTGAAGATGGCGCCTTGTAATTGGCGCCAAAGGTAATCTTCATTGGCAAGGCATATATTCAGAACTTCAGTATCAGTGCTTGAGATAATATTAAACGAAGAAGATTCATTGGTAGATATCGAAAAATCTGTTGTGAGTTTGGTAATAAATTTTATGAACATTGAGAACACAATCATTTTCATATAATTATTTACACATATGCCTCAAAATGAAAATCTTTGACCAGTGTCAGTACTCGGTACTCATTTCATCATCATCACTGGCTCGACAACCATTTCTGGGTCTTGGCCTGTTCCAGGATTCTTCTCCATTCTGATCTGTTTCGTGCTTTTTCTCCAGTTTTTTTATTTTTAAGGTTATTATATAATTTTCTATTTGTTCTAAATATCTCAGCTTCGGTCTTCCTCTTGTTCTTTTTCCTACTGGCATCTGTTTGAATATTTTGTTTGGTATTTCGCCTTCTTCCATTCTTTCTACATGTCCCATCCAACGCAGCCGTCCTATTTTAATGAATGTTATGATATCCGGATCCTGGTATATTTTGCATAGTTCAAAGTTGTACCTTCTTCGCCAAATTCCGTTTTCTTTTGTGCACTTATATATGTATCGCAAGATTTTTCTTTCAAAGGTGGCTAGCAATATTTCCTCTCTTTTAGTGAGTGTCCAGGTTTCTGAGCCGTATGTGAGTACCGGTCTTATTAAGGTTTTGTATATTTGGCATTTTGTTTTTCTTGCGACGTTATCTGATCTTAGTTCCGAATTAAGCCATGGTAACTTTTATTGGCAATAAATATTCGCCTCTTCACTTCCTCCGCAACGTTATTATCAGACGTGACTAGGGATCCCAAGTATGTAAAGTTTTTTACCCCCTCAATGTTGTATTCCCCTATTGTTATATTTTGTGGCTGCCTTCTTTCGTCGTTTTTACTTACCTGCATATATTTTGTTTTGTTCTGGTTGCTTTTAAGGCCACTATTTTGTGCAGCTCGTTCTATTGTTGAATGCCTCTATCATTTCTCTTCTTGATCTTGCGATTATGTCAACATCATCTGCAAATGCTAGTACAGTAGACTCGCGATTATCCGAGTCTCGGTTATCCGAGCCCCTCGGTTAACCGAGGCAAAAGTCATAACTGGTGAGTTACAACTTTCAACTTTGGTGCAACATCGCCGCCTCAAAATCAAAAAGAGGAATGAAGCTTATGCAAAATCAAAGACTTTTTTAAACAGTAATATTGATAAAGTAAATGTTTTTATCTTTTATAGACAGTACTGTATTAGTTTTGTCATTAAAATATCCACAGTCATGATCATATTATGTGTTTTTCTATCAATATAACCAATCTCAGTGTTAACCGAGTTTTTCCTTATCCGAGGTAGTCACGGTCCCAGTTACCTCGGATAATCGCGAGTCTACTGTATTTGCACGCTTTTATTAATGATTGTTCCTCGAGTACTGACTGTTGTGTCCCTCATTATTTTCTCGAGTACGATGTTGAACAAGATGCATGAGCGTCTCCCTGGCGTAGTCCCTTTTTCACATCTATTGTTTCCGTTAGTTCGTTTTGTATCCTTATTTTACTTTCTACTTTTAGAGATTATTTTATCAGTTCTATTAGTTGTGTTGGTATATTAAATTCTTTCATTGCTTTTATTAAGAATTCTCGGTTTATATTGTCATATGCGCTTTCGAAGACTATGAAGAGATGATGTGTGTCGATGTTATGTTCACTTGTTTTTTCGAGAATCTATCGCAGAACAAATATCTGGACTATTGTTGACTTCTGTCTACAGAAGCCACTTTGGTATTTGTCAACTATTTTTTCAGCGTGTGGTCTAAGTCTTTCATAAATGACGTTGGACATTATTTTGTATGCTGCATTCAGCAACGTGATTCCACGGTAGTTTCCACATTCTAACTGATATCCTTTTTTATGTAATGGTACAATAATACCACTATTCCACTCCGCTGACAGCTGTTTATTTGACCATATCTTTGTTATCAATTCATGTATTGTTTTCTATAGTGCGTCTCCTCCTTCCTTCAGTAATTCCGATGCTACTTGATCCGATCCCGGTGATTTATTGTTCGGTACTCACTTACGAAGCAGAAATATTAACATTCACAAAAAAGGTAGTGAACAAGATTCGCGTTAGTCAGAGGGCTATGGAAGACCAGATGTTGGGTGTCTCCCTGAGAGACCGAATCCCACACGAAGAAATGCGTCATGGAACAAAAACAACAGACGCTGTTGAAAGAATCGCGTCGCTGAAGTGGAATTGGACAGGATACGTCGCCAGATTATCAGACAACCGATCGACAAAACGCATTGTCGAGTTGAAAACAAGAAGCATTACGGAGCAGAGGACGCCCACCAACCAGATGGACCGACGATCTGAAGCGTGTTATCAGTAATTGGATGCAAGCCGCACAAGGCAGTGACAGATGGAAAGAGCTAAGGGAAACCTATATCTAGCAGTGGACGCGTACTAGACGGAGAGGAAGCGCTGAAAAATCTTTTTGAATTTACTAAAGCTAGATTTTTCACAGTTGATTACTGTGAGTGTGTAGAGAAACATAATGAGGTCGGTCAAGCGAAACGTAGAACAGGGGTTACTGAGAGGGTATCAAAGGTTGCTTTCCTACGAAGGTAATTAAATCCATTTACTAAGGCTGAAAATCAGTACACACATTCTAAATTAAATATAAATAAAAGTTATTATAGTCAGTCAGCTGTATGACGGGACAGAGCCGGTCGGTCGGCCCCAATAGTCGATTGAGGCCGAATGAAGCATTTTCGCTCGCAATTTTTTCGTCCAGCATGGATTTACTTGAAATTTCCGCAGAAGGTCGGAAATAATCCAAGGATCATTTTCTATCATCATCCAGCCTCAAAAGTCCACTGCTGAACATAGGCCTCCTCCCCTCGTTTCCAACCCCATCTATCCTGCGCCGCCCTCATCCAGTTTTCATTTACCTTTCTCAAGTCGTCAGTCCATCTTGTAGGCGGTCGACCGACGCTTCTCTTGTCTTCTCTTGGCCTCCATTCCAATAACCTCTTTGTCCATCGCCCATCTGTCATTCTGGCTACGTGTCCTGCCCATCTCCACTTCAACCTGGCTATCCTCTCGATGACGTCAGTCACCTTTGTTCTTCTCCTGATTTCTTCGTTTCTGATTTTGTCTCGCAGAGTTATTCCTAACATTGACCGCTCCATTCTTCTCTGCGTGACTCTTAGTTTGGTAGCCGAGGCTTTAGTTAAGGTAAGTGTTTCTGATCCGTACGTCAAGACTGGGAGGACACACTGATCGAATACCTTTCTCTTTAGACATGTGGGTACCTCACTTTTAAAAGTTTCTCTCAGTTTTCCAAATGCTGCCCACCCAAGACCGATTCTTCTCTTCAGCTCATGAGTCTGGTTATCCCTGCCAATCGTAATTTCATGTCCCAGGTATTTATATCTATCTACGAGTTCTATTTCCTTCCCACCAATACTGATGTTCTGGTTGGGTACCAAATTTGTCATTATTTTTGTTTTTGAGATGTTTATATTTAAACCTACATTTTCTGTAGCTACAACGAGTTCTTGTACCATCTCTCTTGCCATACCTAGATCCTCAGCTACTATGACTATATCATCGGCGAAACGTAAGTTGTTTAGGTATTCTCCATCTATTTTTATTCCCTTTGTCATCCAATCCAAACTCTTGAAAGCATGTTCTAAGACCGTATTAAAAAGTTTAGGTGACATTGGGTCTCCTTGTCTAACCCCCCGTTCTATTTTTATGCGATTACTGTTAGTATGTAATTTGACAGTGGTTGTTGCCTGTAAGTATATTTTGTGTAATAATTTTGTATACCTATAATCTAGCCTGCATTCTTTAAGCGCCTGTAATATTTTGCTAAGTTCAACTGTGTCAAAGGCTTTATGAAAATCGATAAAAACTAGAACTAGGGGTTTATTGTATTCCACTACTTTCTCTATCAGGGTTTTTATACTTTGTAGATGGTCATTTGTTCCGTAATTTTTTCGGAATCCTGCCTGTTCTCTTGGTTGATAAATCTCTAACTTTCTTTCCATTCTCTTAACTATTATTCGCGTAAATAACTTATATAAATGGCTGAGGAGGCTAATCGGTCTGTAATTCTCTAAATTGGCTTTGTCTCCTGCTTTGTGTAATAGAATCATAGTAGCGTTGTTCCAGTCTGTTGGAATATTGGCGTTGTGAAGGCAGATATTGAAAAGTTGTTTAATTTTTTCAAGTAGTATATTTCCTCCAATTTTTAGTGCTTCTGATACTATTCCATCTTCACTTGGGGTTCGATTATTTTTCATTTTCTTCAGAGCCTCTTTGATTTCTGATTTTGTTATATCGGGCATTAAATCCGATCCTTGATTTAATACCCCAGTTTTTACTGTAATTGGAGGTTGCGCATTGTCATCTTTTTTTCTTGATTTGTATAACTCTGTGTAGAACTCTTCGACTATTGTTAATATTTCATCTCTGTTTGTAGTTTCTTTTCCAGTTCTGTTTCTTAGTTTGTTGATTTCTATTTTTCCTTTTTGTACGCTTACGTTCTTCAAAACTTTCATGTTCGTATTTTGCTCTATTGCTTGTTTTGTTTTTTCTACATTGTAGTTTCTTATGTCTTTTCTTATTGACTTTGTGATAGTCTTATTTATTTGATTTAGCGCTTCTTTGCTGGAACTTGTATCTCCTTTCATCTGTCGTCTTAGTTCCATAAGGGTTTTAGTAGGTTGACTTAGTTTTTCATCTTTTTGGTTTGTTGGACAGTATTTAGTTTGAGCCTGTTGTATTGTGGTGATTATTTGCTTGTTCAGTATATTAATGTCTGTTGTTGTTGTATCTTTCAATGTATCATTAATATATTTTTCGAACTCCTGAATATTAGTTGGTTTTACCCATTTCTTTGGGTGTTTCTTATTTATCATTTTGAGTCTTTCCTTTTCGATCGATATCGTTATTTTAGCTCTTACTAACCTGTGATCACTGCTTGTGCTGAACTGGTTTAACACATTTACGTCTTTAAATAATTCTTTTTTTTTTATCATTTTCTATATCATGCCGCTATCATACGCTAAAACCTTGGAGGTGGTTGCCACCCCATCTTGGAGAATCCTGCCTGTTCTCTTGGTTGATAAATCTCTAACTTTCTTTCCATTCTCTTAACTATTATTCGCGTAAATAACTTATATAAATGGCTGAGGAGGCTAATCGGTCTGTAATTCTCTAAATTGGCTTTGTCTCCTGCTTTGTGTAATAGAATCATAGTAGCGTTGTTCCAGTCTGTTGGAATATTGGCGTTGTGAAGGCAGATATTGAAAAGTTGTTAATTTTTTCAAGTAGTATATTTCCTCCAATTTTTAGTGCTTCTGATACTATTCCATCTTCACCTGGGGTTCGATTATTTTTCGTTTTCTTCAGAGCCTCTTTGATTTCTGATTTTGTTATATCGGGCATTAAATCCGATCCTTGATTTAATACCCCAGTTTTTACTGTAATTGGAGGTTGCGCATTGTCATCTTTTTTTCTTGATTTGTATAACTCTGTGTAGAACTCTTCGACTATTGTTAATATTTCATCTCTGTTTGTAGTTTCTTTTCCAGTTCTGTTTCTTAGTTTGTTGATTTCTATTTTTCCTTTTTGTACGCTTACGTTCTTCAAAACTTTCATGTTCGTATTTTGCTCTATTGCTTGTTTTGTTTTTTCTACATTGTAGTTTCTTATGTCTTTTCTTATTGACTTTGTGATAGTCTTATTTATTTGATTTAGCGCTTCTTTGCTGGAACTTGTATCTCCTTTCATCTGTCGTCTTAGTTCCATAAGGGTTTTAGTAGGTTGACTTAGTTTTTCATCTTTTTGGTTTGTTGGACAGTATTTAGTTTGAGCCTGTTGTATTGTGGTGATTATTTGCTTGTTCAGTATATTAATGTCTGTTGTTGTTGTATCTTTCAATGTATCATTAATATATTTTTCGAACTCCTGAATATTAGTTGGTTTTACCCATTTCTTTGGGTGTTTCTTATTTATCATTTTGAGTCTTTCCTTTTCGATCGATATCGTTATTTTAGCTCTTACTAACCTGTGATCACTGCTTGTGCTGAACTGGTTTAACACATTTACGTCTTTAAATAATTCTTTTTTTTTTATCATTTTCTATATCATGCCGCTATCATACGCTAAAACCTTGGAGGTGGTTGCCACCCCATCTCAAGGGTGGGAATTTTTTGTTACATTTTAACCATTTAATTCGATGGAAAAAGTGTTTCTAAGAAAAACATGTTTTTTACATTTTCTTCGTAAAACTAATATTTTTCGAGTTATTCGCGCTTGAAAATAACAGTTTTTCGACGAAAAAATCGACTTTTTTAGAGGGTTTTTTGAGAATACCTCGAAAAATATGCATTTAATCAAAAAAACTGTACATATCAAAATTGTATCTTTTAGTAACACAAACCAGATTCTTTTCCAATAATATCTTTAAGACCAATACACATCGATATACGGCATGTTAAAGGTTATATTTTTTCGTCAAATGCATAATTTGAAATATTCAAAGCCAAATAATGGGAAAAATTTGCATTTTTCAAGGAAAACTTAAATAATATTTTTTCAAGTATATAATTAGACCTTTCAAAAAATATTAATAAAAAGTTTTTAGCATGAAAATTAAGCGACTTATAATCAAAAAAATGTCGGTACCTGCTTTTCTCTACGAAAAAATCAGTGAAAACAACCCCCTAACTACCTTCCTAATTCAAAATTGGTCTTCACCTTTCTGTAGTTCCTTTTATATTTATATTATCAATACACTCAAGGAGTTTGACCTATTTAAAATACCTAATTTTGGAAAAATTGTAAATTGTTTGGAGTTTAAAGAAAAATTGATTTTTTGCAATTTGGTATTTTTCACCTTTTACTTAAAAATATATCTCCAAAAATACTGAAGATAGGAAAAAATTATAAACTACTAAATTGTAGCTTTTTTAATGATTAAAATTACCCTGTGCATAGATTTTCATTACAGTGAATAGTTAGCCAGATATAGTTGTTTAAAACATCTATTTACCAGCAAACACCCCCTTATTCGGGCCTTTTAAACCCGCCCCAATTAAAAACTAAGGGATCTTACGAAATTTAATTTACACAGTCTTATAGCTCTTTAAAAATCCTACAAAATCATTTTTGAAACTTTTTATCACCAAAAGTATATAGAATATTTTTCGAGGTATTCTCAAAAAACCCTCTAAAAAGTCGATTTTTTCGTCGAAAAACTGTTACTTTCAAGCGCGAATAACTCGAAAAATATTAGTTTTACGAAGAAAATGTAAAACACATTTTTTTCTTAGAATCACTTTTTCCATCGAATTACATGGTTAAAATGTAATAAAAGATTCCCACCCCCGAGATGGAATGGCAACCACCCCCAAGGTTTTAGCGTATGATAGCGGCATGATATAGAAAATAATCCTTATACTATTCCCTACCTTCTGTAAAAATTTCAAGTAAATCCATGCTGGACGAAGAAATTGCGAGCCAAAATGCTTCATTTCCTCAATCGATTATTGGGGCCGACCGACCGGCTCTGTCCCATCATACAGCTGACCGACTATAATAACTTTTATTTATATTTAATTTAGAATGTGTGTACTGATTTTCAGCCTTAGTAAATGGATTTAATTACCTTCGTAGGAAAGCAACTTTGATACCCTCTCAGTAACCCCCGTTCTACGTTTCGCTTGACCGACCGCTGTATCTCTACACACTCACAGTAATCAACTGTGAAAAATCTAGCTTTAGTAAATTCAAAGAGATTTTTCAGCGCTGCCTCTTGGTCTATACAGGTTGATGATGATGATGACGATTTACGCATTGTATAATAAATGCAGTTACCTATCTGTAGGTCTTAAGAATATGTAACTCAATTGAGGTGATTTAAAATATATTTTGTCATATTTATAATCTACCTGAACTAATGTTAACAAAAGTGATACAGTCTTTTAAAATTCTATTTTATTGTATAATAACTTACGTATTCGATTTCTGTTATCAACTTCTTCACTAGTAGTAGGAAGTAGTTGTTCTAAGTCCTCATCCATAATTTTGATGGATCCAACAAACGTAAAGTCCCAAACAATTTTCACATTTTTATAAAAAGTTCTAGAATAACCTGATTTTACTATACCTATCACTATTTATGAAAAATATGATATGTAATAATTATATTTAATAATAGTTATTTTAAGTAACTTTTATTAAGTTTCGCAAAAGTGTTAACTAATTAAAACACAAAGTGTAAACTATTTGAAAACATTGCGATCTATCTCTTCTATTTGAATCTAAACAGACATTTGAATCTCTGTTGACCCACCGATAGGGGTCAAAAAAATATCGTCAAGATAAGATTTTAAATCACTTGAAAATAAAAACCATTGGGTAACTATGTATAACAATGAGTAATCAAAATAAGGACACTAGTTTGCGGAAATTACAGATAGTCCATGTGGTGAGACCGCTCCCGTCTGAAAAACATTTCTAATTCGGTTTCTCTGCGGATTCATATTCAAAAATGTACCCTTTAAACAAATCTGAAGGGTGCCGGAGGGAATTTTTGGGCAGAAATTGTTTAAACAATTTTTTAAACAAATACATAAGATCACCCTTATTCCTCCAAAAATATATTTTTGGGGTTTTTGGGTCATTCTAAACAAGAAGGGTCTTTTGTAATTTTTCTCAAAAATTGACAGTTTTCGAGTTATAGGCGATTTAAAATTTGAAAATGCGAAAATACGCATTTTCGAGGCTTAAAAACTCATATTTAAATTAGTATTTTTAAGGGTGCCAATAACTTTGATTAAAGTTTAAACACTCGTTTTCAAGATTCCGAAGAGTGATCGTGTCTAACTTTAATTTAGACCGTAGTTTTTTAATTGTTAATTATGCGTGTCCATCCGGTTTTTTTGGCTGTGCGCCGCGCACTATTTTCAAAAATCTCCTATTTTCCTCCGAAACAAAGTTTGTCTAGATTTTTTGGGACATTCTTAATAAAATAAGTTCCTTGGCATTTTTCTCAAAAGTTAATGGTTTTAAAGTTATAAGCGATTTAAAATCCGAAAAATGACAAAAAACACATTTTCGCATTTTAAATCGCTTATAACTTTAAACTAGTAACTTTTGAGAAAAATGTCAAGAAACTTATTTTATTTAGAATGTTCCAAATAATCTAGAAAAAATATTTCTCGGAGGAAAATAGGAGTTTTTGAAAAGAGTGCGCGCTGCACCGGCAAAAAAACCGGATGGACACGCATAATTAACAATTAAAAAACTACGGTCTAAATTAAAGTTAGACCCGATCACTCTTCGGAGTCTTGAAAAGGAATATTTAAACGTTAATCCAAGTTATTGGTACCCTTAAAAATACTAATTTAAATATGAGTTTTTAAGCCTCGAAAATACGTATTTTCGCATTTTTAGATTTTAAATCACCTATAACTCGAAAACTGTCAATTTTTGAGAAAAATCACAAGATACCTTTCTTGTTTAGAATGACCCAAAAAATCTAAAAATATATTTTTTGGAGCAATAAAAAGTAATCTTATGTATTTGTTTAAAAAAATTGTTTAAACAATTTCTGTCCAAAAATTCCGTCCGGCACCCTTCAGATTTGTTTAAAGGGGTCATTTTTGAATATGAATCCGCAGAGAAACCAAATTAGAAATGTTGTTCAGACGGGAGCGGTCTCACCACATGGATTAAGATGATATCAAAAATATTAAAAGACGGAAATCAGATGACGAAATACGATGATAGTATAAGTAAGGAAAATATAGAGAAAGGTCTGCAAATATGTTAGATATAGCTTGAAATCTGTTTTAAAAATTTGTGGTTGGAATAATGTAAACAATATTTAAAAAAATATTTAATAAAAAGTATAGAGAAATGATCTTGATAATTTTGGAAAGATTCGAAATATTATAAAATAATTTTGAAAAAAATGTAACCAACTACAGGTGAGACCATATAACTAATATATTGAGGATCTGTGTAGGTACTATCTTAAAGCTTTGTGTTAACAAAGAAAATCAAACCAAGGGCGGATCCAGGGAGGGGGCCATGGGGGCCATGGCCCCCTCCGGGAATTTAAAAAAATATAAATTTAAATATTGGCAGTTCAAATGTTCTTAGTTTCAAACACATATAATATGTAAAAAAAAGGGGATAAATATGTTTTCTGGACTAGAATTGAACAAAAGCAGTAACAGAAGCTTCAAGAACGACATAGGATGTTTTATAAATCAAAATATAGATAAGTGCCAATTGTTAGAACGATCTTGACAGCCATCAAAATCCTATCAATTTCCATATTCTATACACACAAAGAATAAAAATGAAATGAAGCGTTACTTGGATCACTAGAACTTACAACAAAGGAGTTGGTTGGTATTTTTGAACAGTCAAAAGGGATTGTTTTACAAGTATTGAATTTTATTTTTCTAATGAAAAATATGGTCATAATAAAGAGATGACAGCCGAAAGCCTTGTAATGAAACCATTAACATCCTTCGTTAAACTCACGAGCAAAGACGGAGCCATACAAATCCATGCAAAAACATCATATCACAAGGAGTGCGTTGAGGTTTAGGTGGATTTTCTACAAAGTTATCACAGTCAGTCAAACCAGAAAGACTCTTAAAGGTATAAACAGATACAAGAAAATAAAGAAAGACTACGACCAATAGTAGAGTCTATAGTGTTCTTAGGTCGACAAAATATTCCTCTAAGAGGCTGTCGTGATGATGGCCTTCTGCTTCTGGAAGATGCTGGACCTAACAATGAGGGGAATTGTTAAGATTTAAAATCTCATCACGAGATAAGACTATGCAACGACACCTATTTGCAGCAACATACATTAGTAACACCAGTCAAAATCAATAATTAATAACATGTTGTGGTGAAGAAATAATTGAACAAAACATGAATCACGTTCAAAGTGCAAATTATTACTCTGTCATATTTGACGAAATAACGTAGAACAGCTTTATCTAAATTTGAAATACATACACAATAACAACATTCGTGAAAACTTTGTCAAGTTAATTGACGCGTATGAGAACATAAAAACAATTAGTTGAAAGACTGATAAGTTTGTACACACTTGAATGAATAAGGGAAAATGAAAATGTAGTATGTCAAAGTGTGTAAATAATTTATTTCCTTAGCTGAGCGCTTTCGACATAAACGTCATCATCGGAGCTAATGCTAAAATAAAAAAAGAGATCTTGTAAGAAAAAGAAGTACAAAACTCTTTTTTTACTTATGTCAAATACTAAAAAAGTACCGCTACATAGAGGTGTAAACAGTGCATCTTAGGAATGTAAATTTGATTTTTAAATTGTAAAATCATAGAGGAGTAAACAAGTGCATCTTAGGAATGTAAATTTGATTTTTAAATTTTAAAAATCAAATTTACATTCCTAAGATGCACTTGTTTACACCTCTATGTAGCGGTACTTTTTTAGTATTTGACGTAAGTAAAAAAAGAGTTTTGTACTTCTTTTTCTTACAAGATCCCTTTTTTATTTTAGCATTAGCTCCGATGATGACGTTTATGTCGAAAGCGCTCAGCTAAGGAAATAAATTATTTACACACTTTGACATACTACATTTTCATTTTCCCTTATAAAAACAATTATTAGTGAAAATCAAGAAAGAGGGGAAGAACAAGGCCTGACAGAGTGACAGGAGAAGCATTGGAAAAAATAGTATTAAACTTGTTGAAAGAACTGCACTTGGATCCGAAGAAATGTGGATGAATCGATAACAACTTTAATAATACTTTAATAACGATAACTTTTGAACATCTTTATAAAACTCAAAAGTGTGTAAAAAGTGCCTTCAAACTCACCATTTTAACCGTAATTTTTAAAAATTACCCCCTGACCCCCCGGTACACCTCCCCAAAAAAAGTTCATGGCCCCTCCCGAAAATCGGTCCTGGATCCGCCCTTGAATCAAACTGCCGAAATTACCAGAAGAATAAGGTTACCGTGGGCAGGATTTGGAAAACTAAGTTGTGTCTTGAAAAACGCTAAAATAGAACAATATTTGAAAACCAGAGTTTATGGTCAGTGTATCCTCCCTATACTTACGTATGGTTCACAGACTTGGACACTCACCAAAGCCAATATGGATAAAATAGTAAAGGCACAAATAGCGATGGAAAGATCAATGCTCGGGGTGAGGCTTATAGACAAAAAAATAAATAAATGGATTAGAAGCAAAATCAAAGTAAAAGACGCTGGAGAACATGCTGCCAAAGTAAAATGGAGCTTCGCAGGACACAATGCCTAACTGAAGGATAAAAGATGGAATCACGAAATACAACAATGGAAACCGTGGTCTGGATTGTATTGGGGGAGACCTATGTCCAAAGTTAAATTACTTAAGGCTGAAGAAGAAGAAGAAGTGCAAAGCATGATCAAGAAATTACATTACAGCTTCTTTACGTTACAGCTTCTTTACAACGAAAATAAGATACACAGAAGTGTTAGAGAAAGAGATGGACAATGAACATGAAATAACAGAAGCAATAGAAGAAGAATGGGGAAAATTTAAAAATGCGATGATAAAAACATCTAAATCAATATGTGGAACTACAAGAAATAAGAGCAGAGGGAAACGAACATCTTGGTGGAACGATGAAGTGAAAAGAGAAATAAAAGAAAAGAAGAAATTATGGAAAGAATACATACAAGACAAAACACAACAAAAATATGAAAATTATAAGAGACAAAGAACAAAAGTTAAAGAGATAGTTAAGAAAGAGAAAAAGAAAAGTTGGGAAAAATTCGGAGAAAAAATTGAAGAAAACAGCACAGAAAACGTAAAATTATTTTATAGAACACTGAAAAACCTAAGAAGCAACAAAGAAACGAAACTGAAACAAATAATGAACAAGGAAGGAACAATAATAAACGACGATAAGACAATAATGGAAAAATGGAGGGAATATTTCCAGCTGATACTGAATGGAAATCAAGCGAATACAATGGAGAAGGAAAGCCACATCAAGCGAGTATCATGAGAAACACGGAAAATCCAGAAACTATAGAAAAAGAAGAACTGGAAGAAGCAATAAGAAAGATAATGATTGGAAAAGCACTAGGAAGCGATGAAGTAGCACCAGAAATGATGAAATATATAGGAGTAAAAGCAAAATAAAAATTGTTATACATATATGTATAACCTAATATGGAAGAGAAAAGTAATACAAAGAGAATGGAAAAATGCAGTAATTATACCTATATACAAGAAAGGAAACACAAGAGACTGTAAGAACTATAGAGGTATATCACTACAATGTGTAGCAGCAAAGGTATACGAAACCATAATAGAAAGGAAAATCAGAAAATTAATAGAACACAAATTAGAGGACGTATAAAGTGGATTCACGAAAGGACACAACATACAAGACCATATATTCAATATGCAACAAGTAATAGAAAAAGCCTTAAAAGAAAAATAGAGAAATATATCTGAGCTTTATAGACATGGAAAAAGCATTCGACTTAGTCAAAAGAAAAGACATATGGGAAAGCCTAAAGAAGAAACAAGTAAGTGAAGAACTGATAGAAGCAACAAAAAGTATATATATGAAAACAACAAATACAGTAAGAATGTTAAATATACAGTCAGAACCATTTGTAACAACTCAAGGAGTTAGACAAGGGGGAAGTCTCAGCACAGTGCTATTCATAAATGTAATAGATGAGATAGTGAAAGAATGTAAGAAAACTTTCAAGAAATACTGTATCGGTTGGGACAGAATGCAAATGATAAACGCAGAGATGTGTATATTTGCAGACGACATAGTATTAATTCCGGAAACAGCAGAAAATCTGAAATACAACTTAGAGAAATGGAACCTACAAGCAAGCAAATACAATTTAAACGTAAACAAAGAGAAGATTCAGATATTGAAAATATCAAAGAAACAAGGGACGGAAGATCAAATAGAAGTAAGGATAGACTAACAAAAAATAATACAGACAAATTCATAGAAATACTTAGGAACAATAATCAAAAACAAAGGAGACATCGAGGACGGTCTTAACAACAGAATGGAAAACACAGGAAAACATTCCAAACACTAAATACAGGATTCCTTAATAACAAAGAAATATCAACAAAGACCAATATGACAATACACAAAACAATATATAGACCTACGGTGACATATGGAGCAGAAAATTGGATATTAAACAAAAGACAGCAGAGCAGAATTCAGGCAGCAGAGATGAAATACCTCCGAAGAACGATCGGAGTAAAAAGAACTGATATAATCAGAAATGAAGAAATAAGAGAAAGACTCAAAATCAAACCGATACTCACTCAATCAAGGAGAAAAAATTGGCATGGTTCGGACATCTAACCCGGATGGACAATAATAGACAAGTAACAAGAGTGTGGGACGCCAAACCAATAGGGAAGAACAGAAGAGTAAGACCCATTAAAGAATGGAACAGTGGTGACATCTCGCAGATACTGCAGAGTAAGGGTAAGACTTGGCAGGAAGCAACACAGATGGCATCCAATAGGAAGGAATGGAGAGAGTTCGTTAAGAGCTAGGACACCTCAGAAGATTGTTAAATATTGTAATTTAATGAATTGTATTATAAACGGCCCAACACCGAAAGGTACAAATGGGTCTACTGATTAAGTAAAGTAAAGTACAATAAAATACTACCAAAAAGATAAAACAAAAAATGTAATTGTACCTCCTTCATAGATCCCTAAGTCCTAACCTAGCGTAACCTAACCTAATCCGTAGACGTATACATACACATATAATACCTAGACTGCGCGCTTCAATCTAAAATTGTTCCCCAGTGTGACGGAGAAAAGTATTTGTAAACAGGGTATGCATCTCTTTCTAATCGGCGGCAGTGGGGAAGTCACGTGGTCGATAAACCCAGTGACATTGGACAAACCCTGTCGATTTCCAATTTACTTTTTTTCGGTTAATGCTGTATTTGTATTGATAATTATTTGTCTATACCTATTACCTATTGCTACTATTTATTGTAAATGTGTTTATAATTTGAATAAAAAATACTGATTTAATTCTCAATGAAGAAAGATTTATTGGGAGAGATCTCTGTTAATACATAGTTTCAACAGGAAGTTAGTAAGTAGAAAAGACAGTTTAGAAAAGAATAAATGTTTGGTTACTGGTTTTAAATTATCTGCCTAAAGTATTACAATAAGTAGTAGAAAGAGGAATCAACGAGTCGATTCTTAGAGAGCTACACGTTATAAAAAGGCTCCGAAACTTTGTTATTGAAAAAATTACCGCTTACTTTGGTCATGCGGTGCGTAGAGAAGGCCTAGAGAAGATGAAATTGCACGAAGTACACGGAGCATGAGCCGGGGAAGAACACCAACTAGATATGTGGACCACATTACAAAAAAAGTCGGATCTCCACTAAACCTATGCTTCAGAGTTGCGAAAGACAGGGAAAGATGAAAACAAATCACAAAACATTAACAACTTATTCCTAGTAGGACGATCGACTAGGAAGAAGTATCCCGAATATTCACATTTAAGAGGAGAAGGGATAAGAAAGGGTCCTGTATTGTTCAACCTAATCCTGGATGAAATAAAAAAAGTAAGAACTCAAAAAGGATACCAAATGGGAGAAAACAACTTAAAATAATCTGTTATGTAGACTGTAGGTAGACGATTAGACCAGGGCGCATCTGTAAAAATATTAGTACATTTGGACGTTGAGAGGTGACTCATATTTTTTTGCAGAAATTGCTTGGAAATAACTCATATAATAATAATTGAGTTATGCTCCCACTCAAAAAGGTCCTGTTAATTTGATCATACTGTTAATTTCATTAAGATCGGTTCAATAGATTTTGCAAAATAAATTTTGCAATCCAACTTTCGCAAAAAAAATCATTTTTTCAAAATGTTGCAGGACTGAAAATAAAGCAGACAGCAAGTTGAATTTTTTTTTACATATAGAAGAATACTGTTCCTTTCATTTGTAATTTGCAAAATTAAAATCGGTTAACTATCACGGCGTCAGGATTTTTTTAGATAATCATTAATTTTTGGTGCTACTCGCAGGATAGCGGATAGTTTGCTCTGATTGGGCATTCCAGTGACCTTTGATAATGATTGATAAATTTTAATTTTTAGTACATTTCGACATAAATAAATAAATTTGTTTATTGCAAAATAAAACACATAATCTGTCCTTTGGAATAACAATTTTTTAGCAAAAACTTTCTTTGTTCATATATTTTAACTTAGAGAATAAAAGCTTATTATTTTTAAATATATGCAATTGTTTAAACAATATTTCACAAACAATAATCAAATTAGTTTGATTTTTGTGAAATTAAAATACTAAAATACAACAAAATATAGAGTAACAAAATAATATGTATATTAGATAAAGATTGGAAGAAATTTTGATGGAAATCAACTTGTGTGAATCGAACACCGCTGTCCTGCGCGTAGCACCAAAAATTAATGTTTATTTAAAAAGATTCCTGACGCCGTGGTAGTTAATCGATTTTAATTTTGCAAATTGAAAATGAAAGGTATTGTATTCTTCTATACGTAAAAATAATTTCAACTTGCTAGCTGCTTTATTTTCAGTACTGAAGCTGGATTGCAAAATTTATTTTGCAGAATCTAATGAATCGATCTTAATGAAATTTACAGTATTGTTTTATTATATCATAAAGTTTTTCAGGGTAATTAATGAACTGTCCTAATGAATGGTCCTATAACTGTAGCAAAAATGGTTGAAAAGCGTAAAATTCGAATATTTGTTTATTTATGGTTTTTTCGCAATTATTGCTATTTTGTAACAAGGGTGACAATTTTTAAAATTTTTAACCAATCCCATATTGTAGTATAATACAGTGTAACTTTTCTCGGAAGTGAATACTTTGAAAGTTATAATCAAAAAACGAAGAAAAAAATCGAATTTTTCCTTCACTTTTGACATTTTGATTATTTAAACAATGTTCCGGACCTTTTTGAGTGGGAGGATAACTCAATTATTATTATATAAGTTAATTTCAAGCAATTTCTGCAAAAAAATATGAGTCACCTCTCAACGTCCATCTCAAAGCAGGTGCGCCCTGGACTAGACGCAATACAATATCTCTCCAAGTGAAAATAATTTACAACGTATGCTGCACCAATTTAATATAAGCACCAGAAAATTTAACATGTTAATTTCCCCAAAAAAGACAAAATGCACGGTTATAACAGCAATTCTACTAAGATGTAGATTAGAGTTGTACGGTCAGATAAAAGAACAAGTGACGGAGTTTAACTATCTAGGCATCACACTATTTATGTAGATATGGAAAGCTGAAACAAAAGTGAAAGATCACGTGACTAGAGCAAACAAAGCAGCAGGTTGTCTGAATGAAACAATATGGCGAAATAAAAATGTCAGAAAAGAAATGAAAGGCAGAATTTACAAAACAGTCATCGGACCAATAATGACATACGCGGCAGAAACACGACTTGACACATAGAAGACAAAAATAATGGTAGAAACAGCATAGATGAAAACCCTTCGAAGAGTCTACGGTAAGACACTACGGGACAGAGCTAAAAGTAGGTACAGATATACGACGGAGGTGCAAGGTGGAAAACATTAATAACTGGGTAAAAAACAGAAGAGTAGAATGGAACGACCACATAAGCCGAAAGACAACAAATAGAGAAATAAAGACGGCAAGAGACGGTTCCCCAATAGGAAGATGATCAGTGGGAAGACGACGCAAACGATGGAATGACAAATTACTGAATTGGCATATTGAAAAAACAGACACAGAGTCTACACTATCTACACAAAAATAAGAAGAAGAGGAGATGGGCAGGGCACGTCGCAAGAATAAAAATTGGAATGTTGTTACTATGGAAACGTACAAGTAGAGAAAGCTGATTAGCTTAAAATTTAGAGAAGGAAATTATTCGAACAGACCGATGGTCAGTAAAACTTATGAGAATATACATTTGTTGTTATATCATACTTATAAATTTATGCGCACTGTAAACTTCAACACTTAGTAGTTAAAACACTTCAAAAACATAACTACTAAAAACATATTTTTTAAATAAAAATCCGCAACATTTTTAATCGCGCTTAAAAGTATACTACTGGTATCAGAATTAAATAAACACTGACTGGCATGGCTAAACTATTTCTGCTTCATACTCAGAATAAGTGCTATAGTGACTAAAGTTCACAAAAATTCATAACTTATCTTGTCACACGAGAACTCACCAATTATCCAACATTGCTTGCATGTTATGTATATTTGTCTGGAGTCCAATCGAAGTTGCATACTTGTATTATTAAAACGTTAGCTATGGCTACGTGATTCACTTGCACTTGCAACTAGTGAATAATTGAAATAAAGAACTATTAAAATTAATCACCTATTAAAGTATGTTGATAAGTAAGTCTGATTCACTTTATGGATTTCGCGTCTTTTACAATAAAATTAGGGATAACGGAAATATATAGAAAAAATAAATTACATTCATAAAATTTACTACTTTAGTAGTAAACTATTTTATAAACCTACAGTTTAAAACCTACGTGTAAAATTTCATAAAAATCGGTCTAGCCGTTTCGGAGGAGTATGGTAACTAACACTGTTACAGGAGAATTTTATTTATATCGAAGTAACTGAATTAAATAATAAAAGTGGCTAACTTTGACCACAATTAAACTAGGAGAAAAGGTTTTTCTTGAAAATTCGTGTAAAAATACCAGCTTTTGAAATCCCAAAGTAGATTTACTCTACAGTCAATATTAACAAATCTATTTAAATTGTTTTTAAGCCAAAAATGACTGCACTTTAGTAAAATGTTTTCGGAATGATAAAAATGACCTTAGATTGGTTTTTTTAAATTCTTTGAAATTATAAGTGTTCTTCTTTCATGTAGTTTCCACAGAATTGCTGTATCATTATTATTTTCTGAACAATAACATTGGAAAAAAGCTCTTTGGGATAAACAAATTGAATAAAATTTAAACTAATTGACGAATCGTCTTGAAATTTTTTGTGCATGATACATACTGGTTGTCTCAACTTTTCATGCAACATCAAAGTCTTAAATTCATTTTCGCAAAAGTTATAGCAAATTTTTTATTTTCGAAATTTTAGTCTTATTTGGCAATTAGCGAAGCAACATATCGCACACCTAGTTCAATTGTGCCACAACTGCAAAAAATTCGAATTTTGGGTTAAGGCTGTAAAATATTGCCTATATAATGGCCCATCTAATGCAATACAGCCTGAACTAAAATATTGTTTTGGATAAGTATAAAGTAAGTTACTTCGGTATTTCACTGTAGGGTTTTTGGAGGTTTTGAAAATGCAATATGGCCACAACTGGGAGATGTGGCGATAATATACACTGCCACAATACAACCGATGTAATTCAATACGTTCAATATGGCCACAACTGCAAAAATCAAGAGAGATGTGGCGATAATATACACTGCCACAATACAACCGATATAATTCAATACGGCCACAACTGCAAAAATCAATCGATTTTTTCATTATATTGCCGCCGTATCTCCTAGGTATCGTTTTATAAATGACTTTCTTCACAATGAAATATCGCCATAACTATCAAAATAATAATAACGTTTTATTTTTAATAAATTGTAATAAGATCCAGCCAATAAGTGTATAATTTGCTACCTAAATTGTAATTTTGAAGCCAGTCATTCTCAAAATAAATTATTTACAGGGCAAAACGCGTTTACTACAGAACGTTTTGCTCATTTCTCGAGAATATTGTGTTTTGCACTTGTGGCACTATTGAACTAGGTGTGCGATATGATCGGAATAAAATTAAAAAACTATATTTTTCAACCTTTGCTCATCTACATTTGCATTCATCTTAAAAGATGAATGCTCTAAATAAAATATTTAATTACCCCATTTTTACCTGTAACGATTTAAACTAAAAAACTGCCATTTTTGACACTTATTTGTTAATAAGTAAAATTCTCGTCCGAACTGTGACGGGCATTTTTGTATTTATAATGTATTAGGTATATAGTACCTAAAAAACCCATTTGCAACCTGGCTGCTCAAGTGTCCCGACAAAAACCTTATTTCTCTGGACTATTTGTGCCTCTCCTATTAAAAACGTGAGACCTGCATTGGTGGTGAAAATTCAAAAAAGATTTAATGACAAAGACTGTAAAGGCTTGATCACGTTAGACGTAGGAATAAAAACTATATGGGAAAGAAGGAGAGACCTTTTAAAAAGTAGATGGAAGGAGAGGTGGAGGAAAATCGAGGAGACAATGAAAGGACTGTGTGACAGGGAACTTGAGAGGGAAATGTTTAGGTCAAGAACATACGATGGATAGAAGTAAGTGATGAAGAAGAAAAAGGACCAGCGGTCCCTGAAAGGGGAAAAGCTGAGAAAGAAGAAGAATAGGAATGTTATTTATTTCCACATAAAACACAGCCAAAAATAATTTAATAGTTATTTATGATATAGTTAAAAGTACACGTTTATTTAAGGCACGCATGTGAAAGTTTGCAGAATGAGCGAAGCGAGTTCTGCAATTCACATGAGTGCCTTAAAAATGTACTTTTTAACACGCATATCATACAATATTTTTTCTACAAACGTAGTTACAGGACAATATCTACAAAAACTTTTACTTGAACTTGGCTGACATTCCATTTTAATATTTTTTGACATTACATCAAAATTGTCTATACTGTAAATACGAACTGCAGTGCCTTAAACATTTTAAAGCACTAGTGCCTTAAAGTAGCATTTTTAACGCTCGTATGGAGTGCTAAAAATTGCATTTTTAACACGGTTGTAGAAAAATAGTATATTGTACAACAAGAGAGAAAAAAGACATATTTCTCACGAGCACAGAAGTTTGTGAGGGACACAGAGGGACACAGTGAGGGGCACAGTTTTTGTTCTCACGCAAATTAAGCGAGGGAGAAATATGTCGTTTTCTCACGTGTCGTACACTGTACTTTTTCTATGGATGCGTTTTTGTCAAGAGTTCAAACTTCAAAATTAAATAATTTAGGTGCTTTTATGTAGATTATATGCCAAAATTGAAATAAAATACATGTTATACACATATGTAGGAATTTAATATTCTTAATATTTACAGTCCATCTAATTTACTTACCGTTGCACGTCATTATCTACGCCAGAGATCTAAGTTGACATAGTTGCCAAAGTATAAAAAAATCCTGAATCCGTTTTAAATCAAATAGATCACATAATTATTGTAAACGCGGATTATACAACAAAACAAATTAATATTCAATGTAAATCAGTAAAAACTTAAGAAATAGAGAACAAGAATTAAATTATAATCTTTTAAGATTTGTAGTGCAAGCGTTTGTGCACTGCATTGTTAATAATTATTAAAACGGCTCCGAACTCTTGATATGAAGCCTGTATGTCTACAATAACAACTAAAAAAGTTGTCAGATACCTCGATTATTCCAAGTCGTGATAAAATTAGGTGAAATTTATATTTTTATAGTTGAGGATGTTTTTATAGTAAAGTAAATAATAAAAACAGTAAATATAATAAAACAGATACTTATAATAAAGAATATAAGCAAATATGAAGTGTCATCACCGCAACTGTCAAATAAATGTTACCAATTTATTCTAAAATGTCACCTTCGTTCGATTACAGTTACAGTGTGATTCGAGTAAATGTGCTTCATAAAAACGCTTTATAATCCATTTTTACAAATTAAATGAAACATATTATTGTGTATTTCTTTAGGTTAGCATTAATAGAAATCTTCAAATATTATTTCTACGCGTATATAATAATAAAATATGTCCAATGGCTGTAATTCCAGTGTATTCGGCAACGTGATTCTAAAAAAGAACACACCTATTACCTAAATATTTCATGTTGGTATCATGCGACGTCACAGGCTATGACGCGGATGACGTGCAACGGTTAGTAAATTAGATGAAGTATATATACTTTTATTTGTTTAAAATTATAGTTACCAGTTATATTTGAACAGTTTTGAAAGGTAATTCTAGTAAGGTTTGATTTGACACATTTTATTTGACAAAATATTTGTGTTTGTATTGCTCATGTTACCATGGAAACCGCGATTATACGTGTATGGAACCCGTGAGAAAAAATATTTCTCACTGCAATGGTCGACTTTTCTCACAGCCTGAGAAATTGTTTGTTTTGAATGTATGTAAGTAGGAGAGAAGTTGCACATTGTATACATTGTATAGCATCCATAGAAAAAAATATTATTTTCAAGATATTGGCAAAATTACATTAAATTATATCTTACTTTTACGAAAATATGATAATAAAATATTATTAGCATTATTCGCCCTCAAATGGTCTAAGAGCTAGCAACGTTTTCGAGAAATCATTTTAAGACGGCTGATTCTTTCATATTTATTGTTCCTTACGCTTCCTCGAACACCGTACCGGCCATCTGGCTGCTGATATAGGTTGCGTTCATTACTGCGTGTGCTAAACACAAAATCAGGGTGATTTATTAGTGGGAAAAAGCTTAGTAGATCTGCTTAGTAATAGATAGCAATAAAAGTTAATAACAAAAATTGTAGCTAACTTAACGCTTCACATTACAAAATTAGTTAGAATGTTAGAGGGTGTTCGATAACACAGTGGCAGACCAAACTTTTGTTTTTTTTAAATGGAACACCCCATATTTTATTTTATATTCGAAATCTTCTTAATCCCCATCACAAAAATATAAAGGTTTGTTATGTTATACAGGGTATTTACAAAGTTTTAACCAATGTTCTATGAAAATCGTAATAAGTTCAGCTACCTGTATAAATAAAAATAAGCACAACAGCAATGGTTTATTGGTGCCATATTTTTTTGTTGATTGTCAAAATTTATAAAAATGGTTGATATTGCTAATTTTCTTTATATCGAATACAGGGTGAGTCGAAACGCAAGTACAATATTTTCACAGTAATTTTAAATAGAACACCCTAATTAATAACTTGCTCTGAAAAATGAAAATATCTCGAACACTGAAAAATTTAGGCATAGTGAATATTATACAAAAATTAAAGTACGGTAATGATATTTTTCGATAGTAATATAAAATACAGGGTGTTCCATTTAAAATTTCTGAGAAAAGAATGTACTTGCGTTTTGACTCACCCTGTATTCGATATAAGAAAAATTAGCAATATCAACAATTCTTAAAAATTTTCACAATCAACAAAAAAATATGGCACCAATAAACCATCGCTGTTGTGCTTTTTTTTATTTATACAGGGAGCTGAACTTGTTACGATTTTCATAAAAAATTGGTTATAACTTTGTAAAAGCCCTATATAACATAACAAACCTTTATATTTTGTGATGGAGAAGTTAAGAGAATTTCGAATATAAAATAAAATATAGGGTGCTCCATTTCCAAAAAACATAAGTTTGGTCTGCCACTATTTTATCGAACACCCTGTAACAATCTAACTAATTTCGTAATGTGAAGCTGAAAGTTGGCCACAATTTTTATTATTAACTTTTATTGCTATCTATTACTTTAGCGGATCTACTGAGCTGTATCACACTTATCAATCACCCTCTATATTGAATTTAAATTATTTTAGGACGAAAAATTTTTTTGTCATTACTTTTCAAACCACAGAAATATCTGTAAATTACAGTTCATATTTCTAATAATGTTTAAAAAGTAGATAATGACAAAAAAAATTTTTCGTCTTACAATAATTTTAAATTCGATATGTTTACCTGTACAAGTGTGCTGCGCAGTAATGAACGCAACCTGTATCAGTAGCCAGATGGCCGGTACGGTGTTCGAGGAAGCATAGGGAACAATATATGAAAGAATCAGCCGTCTTAAAATGATTTTTTTCCGACGTTGCTAGCTCTTGGTCACTTTTTAAAGTATTATTTGAGTTTAGTACACTAGTTGTTTGTGATTCTTTTACTTCTAATAACAGTATCTAATAATATGTATGATTCATTTAGTCTTTGAAAAAAAAAGAGATGAGATAATGATATTATTAATAACGTTGAGCAAGATTGTGTACTAGGAAAAGTTTACATGGTACACGCAGAAAATTGCGTGACAACGTTAAAGTCCTTGCAGAAGTGCTTAGTGCATGACGACTACATGAAAAATGGCCCAGTGTCATTGTACAGAATTGTAACAAGACGAACCAGAAACATTATTATTATTATGATTTATTAATCAAATAATGTATATTTTAAGAGCATATCAAATTTATGTACCGCATGATTCGAAATACATAGAGGAAACACTGCTCAAAAAATTAAGGGAAGACGTTTTTATCTTCTCTAAACACTATGGCTAAGTACCTAGTATTAAACGTTAATTTAAATTACAAAAAAGAGCAATAAGATATCTGTTTGGCTTCAGAAGAACAACACATTGCAGCAGCGGTGTAACCAGGATGATCCTAAGGGGGGGGGGTTACAACTACTTTATGGCCTCTAGGGGATATGGAATAGTAATGGTGTTAACCGTATAGAGCTCAAAATACATCCAAAATATAACCCCCAAACCCCCTCCCTAGTTACGCCTATGCATTGCATAAGCTACTTCAAAGATCACAGGATTCTAACACTACCTTCTTTATATATTTTAGAAACTGTTTGCTTAATTTCTAAACATCTACATGTCTTTCCAGCAAGACCTAGACATGACTATTCCCCCAGAAATTCTACCTTTGACATCTAATTACCGATCCCGTCCAGTGAGTTAGTAAAGAAATCTATAGGTATTATATTCGGCAAAAAAACTATATAACGATCTCCCTATACAACTTATATCTGCAACATCTTTCCCCAAGTTCCGTAAAATGACAAAAGCCTATTATCTGAAAGACCATATTATTCAATAGCAGAGTTTCTTAAAGAAATTACTTATTAATTCTTAATAATACTTAAATATAAATTATTAATTCTTATGTATAAGGGTGATTCGCCAAAATAGACGGCAATTTCGAGGTAGAGAAATTTAATTTAAAACATGGTTTAGAATTAGGTCATTTTTAAATATTTTTATAAAATGAGCTATTCAACTTACCCATGATACCAGCAGAGATCATTTTTAAATATTTTCCGAAAATCAAAAATGTGACTTCGGAGTTGACTAAGTGTCCACGGTGTTGACGTAATTCTCTATTAATTGAAATTTATGATCGTAACAATTAAATAAAAATTGGTATGTAATAAAACTATATAAAACACTTCCATTTTGATATAAACTACTACAGAAAAACATGAAAAATAGGTAAAATATCAATTGCGGCGGAGTTGATTTAGACCGGCCTTCGTGTTGACAAAACTTTCCATTATGTAGCCGTGTCTTCTCCGTTAAACTTCAAAAATCGAATCTGCTTTTGAACACAATCTTGGCATTTCCTTTCTATACATTCTTCAGTATTTTCTGCGCAACATAATGATTTGTTATCCGCTTCCACACATAAGTTCCATGTTTTCACATAATGTGCCTAGATAGACAGATGTCTCTTTTATCAACATTAGAGAAGACTACCCAAAATGGTATATTCTTACAGAAATGAGCATAGCTGCATAAAATATTACTTTCTTTCATACAATCTTTATTTAACGATTTTGGGGGTTTTCGCCTTCATTTTTCCGTCGTACTCCAGTGTATACGAGCCATTTTCTATAAAAAGAAGGTAATATTACCAAACCGACCGAAACATCTTGAGAGCTTACCCAGTAACTAGATCACACTAAATTTAAATTGTATTTTTTTAGTTTAAGAATGACCACTCACATACTTTCAACAACTCCGAGGCACGTTCGTCAACTCCGAGGCACGACTGGGCTTCGGAGTTGATGGCTTCGGTGTTGATGATTTCATAAATTTTTAATTCTACTTTCTACAACTTTTAAAAATAATTCTGCTTTATTCATGGGGTGTCAAAAAAACTTTATAGCGCATACTTAAAAGAAAAACATATTAAAAAAATTAACAAAATTAAGTTTTTACGAAGGCTTCGGTGTTGACTGTATAAAAACATACGCTTAGCCTTGAATAGAATATTGTTCACTTGATACCTTGATAAATTTTCTTTTGACGATATCATGTTCGTCCACTTTCTTCCACAATTTGGGTTAGACTGAAGCGTGCCTCTCTTGTCAAGCTGCCTGCCATACAGAATAGTGCAGTTTGGCCTAAATTTTCATATATTTTCATGAATCCTCGGTGTTGATGCCCAAAGTTGGTTACAGTTTTTAGTAGTAGATTTTTATGGTTTGATTTTAAAAATTAAAGTTATTAATTTGACAGTTTTAAATTACATTGGGTTTTTAATTAATTATTGATAAAATAATCTGCACTTTTGTAACTTTTCAGTATGTAATACTATAAAACAGATCAAAAAACAAGATGGGTTACAGCCTCGAAGTTGATATTTTGACATTAAAATTGCTTAAAATGCTTGTAAAAATACTTTTTTTAAAATCAATGTTAGGTGGCGTACATTCATCTATTGTATGACTTAACTTTGGCAACATAATTTGAAACACAGTATGTAAAGGACTTAAGAAAAAAGTGAGTTACACAATATGCCGCTTATTTTGGCGAACCACCCATAAGTAGAATTTTAATCTATATTTGAGTGTCATATGCAGCTTCTTAACTTATTAAATTTCTGGTAGATTATGCAATTTTCAATTTTTTTTAAATTTCACAATAGATTTTTACTGTTTTTTATTTCACGTCATTATATTTTATTTATATTGACGATTTATATAATTTTAGTAAATTGTATTTGTTCTTGTTTTTATTTATGATTCTTGTAAGCTTTGTCTATAAAATTGTTAAATTTTTCATGACAATAATAGGGCAGTCAATGAGGGTATTTGGCTCCGAATTCCATCCTACTACATCGATTTATTTGATATTTTCGCAGTAAGTAGGGAATAGCTCAAGAAACAAAGTCTACCCTATGCCGATGTGCGCTTTTATCTTGGGGGTGGATCCCACCCTTTCTCGGGGGTGAAAAATGTTTTGGTAAAAATAGCCACGGAAGATGCTAGAGAACCTAATTTTGAGCAAAAACTGTTCTATAATTATTTTTTGAAAATTCAATACTTTTTGAGTTATTTGTGGTTGAAAATTGGCCATTTTCATTGAAAAATGACATCTTTTCGGAAGGATTTTTGCGAATACTTTAAAAACTGTGCATCTAACAAAAAACGATATAAAATATTTCTGTAGGTTATAAAAAAAACAAAGAGATTCGTTCCTTCATAAACCTTCTAGTTAAAATACAAAGAGGGATATGGTAGGTACGAAAAGTTTGTTTTTTTGCTACATGCTCAAATCGGTTTATTCAACTTGAAATAACAGAGAAACTGTCGATTTTAGGTGTATACTGATCCTAATAACTTTTGTAGTGCTTGAAAAGACCTTTAAAATGAGCAATACTAAATGTCGATTACATTCAAACTAAGCCAAATATTCTGCAAAAAAATTGATGACTAATGTATTTTAAGAAAAAATTAGAAGTATATTTAACCCCTCATCCATCAGAATTTAAATACATCGTTTTCCTTCTATAATTCTTTTTATTGTAGTGTTGTTTCTATGTTCAAAAAGTTGGACTGGATTAAAATGAATGGTTTTTGAAACAAAATAAGCGCATAAATTAAATAAATTATACAGCGCATTTTTAAATTTTCTTAAAAATTTTCCTTTTCCTCCATGTAACTCAAAAAAGGTAAGAAATACGAAAAAAGGTACGACACAAAAATGTAGGGCTTTTTCAGATAAAAATTTCTTTTAAATTTTTCATTACTGTATCTTTTATCATTTTCAACTTACATGAAGAAAAAGGACGATTTTTAAGAAAATTTAAAAATGCGCTCTATAATTTGATCTTTTTTTTTTTTCAAAAACCATTCATTTTAAAACCCTTCCAAGTTTTTGAACAAAGAAATAACACTATAATAAAATAGACCAGTATGGATCTGTTTTTAGGTGGATGTGAGAGGTGGCATTTTTGCGGATTAAGTTAGGTGATAACTTCGTTAATAATAATTAATTTATGCTCCTTCTCAAATATGCCCGGAACATTAATAAAAAAAAAATAAAATATCAAAAATTTCAAAAAATTTCGTTTTTTTCTACTTTTTTTGCTTATAATTTAAAAACTATTCATTTTAGAATAATATCCTATAGGAATAAAACAAATATAATTAAATTTTATATCAGATACGATTAGTTAAAAATGTCTTAATTTATCACCCTTGCTTCAAAATAGCACTAAATATAAAATAAGAGGGCAAAACAAGCCTGTCCCTATTCAATGATTTTCCATCACTTAGGTTACACATGGAATCTTCCTAATTCGCTTAGAAAATTTTTGTAATGTGCTAAAATCGTACACCAAATTTCATTAAAATTGACTTACTAGATTTTGCATAATAATTTTGCAATCTAAAATTTTTTTTTTAAATTAAAATTTTTAAAATCTTGCACAACAAAAACTAGAACATACAAAGATTTGTCAATTTTTTACATGTAAAGAAATACTCCACCTATCTAATGCACTTTACAGAATTGAAATTGGATTATTTAAGCAGCCTCAGCAATGTTTTAAAGTTATAAACAATTTTTTGGCTTATAAACAAATTGTGGCCAGGAGGGGGTGCTAAGCTCTCCTTTATTTAGATAGACTTACCTAAGTTTTTTTATGTATTTTGATCCGTAGAATACGAATTTTTTGGGTAACAGTTGATCCGGATGTGGATAAGATTGTTATAAACAAGAACTTGAGGAATTACATAAAATTGATTTTTCGCAAAATAAAATATTTTTTTGTATTTCTTGGGTAATTCTAAGCAAAAAATGTTCTTACAAGTTTTTTCGTAGGATGCAAAGTTTTCGAGATAAACGCGGTGGAACTTTCAAAAAATCGAGAAATTGCAATTTTTGAACGCGAATAACGTTTGATTAAAAAATAAAATAGCAATTCTGCTGACAGTATTTGAAAGTTTAAGTCAAATTATACCCGTGTTAATTATTTGCATTGCTAAAAATTAATTTTTTTATTATTAAACAAAGCTATTTGTTTATAAGCCAAAAAATTGTTTATAAATTTAAAACATTGTTGAGGCCCCTTAAATAATCCGATTTTAATTCTGTGAAGTGTATTAGATAGGTAGAGCACCTCTTTATATGTAAAAAAATTAGCCAACTTCTAAATGGTCTACTTTTTGTTCAGAAATATTTTTAAAAATTTGAACATTTTTAAAAACATTTAGATTGCAAATTTATTATGCAAAATTTATTAGGTCGATTTTAATGAAATTTGGTGCACGATTTAAGTATGTTACAAAGAATTTCGCAAGCGAATTACTAAGGCTCTAAGTGCCACCAAAGTGGTTAAAAAATATTGAATAACAACATACTTATTTTGCCCCCTTATTTTGTATTTATTGCTATATTGCAGAAAAGGTAATGCCTTAAGACATTTTTTACCAGTCGTATATCATACACAATTCAATTATCTTTATTTTATTTCCCTACGACTTTGTTCTAAAACGAATCGTTTTAAAGTTATAAGCAAAGAAAGCAGAAAAAAATCGATGTTTTTCGAAATTTTTAAATATTTTAATTTTTTATTAATGTTCCGGGCATATTTGAGAAGGAGCATAAGTCAATTATTATTACTGAAGGTGTCACCTAACTTTATCTGCAAAAATCCGAATGCCACCTCTCACATCCAAAAATAGACGTTTTTTCGCAGATCCTTACTGGTCTAAAAGGTATTGTGGAAGGAAAACGACGCATTTACATTTTGGTGGATGGAGGTTAAAATTACTTCTCATTTTTTCTTAAAATACATTAGTTATCAATTTTGTTTGCAGCATATCTCGCTTAGTTTTAATGTAATTGACCTTTAATACAGTGTCTTTTTATGCACTACAAAAGGTATTAGTAGCATTATACACTTAAAATCGACCGTTTCTCTGTTATTTTAAGTTGAATATACCAATTTGAGAATGTACCAAAAAAAAACAAACTATTTTCACCTACCATATCTCATTTTGTATTATAACTAGAAGATTTATGAAGGCAAGTGTCTCTTTGTTTTTTTTTATATCCTACAAAAATGTTTAATATAGTTTTTTTAGTTAGATGCATAGTTTTTAAGGTATTATTATTAGTTATATTTAAGGTAAAAAACCGTTCGAAAAGGTATTATGTTTCAATGAAAATGGCAAATTTTCAAACACGAATATCTCAAAAAGTATTGAGTTTTAAAAAAAATATATAGAACAGCTTTTGCTTAGAATTAGGTTATCTAGCGAATTCCGTGGTAATTCTAACCAAAAAATTTTCCACCCCTAAGAAGGGGTGGTAATCACCCCCCAAGATAAAAGCGCACATTGGCATAGGGTAGATTTTGAATAAGGAGATAATTAGAGGCTAGGCCCAAAATTTCATTAAAATCCATGCAGTAGGATAGAATTCGGAGGTAATATCCTATTCTTGCTCCCATTGACTGGCGTATAAAGCATATTTCTATTCTATTCTAAATGTGATTAACAATATGAAAACACTATGAAAACGAGATGACAAAATAGTCCAAGCGGGGTCTTAGGCTATTGATTATGTACTATAGAAAGGAACTACAACGTTAACGGGTTTTTATTATTTCATATGGTCAATGAATCTCTATATATGAAAAAACCGCGGAGTGCTACCATTTAAAGGGGTGCGTTTTTGAGAAATGGGTGAATTAGTCCCTGGGCACAGGTTACATTAGGGTGAGTTCTATGCACTTTTGGTACAAACATGTCTACATAAAAATTGTTCCTGCTTAAATTTCCTATCTAAATATAACTTTTTAAAGTCAAAGTTACTTTTATTTACAAAAATATATTCAAAAGAAAAAGCACAAAGAAACCCAAAAGAAAGAAATTTTGTTTTTTGTCCCATAACTTTTGTCCACAGGGATATAGGTATAGACATTGCTTCACAGGAAAAAAACTTACATATTTTCTCTTTAAAATGATGTTTAGTAGAGGTCATTAGAATTTACAGTTTTCGAAATATGATTTTTCAAATTTCGCCACTCACAGCAATTTTGGGCAATTTTCCTTGTTATTTCGCAAATATTGTTCTGTAACTTTTTCTACGTAGCTGTTAGTCATATGCAATGGTACACGTAAGAGAAATAGGAGTCAATTACCTTTAAAATGTTCTACTGTATAATGTTGTACTACTTCTTTTAAAGAGGTTATCTTTTTCAAGATTTTATACTTTTAACGAGTTTTTATATTTTTTACGATCATTTTTTAAATTTCTTAATATAACTTTTTTTTCTACATTCAGCTATATTATAATAAAATAATATATATTATAATAAAAAAGAAAGATTATTATGTTTACTTTAAAATGGTGTATTATAAAAAATTCTAGGAATATTTTTGAATAAGATATGCTTTTTCAAAATGTAATAAGTACTTGCAACGCTTTTTGATTTTAGGATTATTTTTTAAATTTCCTATAAACTTTATTATGTGATTGTATGTTATGATTGAATCTTATTTTTTATAGGTAATGCTTTGGATCCACTTGACTCGGCCGGGCAAACTTCGAAATATAGATTAATTCCAATATTTACTGTCAAAGCTCCTGCACCACAAGCTCTGCTTGAAAAAATAGCATGTAAATGTACCAAAGAATGTACAAAAAACTGCGGTTGTAGGAAGATAGGAATTAGTTGTTCAATATTCTGCAAAGGGTGCATGTGCATGGGTACTAATTGTGGGAACTTTAAGATAACTGAGGTGTCAAAGAAGATATTGAAGCTAATGCTAACGAAGAGATGGACTTTGATATTGAAAATTTTTTAAAAGTCAACGTTTAAATAATTTTAACTAAAGTGATGTTTTCTAAGACCGATGTTTCATTTTTGTCAAAGAAATAATTTTAAATAATACAGCTAAACAAATATCAAAGAATCACCCGGTTTCCATTATTTAAATATAGATGATACACCATTTTAAAGAACAGAAAGTAAGCCCTCTTTATTGAGCAATATATAGTATATTCATGTACAAGAAAGAAAAGTTATAATTATAAATTTAAAAAATATTCCTAAAATCAAAAATCGTTGCAAGTACTTTTGAAAAATAATATCTTATTCAAAAATAATCGTAAAAAATGTAAAAAATAATATTTTTTTTATAGTAGGTATTATATAATATATGATATATATCATATATACTATATTATAATATTATATTATATACTATATATAATATAATATTATATAATATATAATATATTATATGATAATATTATTTAATTTTTATATTATATTATATTATAAAAAATCGTTAAAAGTATAAAACCTTGAAAAACCATAATCTCTTTAAAAAAAGTCGTATAACGTTATACAGTAGACCATTTTAAAGGTAATTGATTTCTATTCCTATTACGTGTACCATTGCATATACTTAAAGTTACGTAGAAAAAAGTTACAGAACAATATTTGCGAAATAACAAGGAAAATTGCCCAAAATGGCTGTAAGTGGAGAAGTTTGAAAAATCATATTTTGAAAACTATAAATCCTAATTACCTCTACTAAACAATATTTTAAAGAAAAAATATGTTGGTTTTTTTTCTGTAAAGCAATGTCTATACCTATATCCTCGTGGACAAAAGTTATGGGACAAAAAACAAAATTTCTTTCTTTTGGGTTTCTTTGTGCTTTTTCTTTTGAATATATTTTTGTAAAAAAACTATCATTGACTTTAAAAAGTGATATTTATATAGTAAATTTAACCAGGAACAATTTTTATGTAGATATGTTTGTACCAAAAGTGCATAGAACTCACCCTAATGTAACCTGTGCCCAGGGACTAATTCACCCATTTCTCAAAAACGCACCCATTTAAATGGCAGCACTCCGCGGTTTTTTCATATATAGATGGCCATTCACCATATGAAATAATAAAACCCCGTTAACGTTGTAGTTCCTTTTAGCTATCTTATTTTGAATATAAGCAATAGCCTATCTGTCGAAAACATAATGGACATTTTCCATAGGTGCAGGCGTCTATTTTTTGCTGGAATCACTTCAGGATGTACTTCAGGATATGTATAACATGAGAGTAAAGTGCCTTTTCCTCCCTTGAATGATTACTGCCCTCCGCTACGAGTCGGGCAGTAAACTTCATTCTCGGGAGGAAAAGTAGCACTTTCCTCCCTTGTTATACAAATAGCTATTACAAACCAGGGCCCGGAAAAAAATTGCAGCAAAATTATGTTGGGCTCAAAATAGCACTTAAATAGTAGATAATTTATTTTTCATATAAAGAAAGGGGGGTGGGGTATCACATCGGCACGCCGAGCAAAAAATTGCCGAGCATTGCAAATTTAGTGTTTGAAAATAATATCGTATTTATTTTAAATCCTTGTTGTTCGAGATATCGATTAAAAAAAAGATAATCGGATGACAGGAAGTAGAGAAAATGCAATTTTTGAGCAAGAAAATTTTTAACTATTGAAATTACTTATTTTGGGCCCACAAAAATTTTGAAAATTTGCAATTTTTGCGGACTTTTATATTGCAAAAATTATTATGCAAGAACTTTTAAACCAATCCCAACGAAATTTAGTAGGTACACGTTTCAGTCATATTATAGAGGTTTTCTAGGCGTAATATGAAGGCTCTAAATTATTTATATGAAATAGATAAAAAAAATTAAAGGAGATTTCAATCTCAATTTTTTGCAGTTTTTTTCTAATTATTGCTATTTTTTATACAGTTTCTACACAGTTTTTAAACATTTTCAATTTCTATCTAGTCAAATATTATATAAATAAAAAAACGAAATTTTTAACTTCAGTAGTTTTTTTTGATGCAATATCTATTAGGTCTGGATCCCGCGTATGAAAAAAAAGTTGATTAATAGCAAGCTGAAAATTTGTTAATAGCTTAAGGGTGTCTAGTCGAATAAACTTTGATATATGGGAACACTGGAACAGGGGCAGTTTTAATTGTGGAACAAGTTAAAAATTTGTAACGGTCAGACCACGAAAACGGCACATTTATTTTGTCCGACAGAATAGACTTAAACTCTCCGAACAGAGATTAAACTCTCATGCAAAAAGCAGACTGCTATTTATCACCTGTCATAATTCCTGTCATTTGACATATTCTACATGTTCCACTCATTAAATCGCCCATTTGGTGATAAATAGCAGTCTGATTTTTGCATGAGAGTTTAATCTCTGTTCGGAGAGTTTAAGTCTATTCTGTCGGACAAAATAAATGTGCCGTTTTCGTGGTCTGACCGTTCCAAATTTTTAACCTCTTCCACAATTAAAACTGCCCCTGTTCCAGTGTTCCCATATATCAAAGGTTGTCCGACAAGACACCCTTAAGGTATTAACAAATTTTCAGCTTGCTATTAATCAACTTTTTTTTCATACGCGGGATCCAGACCTATATTGAGTTATAGGCGAAACTATGGGCGCTTAAGCAAAGATTTTCAATTTTTTCAGATTTGTAGATAATGAAGGGATTCAAAATAAAACCTTATGGGATTCTTGAAGTAGAGAAGATTAGCACACTCTAGAAAAGAATAAAGGGCAAGAACAAGAATAAACATTTCGTATTTATAAGATCATTCAATTTAAATAAAATAACTTCTTTGTCCAACTCTTCTTCACCTGTGTTCATATACTTAACATATAATTTCAACGTAAGGAAGTAGATAAACGATAAATCGTTACGAAATTGAGGCATGTCAAGATTCTGCGTTCTACATAGTTAAAAAATTTATCGCTACGCTTAACAAAACAAAAACATATCTTCAAAACACTATACGATTTGTGACACTCTCGCCAAAACTAAGTCATTACCAAATCCTTTCATTATTATTGTTTAAACGTTGAAGATTATATTATTTAATAAAAACTCTTAAACCTGGATCCCGCGTACCAAAAAAAGTTGATTAATAGCAAGCTAAAAATTTGTTAATAGCTTAATCGTGTCTAGTCGGACAAACTTTGATATACGGGAACACTGGAACACGGGAAGTTTTAATTGTGGAACAGTTTAAAAATTTGGAACGTCAGATTACGAAATCGTCCCATGTATTTTGTCGGACAGAACATCCAATGGATTTGTTACCATTTCATTAAACTCTCATGCAAAAATCAAACTGCTATTACTAACCAACATGATTCCTGCCGTTTGACATGTTCTTCGTGTTTTGAGTACATGAGATTTTAATGAAATGGTAACAAATCAATTGGAAGTTCTGTCCGACAAAATATATGGAACGTTTTCGTAGTTTGACGTTCCAAATTTTTAACCTGTTCCACAATTAAAACTTCCCCTGTTCCAGTGTTCCCTTACATCAAAGTTTGTCCGACCAGACACCGTTAAGCTAATAACAAATTTTCAGCTTGCTATTAATCAACTTTTTTTTGGTACGCGAGATCCAGGTATATCTAGTTATAATTTATATATTATGTTAGGAGTAAAATTTATAGTTATTAAGGTACCAAGGGTATTATAAGGATAATATCGCTTGAGGAAAAAAATCAATGTTTTTAATAAGTTTTCTGCTAATAACTCCAAAAGTTTTTAAACGGCTAAACGTTTTATCAAAACAACTTTACTTAACAAAAATTTACCTTACGAAAAAATAAACAAAACCATTTTTTTTTAAATTTTCTTTAAGACCAACAGTAATCGAGCTATACTTTATTATATGTTGGCTCCTCTTCGTCAAATGCTAAATATTGTAGTTTCAAAGTCCAAAGACGGGAAAACTATGCATTTTTCGAGGACAGCTTGTTTAAACTAATTTTAAGTACTTAAAAATAGCTATCTCCAGAAATAAAAAAGTCTCTAGCTCAAAAATTAAGTGACATATAATGAAAAGAATGTCAGTCCCCATTTTTTCAGCGAAAAAGTGATTGCAAGCAACCCCCTATAATCACCACCCTAATTAAAATTAGTCATTAACCTTATTTATTATTTTTTATTTAGGTATTTTAATAGGTTCGAGAAGTTTGACCGGCTTAGAATGATTAGTTTTAAAAAAAATGGAGTTAAAAGCGAATAACGAATTTTTGTAGTTTGGAATAGCCTTCTCTTCAGAATAGCAAGATTAGTATCAGAGATACGAAAAAATGTTTAAACATGAAATTGTATCTTATAGTCCTGTCGCCAGGGGGGGTACAACGGCCTCCTTTATTGAGATGGACTTACCCAAGTTTTTTTTATATATTTTGACCCGTAGAATACGAATTTTTTGGGTAACAGTTGATACGGATGTCGATAAGATTGTTATAGACAAAGAACTTGAGGAATTACATAACAGCGATTTCTCGCAAAACAAAACATCGTTTTGTATTTTTTGGGTCATTCTAAGTAAAAAATGTTGTGACAAGTTTTTTCGTAGGATGCATAGTTTTAGAGATAAACGCGGTTGAACTTTCAAAAAATCGAAAAATTGCAATTTTTGAACCCGAATAACTTTTGATTAAAAAATAAAATAGCAATTCTGCTTACCGCCTTTGAAAGTTCAAGTCAAATTATATCGGTTTTGATTATTTTCATTGCTAAAAATTTATTATCTTATTGTTAAACAAAGCTATAAACACCTAGTGCGTGAGTGATGTTTTCAATGATTTCTCATTTCAAATCGATCGAGTAGGTAGAGTAGCTACAAGTGCAAGCGAGGCAATTTCTACGTAGCTTGCGTTAAAACGCATGTATTAGGCACGGGAAATACTATGTGTTTATAGCTTTGTTTAACAATAAAAAAAATAAATTCAAATTCAAAAACAAGTCAAATAATCAAAACCGATATAATTTGACTTGAACTTTCAAATGCGGTAAGCAGAATTGCTACTTTATTTTTTAATCAAAAGTTATTCGGGTTCAAAAATTGCAATTTTTCGATTTTTTGGAAGTTCAACGGCGGTTATCTCGAAAACTATGCATCCTACGAAAAAACTTGTAGGAACATTTTTTGCTTAGAATGACCCAAAAAATACAAAAAAATGTTTTGTTTTGCGAGAAATCGCTGTTATATAATTCCTCAAGTTCTTTGTTTATAACAATCTTATCGACATCCGGATCACCTGTTACCCAAAAAATTCGTGTTCTATGGGTCAAAATACATAAAAAAAACTTGGGTAAGTCCATCTGAATAAAGGAGGCAGTTGTACCCCCCCTGGCGACAGGACTATTATTTAATTCCCAAGAATCTAATTTGAAAAAATAATTTTTACGTCAAAAATTGAGTGAGCTATATTAAAACTGGTAATAACATGCAAAAACCACCTTTACCAACCCTTTCAAAGTCATCTCTTTTTGCGACTGAAGATTTTAAATAGATTTAATATTAATAGGCTTACCTATATATCTTGTAAAACCCTACAAAATTATTTTTACCAAACTTTCTAGGATAAAAAATTAAAAAGTTACGGTTAAAAAATCAATATATTTTTTTGAATAAAAAAAGGATAAATCCAATTTGAAGCATAATGATGTAAGTTAGCGGTGTTTTTAGTCATTTGCCTTATTCATTCTTATTTATTTATGTATTATTAATGGATTCTAGAAGTTTGACTGGCTTAGAATGATTAGTTTTTAAAAAACTGGAGTTAAAAGCGAATAACTAATTTTTGTAGTTTGGTAAAAAATGCCATTTTCTTCAGAATAGAAAGATTAGCATCAGAGATACGAAAAAATGTTTTAATATAAAATTGTAGGTTATTTAATTCCCAAGAACCTGGTTTGAAAAAAATTTTTCTACGACAAAAATTGAGTGAATCGCAAATGAGTATATCGAAAAACATTGATTTTTTCTATACAAAACTACCACTTTCGATAGCGAATAAACCGAAAACTATCAATTTTATCAAAAAAATGTATGGAACATTTTTTGCTTAGAATGAATGTTTTTATCAACTTTTGCGATCAAAATATAATAAATAATTTCCACCCCCGAGATGGGGTGGCAACCACCCCCATGGTAAAAACGCCTTTCAGAATCATATATATTTTGATCCCTGGACTATCCACTACTTATTCTCAAATTTTCAAGCCAATCGATCCATTCTGTAAAAATTGCGAGGTGAAAAGCTTCGGTTCCTGGCCTAATATGTATAGTCGCCCTTTTGAATGCCCGCCATTTTTGTAAAAGGAAAAATCTGAGATGGCCTCATATCTAAATTTGAACCTTTATATGTGTAGTATATGTGTGTGGTCCAAATTATATGATTGTGTCATTAAATGTGCAATTGTTTCACATATCGACCGCACTATAATACCCGTGGTGCCTTCAACGTTTAATGTCCGACTAAATTATTCTTTATATGCAAAAAATCTGAATAAATTTTGAATTAATTAGTTTTTAAATAAGTACATATACCAGAAATAGTCGTACTTATTTGTGGTAACCATAGTTTTACTTAGAGTTTTATTTGTCAACTTAACAGAATTTAACTCGTTATTTAAATTTAATAGGCCCTAGGGCGTTATTTTTCAATAACACGCCCTTGAGCGTTATATCGTACTTAATAGACTTCGAAATAATGTCATTATTTGTCAAATAATAGACCAGTCGGACCTTAAATTCATTAATGTCCGACTGGTTTGCACCAGTTCAAATTCCAAATTACAATGCACAAAGCAAACATTATTATAGGCGAGCGGCAGGCAACCCCAAAATGACCAGGTACTGACCACGGAGACGTGAATGGCCAATTTTAAACATACTGTATGTTTTTGACGGTGCTGAAAACGAAAATAAGATTTATTTTGAATTTCATGTGGGGGAGCATTGTCTTTCCCGACAAGCATATGACATATGGCATACTATCTCCCCCTTCAAGTATTATTTGACGTGTCCTTGCGTTTTTTCTAAAAATCAGTGGTTCAAAAGTTATTTAAGGTGGATAGTTTTATCTGAACAGTAATACCCTCTTAAAGTGGTAGTAATTCTGTAAAACTACGAAGTTTTAAAAAATTACATTTTTTGAGATGTATCATTTGAATTAAATGTTTGAAATTTTTTTTAATGGAATATCGTTTAGTAAGATGTTTGAAAGGTAAGTTATGCAAATTTGAGAGTTATATAAGTAAAATTTGTATTAGTTACACATTTTTAAATAATTTTTAAACAAAATTCATGTAAGTCTCAATTTCCGCCCACACCGTACTTATGTCCATATATTTAATTTCTTTGTATTATAACTATAAAATAGCTTTATTGTTATTCTTTCATTTCCAATGTGTAAAATATAATTTGATCAATTATGTAAAGAATTATATTAAAATAACTCAACCGTGCGCTTCTTTGAACGATACTATACAGTGCGCCAATGTTTGTGAGAAGGGTGACTTTAGCGTTATAAATGAAAAATTATAGAAGCTATAGATTTAATTTTAGAAAGATCTTTATATGAGGTTTTTTGTGTAAAATTTTCTGAATTTTTCAATGGCCAAGTCAGTATTTTTCTAAAATTTATATTAATGCAGTGTATTAAAAACGACTAATTTTACAGTTTATTTGTTTAATAAAAAATGAAGCAACCACTTCTGGAATAGAACTTTTTGATATGTTGTTCATTAAACATTTCTTAATGAAATTACAAAAAGTTATGTTA